>NW_004949104.1:5568975-5634759 GCF_000317375.1 Microtus ochrogaster
GAAATCCTCAATAAATAAATAAATTAAAAAAAAAGTTACCCATTCTACAGGATTTCATTACTGAAGGCCAAGTAGACTGCTAGAAAAACCACAGGGAACCTTTCATAGCACCTACTCCAAGTTAAGGGCTCACAGAAGACATTCGAAGAGAAAATGAAGGAAATATCAGATCTAAAAGATAGGTAAGAGTTATCAGTTCAAAGGAAATTTTGTAAGGGGCATAGGAAAACCTTAAATGAAATGGTTTCCTAGTGTTAATAAAGGAACTGTCTTGGGCCTGCGCAGGGAATAGAGGCAGGCAGGGAAAACTAAACCGAATGCTGGGGGAAAGAAGGGTAGAGTCAGAAAGAAACCAAGTAGCCCCACTGGAGCCAGACAGAATTTTACCCAGTAAGCCACTGCCACGTGGCAATGCACGAATTACTAGAAATGGGTTAAATTAATATGTAAGAGCTAACCAATAAGAAGTTAGAGCTAATGGGTCAAACAATGATTTAAATAATACAATTTCTGTGTGATTATTTCAGATCTAAGTAGCTGTGGACTAACAACTGGCTTCCTCTAACAGTTTTCCAAACAAAAAGAACAGGTGCAAAAAAAGGAAGACAGTTATGGCTCATACTGAATAGATGACGGGGTTGAGAAATATTAGAAAGGACAGAGTCGCAAAAGCCATTCATAAGGATCCATAAGAAGCTTGTATTTTACTCTGCAATCAATAAAAATACTACAATATTCTTTCCTAATATATTCAAATTAATAACCGGAATTATTCGTCCTATGCAAAGTAGTTTGCAAACAATCTGGAAGGAAATTTCCACTTCTACAGCTTTTTAAACATTTGCTCAGCACCACATGGCTGGCACTCAGTGGTATTTGCCTAATAAATGGTTGGTTAAGAACTTTTCAAAGGCGATTATGATTCTCATCTGACAATCAAAATGTACCTGTAATTCCAAATCAGAGGGTTTTTCACGACAATTTCTTCCTGACCTTCAGAAATTAAATGAAGATCCTTATTCATAAGAAAGCCTTTCTCTGTAGCAATCTTGGTTGGAAACTAGAACCAGAGGATTTGAGTTGCCTAAGACCTCGCCCTTGTGTCTGTTGTCCTTACTCTATCCAGGATAGAATTGGACTGAAGACTGAGCTAAAATCCTCCACTCTAGCGTCTAGAGCATTGGGTGGAACCTGGCACCTGCCACAATCTGATGCTCCGCGGATGGCTGTCCACCACTGCAACTTTAAATTTTCATCCTTCCGGAAAACAATAGCTAAACATCAGAGCATGAAATAATGGTTTGTTCAGGGGTCCTCCTGAGCATGTCAGATCAAGTTCTTTTCTGTTGTTGTTGTTTCCAGCCTTCAAAATTGTTTTTCTGAGATCTGTAATAGGATTGTACCACATTTGATCTTCGGGAGAAAAGACGGAGCTGATAGACCTTGACAGCCATCATCATGGGTGTGTCCCTCCAGCCAACCAAACATAAGAGATAATAGATTTACTTTAACCTCAGGATAGTGCATCCTTCCTCCTCTCTTCCCACAACACTAGGGATGCAAGCATTTTAGTGGATGCAAGCAGCCACCATTAGTTGAACATGCCTTAGTCTCAGCATTGGAGAAGATGAGTATTTTTTTTTCAGACTGTTTCTATAACATATATTTGGAAAAGGTTCTGTGTGATAAAACTGAAAATGAGAAAAAGAAACAACAACAACCCCAGGAGGCAAATTCTAATTCTCTACACCCCCCATTGAGCACAGAACTGACTGCAGCTGTCATCAAAAAATCATTTGGAGGGGAGATGTTTTTGTGATCAATAATCTTTAACTATCCTATTCAAAAACACCGAGTGTGGAACTCCAGAAAGGCTTCTGTTAAAATGAGACCAGTGTTACTCAAGCTGGCTGTCACTCAGAAGGGGAAGCCACGGTGTAGACCTCAAGAACAAACTTACCTAAACTCTTTGCAGAAGATTTGGACCTCTTTAGTCACTGTGTTCTTTTCACATATTATTGATAGTGAACGGTCCTCCCAGAGTAGCTGTTACCATCCCCACTGCAGTATTCCCATTGGTCTAGATACTGGAACAGACTCCTTGTTCCTCTTGATCAGCCATCAGTCAGTCACTCCACCAAATTCCACCTCTTCATTGTGACTGTCACTTCTCTACTGACCTCCTAGGTCAGAGTCACTGAAAATGGTCTCAGAGACAGGTGTGTAAGCAAATTTGTTAGTAAACTAAATGCAATTAGAATCACTAGGTGCAAGGAAGTGAAGCTAAAGGGCTTGGGGCAGAAAATAAGTTGAAATAGGATGTACTTCAAACACAGACCTTCCCAGAAATCAACATGTTAGTTGTGAACCCTCAGAGTTACACTACATCTGAGGCATAAATTTCTTGGGCTGGGAAGGATGTGGATGATTCTCCAGTAATGTAAGGAACAAACCGATATATAGGGATAGCCTGGTCAAAAGTTATTTACTTCATTATCTTCTCTGTCCATGTAGGTCAATACCCCCATGCCTCATTCCTCCAAATTTTGATGGAGCATGCCCCAGTGGGATTTCTCCTTCCCTTCCTGTAAAAGTGTCAGAAGAAGGCAGGCTGGTAAAGCTTAGGGTGGGGTGATTTTCAGAGTTAGCAGTGTTTTGATATGTTTGTGGGAATGGTTTTTAGAAAGGGGGATTTCTAATACTTGTTTCTAATTCCTCTTGCTGGGTATAATTGCGAATGCACACTATTTCAGCTACATTTGGGTTGGATCAATTTTTGTCCATCATCCAAGAAGCCCTGCAGCAATTGTTTCTATGGGGAAATGTATGCAGTCTAAACACAGCTGAAAGGAAGCTTTGGACCAGTGCCCGGACGGGGAAAGCACACAGGTAACACAGAAAAGAGCATGGTACAGTCAAAGCCTTCAAACCAAACACGCACAAGGAGACCAACAGCCTGGTAAGAGCCGGAGTTGCCTTTCACTGTGCCTTGCTTTTTAAACTCACACCATAGGGCCGAAATCTTGTTCTCATCAATTTGTTACCAACAAATAGATCCAGTACCACGTACTCCAAAAACCAGGTAGGCTCTTCCCCGAGATCACACATTTTAATGGAATCACACTTCATTTCTGCAACAAGCGCGTCTTGCTCAGGCAGTTCGGATGTCATTTCAAATAGGATCTAGTCACTGCTCCCTCTATCCCTAGTATTATCCCTCTTTTATGGAAAGCAAACTGGCATGGGACGCTAAAGTGACTTTAGCCTCAAACTAAAGAGCAGGCTGCAGCAGCAAGCAGCTGGTGAGCAGTCTTGTCCAGCAGGGCGAGGGCTGGCCCTGGTCCTCCGGCCTGGATATCTCCCAGCTGCAGGGTCGAAATGCCTCTTTACTGCTCCTTGGCTCTTTGCACCTATAAAACAAGCCGAAGACAGTCTTTCCCAAGATCCAGCGCTCATCCTCTAATCAAAGTAAAAGGCTCCAGCATCCCCTAAAGAGGACCCAAAAGTTGGCAGTTTCTGAGGCGAGTCCCAAATTCCTCCCCCAAGGGATCAGGATTTCTCGGGTCTGGGCTCTTCCTGTTCTTTTGACAGCGACATTAATAATTGTACTAGCTCTCCCCTGGCACGGCCCCACCGCAGGGTAAAGCCTAGAGTAGGAACCGTGCCCAGTGCAATAATACCAGTTAAATAAGTACGTTCATTACCTCCCAACAGTCAAGGAGTTTAAAATCCGTCAATTCATCCCACATGAGGGAGATTATGTGATTTACATGTTAAAGTGCCCCTGTGGTTTGATTTGCATAGCAAAGACTTGGGGGGCACAGAAACAAAGCATCCACATGCATGACAAGAGGACTATTAGCATAGAGAGAGCAGGTTTTCAGACAGCCTAGCCCGGCAAACAATGCTGCATCATCACTGCTTGCCGGAGTTTATAGGATTTGACAGTTTCTCATCTAAGGGAGGAAAGACGTTAGGGAGTTGGGGTGGAATAAAGTTCACCAGATTGGCTGTCTGCCTAAGCACAATAGTTTGTCTTTCTTTGAAGACCCCCTCCCTCTTAGTACCTTCATCATGTATTTCTGATATTCATTCAGCGAAATCTTCCACCCCATAATATGGAAGAGCCATAACTGCTTCTGAAGGCTGCAGTATTCTAGGCACAGATCTGAGACTGGGTGACTCTGAGATTCCGAGGGTTTTGTGTCTGAGAACAAAACAAGTCCTGCTAGGAACACAGCAGAAAGAACTAGAGAGGGGGTATCAAGACAGAAGAAGCAACTCCAGAGTGTGGGAATGGGGTCGTGAGCTGAGGAAAGGCTCAAAGTGCCAGACTACAGGTCTTATGACTTGTCTGTCACATAGCATCAGCAGCTTTCTCTCAAACTTGGGTTTTTCCACGCATGCTCTGTTGTAGTCCAGATATTAATCTTGGTGGCTTTCTCTCCACTTCACTATCCTCCAGCCATTGGAGAACTCAGACAGTGGCTCCGCCCTCCTCAGCTGCCCCACCCTCCCTGCCCTCCACAGAGGCCTGAGGAACCTTACAAACCATCCTGGGGCTCTCAGGGTTCTCTGCTCTATACACAGAAAGCACTTTAAGCTCAAAAGGCTAGGCAAGGCTAGCCTCCAGCGAATAGGGAACCAGGTCACCTCTTCTTTTTCATCTTCTCCCAGGTCTTCTGACCAGCCAGTCATCGATGGAATTGCTCTTAAGTGACTATAATGAGTTAAATAAACCAACATGAGCCTCTCAAGGCTGGTCATTTGGCAGGCTATGCTTCCTGATATGGAATTCTCCTCAGAAGTCAAGGTTAGCCCAGGGGATTGGTGCTCAATGACCACAGAATCAGAACAAATGGAGGCTGGAGATATCCTGGAAGGGTGTTTCCTTAAGTCAAGGTATCCTTCGTATAATATATCAGAAATATAGAACACATTTATGGGCAGCATTTGAGTACGCCACTTCAACAGCAAGGAAGAAGCCAAGCTGAAGACCCTTGGAGAGTGGCATATCTCTGCTTGTGGATACATCCCTTAGGATATACACCAGGTAGTCAGATGGCAAGTCAATGGGGGCCGCTGTCAACACAGAGTTAGGTGTCTACTTCTTTGTGCAGTCCAGGTCAGAGAAGTACACCCTTTTCTCTGTGTGCTGTGTCTAATAAACCCTGGGCCTGGTTTCCTTGACATATGCCCATATGCTCCCACAGTCCCAATTCACACTGATAGATTTAGAGACTAGCACCCTTTCTACTGTGCCACAAATGCCATTTATTAGCCTTGGCTTTGTAGTTAGGTCCCTGTGGATGAGGCCAGAAAGATGGTGCCCTTTGTAGCCCATCTCAGGATAAGACATGGTCTGAAAAAAAATCACCATTTTATTATATGAATAAGTTAGCCCAGGTTATATCAGGGCACAGCCTGACCTCAACACTCCTTATTTTATTCTGGAGGTACCCAATCTATTTTTCTTTTAAATCCATTCATTACAATATACACACACCAGAAGTGACTTATTTGTACCTATTTCTTCATCCCTTATGCCAAACTGTCTGAGTAATAGCTGATGAAAAGACTTGAGGGAAATTTGAAGAGTTAAGTCAAGGACAGAATTGTTCTTGTCCAAACTCACCAAGCCTTTTCTTCTTAACTGGACACTGGGGTCCAGTGTTGGCCTTTTCATCACTCAACTGAGAAGGCATGCTGCCTTCTATAAATGATCACCCTGGTTATCTTGGCCTCTGCTCAGCAAGAACCCCATACATTTGGTCAGAATCCCCACTTTTCCCTGGGCTTCCTCTCAGGAATTTCCTGTCCATGCTCTCTCTGTTACTCCCTTTGCTCTGAATGCCTCCCTTCCTTATTGTGTTCAGAGTTGAGCCCAATTTATCCCTCCTACCATAAAACTAATTCTCTTGCCTCAGTCTTTGCACCTATTGTAGTATTCCTGAATGAAGTCTGTTTTCCTCTTCTTGAACATATATTGCAAATACTTATCATTATAATTATTATTTTCTTATTTTTAAGTTTTTCTTTACTCTTAAGAATTTCATAACTGCAGAGATGGCTCAGGGGCTAAGAGCTATGACTGCTCTTCCAAAGATCCTGAGTTCAATTCCCAGCAATCACAGGTGGCTCACAGCCATCTGTGTTATGAGATCTGGTGTTGGGGGCTGCAGACCCCTGACCCCTTAACTTTCTTTGCCTGCCTCAGACCCTATGCCTGCTGGAGTGAATTGAACAAAACAACTTGTTTACCTGTGCCTGCAGCTGCTCTGAGCACGAGACCCTGATGACAGGGCAGTGGGTTCTGGTAAGGCTTACAGCTGAATGATTCTGAGAGCTGGTACATGGCTATCAGTTAAGGATCTCAATATAAGCTTCCCTGGAGCACAATAAAGTTGGTATTCTTGTATCAAGGATGACCCATGTCCCTGTGTCTCTGTCTCTCTCGGTGTGTGTGTTTTTAAGTCTCCAGCTTAGTTCCTAGCTCACATACCCATTCTGTAGCACAGGTGCTGCAATCTGGTGCCCTCCCCTCTTGAGGAAGAGAACTGGTCAGTCATCCTCATCAACTTAGACCATGAAACCCAATATGGACAAGTTCAACAGAACCACCATATACAGGCTGCCCATGCATGCTTGAACATTGCCAGGGCATAATTTTCATTCAATTTCATACATGAAATAGGATCATGTCTACCCCTATGTCTCCCTCTCCAGCTTCATCCCCATCCCCTAATGTGCTCTCCTCCCAACTTCATGACTTTTCATTCTGAGAACACACTAAGTAAGGTAGCATATCACATGTGCATGGCTGTGGGACCATCATCTGCAACATGGAAAAATCTATCTGTGGCCATATCCTCAATAGAAAGATGACTCTCCCTGTCCTCGGCAATATTCTCTGTCAATAGCTCTTCATTTGGGGTTGGAACTGGAGATCATTTACCCCATCTATCAGGGAACTTGGGCTTTTTGATCCTGTGTAGGTCTTACATGTAACCACAGTTGAACAGGGAAGCTTTGTTTTACAGTAGACAGTCAGCAATCTGGTCAAAGTGGTTGAGAGTAAAAGATTTGAGTGTTCAGCCCTAACTAGGACAACTATACTAACCATACTTCCTCCAAGTCTCAAGAAATAGCGCAGAAGAGGGGGTACAATAATGTAAGAGCTAGAGGGTGAGGGGAATGCTATATGATTCTCGATGGAACATGGCTACTGCAACCAAGTCCTGATTTTACCACTTTTTTAACCTCAGACAAGTCACTTAAGTTCTCTGCAGCTTTAAGATGAGCAAAGAAGCCTCTAAGATTCCTCTAGTCTTAGCATAGGTGAAATGAAGAAAACAGTCTGATGAACAGCAAGATCATGCGAAGTCTACCACAGAAACGAGGTGGGCAAAGGCCAAGGTAAATGCAGGAGAAATTTCTTCAGTGTTTTGTCACCGATCACTCTAAGTATATGTCACTAACTCTGAGTCTCTAAGTTTTAGAAAAAGGGTATCAATAAACCTGTTTTAAGGCTGCTATGAGAATTAGATATAGTATTCCACGAAAAGCACATTTGCATATTATGCATGCAACACGCCGTAACTAATGTGGTAACTTGGATGAGATTGAGATTCCAAGCATTAACAACAGGATGCAGTGGTAGTTCCCTTTCATTCATTCATTTCCAGAGTAGGGATGGGAAAGCATTCATATCCAATGGGAGTTGGCCATCTCTGGGACTAGTTTTGTTTGTAACAATAGGAAGGTGGTACTGCAGAAGACAGGCAAGAAGTACTACTGAAGAAGTACCACCGAGAAACAGTGGTCAGGGATGCTACTAAATGTTCTACATAGCAGAAGAAGAACGACACCAAAGAATTATCCTGCTCAATGGCAAATCTCCTATTCAAAACTCATCCTACGGGCAGGAGTTGTAGCCCAGTTAGTGGTTTGCTTACTTAAGACTGTACAAAGCCTTGGGTATGTTCCCTAGCAAGGAATAAAGTCTGGTCGATTTCCGTAATCCTAGCACTCAGAAAGTAGAGACAGGAAGATCTATGTGTGCTGTCATCATCAAGGTACAAAGCAAGTGTGAGGCCAGCCTGAGCTGAGCTACTACTTGAGACCATGTCAAAAGAAAAAAAAATCCTGAATAATGACTGGGTTTTCCCAAGGAATAAGACAGGTTCTTTCTAAACAGACCACTCATATTCACATAGCTGAATAATTACACTGTCAAATCTGAATCATGCTCACTGAACAACTTGTCTCCAAGGACGTGTTTGCAGAGCCAAGGCTCCCAGACACCCACAACAAGAGACATGCCTCACGAGGCATGCTACCCGGTCAGTGAGCAAACACTTTTAAAAGAGGTAACTGGAAGGTAAATTTATTACAGCCGACGTTCTGTTCCCATACCTTTGGGTCATTATCAAGAATGATTTTTTTGTTTGTTTTATTTTTTGAGATGCCTCAAGTACCTCAGGCTGGCCTGACAATTGCAATGCACCTGGAGGGTGACCTCATACATAGGTCTTCCTGCCTCTACCTCCTTAGTGCTGGGATTATAGATGTACCAATACACCAGCCTTTATTAGACATCAGTGGGATACACAAAACATCTTCCCTCAGAGATTTTTATCCCCCAGCTCTTGGCTACTAGAATTTGGATAGAGAATACACAAATAAAGGTCCCCTAAACATATGTGCAAATAAATACCCTTTGAAAAGTTCAGCTGTCTTTATCATAAGGAAGAAAAGTCAGTTCATTGAAAGGCCCATTGTGGTTAAGTAGTGGTGGGAGTTGGAAATGGTACGCATGAAGAATATCTTGATGTGTCATCTGTCATATGCTGTTAGCTCATGAGATCTGTGTGCGCTCCATTTCCAAGCACACAGTTAGGATGTAACCATGAAGATTAACCTTTTGGAAATCTGCTAATCCAAAGCAGGGCTAGGAACACCCAAATGATGACACTGAAACGTCTGTTGTAATAGATATTCCTCTCCGTTGCCTCCTTAAAAAGCATTTGCTCACTAACTGGGTACCACGCATTGGGAGGCATGACTGTTGCTGTGTGTGTCTGGGAGCCTCAGCTCTGCAAACACATCTTTTGAAGCAAGGCGTCCAGTGAATCTGATTCAGTTAAGTCTTTCAGTGGGCTGATAGTCTCAGTCTCTGACTTGTTCTGCTCCTGAGACGTGACAAACAGATTCAGAAGCAAGAAACACTTATTTCACATTTAAATAACAATGCTTTGTTCAAAAGGAAAAAGGCTCCTTTAAACTCATTGATATTATTTCTCACCATAACCCATGCGGGAGATGCCACAATACATGCTGAAGTGAAGCTGAAACGAATAATAATGCTTTGAAGAGAGAGGATTTAAAGCATCACCTTTAAGTTGTTTAAGCTCAGACCCTGAAGCCTGGAAGTGCAACTGTTGCCCTCTCTACACTTTCTCTGCAAATCTGGTATTTTCATATTGTGTGCAATGCCAATATGGTCTCCAAAAGACTCTGCACAGCACAGATCTGGCAGGGGGTGGGGAGGTGGGAGTGGTATTACAAGGCTTGGCTATGTGGATGTGTTTTGCAATGTTCATACATTTTTTTCCCTGAGACTGTGTTAAGGTTTTGGAATTCTGAAAATCTCTGACATGATCAGGGTGTCTTCTCTTTGCCTCTTGAAAGGCTGTAGGGGCACAGGCAGGGGCTCTCTCTGCTGAGATAAGAGGCCACCAGTGCACTAGCACAGTGGTGGTGAAGCCCTCTAAAACACAGGGCTCAGGCATAATGGCTTTCAGGTGAAAAGAGGTCACTGTTCCTGAGAGCCCAGTGAGGTGGCATTGATAACACCTACAGAAACCTAAGTTTTGTAGGTCAGTAATTATAGTCTCTTTGTAAGAAAGTTCACCTAGATTATATCCTAGATTTTCTCTGTGCCTGAATACAAGTTTGGCACTTTGAAAACTGGTGTGAAATCTGTCAAGTCACCAGGGTACCAATTCTTAAATTACTACCACAATGAACTAAATGGAACCTCACAGGATTTACCCTATGTTAAAAAATTGTTCTTGTAATTAAAGGACAAAATCATTTGACAAAAACCTTAAGAATAATTTAAGTTCTTAAAGAATTCAGCTATTTGGGGGCTTATTTTTTGTCCATGCACTTTCCCTATGACCAAAATGAACTCTAAAATTTTCTAATTAAGAATTTATTACAAGAAAATCTTTAAAAGTATTGTTCTCATTTCATTGCCGACCACACACTTGAGTACACACACACACACACACACACACACACACACACATGAATGTGCATGCATGCACACATGCACACACACACGTGCACAATCTTTATAGAGTTCATGTCTGGTGTTTCTGATAAAGGACAATCGTAGCTTCAGAAACCGGCTTTTTGGACTGATTCAGGTAGGAGCTGCTTTTACAGATCCATAGATTATTGCTATTCGGGACACAATCTTTGAGTTCAGAAAAGTAATGGCTGCAGGCAAAACCACAAAGAAATTATTTTCTAAACTCTGGCAATGGTTAAAATGGAGGACGGAGACTTTCAGTAGTTCTTGTTTTAGAGGAAGTTAGACAAACTACCAAGGAGATTTCCATAAACCATTGAAGCTTCCGCAGGCTGGACTAGCTTAATCTAGGTTTAAGGTCAAACAATGTTTCATAATTTTTTCATGCTTCTCTGAGGAGAGTCATTCCTCTACCCTGTCTTTTCATTGGTCCATGTTCCTCATAATGAATGCCATAACTGAATAAGATATTTTAAAAATACACAAAGCTCTGTGAATAGCCGGTCTGAGATTATATCTAAAATGCATATTAGTCTCAGTCCTAATCTGTGTTATTTACCAGCCATAATGTTTTGTCACCCCTTTAATGGAAGACACTCACCAGCAAAACA
Source organism: Microtus ochrogaster (assembly GCF_000317375.1). Classification (NCBI taxonomy): domain Eukaryota; kingdom Metazoa; phylum Chordata; class Mammalia; order Rodentia; family Cricetidae; genus Microtus; species Microtus ochrogaster. The sequence continues at coordinate 5,579,905 of NW_004949104.1, forward strand.
GAAAATCTATCAAATGCCCCAGAAGGTTCTTTCTCAACATGAATATTCCTATGACCTGTGTGGGTCCTGTTGAGTCTATCACCTTGATTAGGAACGGATGCTGCTGTAAAACAACAGACAAACACATGCAATAGTTCTCTCAAAAATTTCATTAGATCACTTAGACATAAACACCTAAAGATAAATATGGGGTTAGGTTAATAAAATATAAAAACACAGAACAATTCAGAAATAGCTTATTCTTGCAACGTGCTTTATCTTCTGGAAATAGAAGCAACAAACATTGCCAAAAATTGATTGGAAATTAACTATAAATTCTGTGGCCTAATTCAAATAAAAATTATGAGAAAATAGGCACTGTTCCATATGTTCAAGACTGGTAATATTGAGGTGTTCAGTTTTATACATGTATATATATATGTAATTATTAATACATATTACAAAAGACATCATATATAGACATATATGATGAGAAAGAAATTACTATAATTTATTTTAATCAGTGTTTGTTTCTCTTGTACATACAAGGACACAAAATATTCAAACTCATACAGTCCTATAAAAATATCTAGCATTTGATATATTGTCCAATAGCAAATGACATGCAAAACACTTTGTAAAGCTAACCAAACAAAATAATGCATTTTAAAGTTTAAACAACGACACACATGACCCAAGCATAGAGTTTTTTCTTACGTCTTCTTGGGATGCCAGTGCAACACAGCACAGACTCTCTCTACTGAGATAAGAGCCGGGCAGAGCACTGGCACAGTGAAGATAAAACCTTTGTAAAACACAGGGCTCTGAGCTTAGACATAAGTGTTTGAAGGTGTACAGAAGTCACTGCTCCTGAAGCTCAGTGAGGTAGTGTTGGCAAGGTCTATGGACCTCTCAGCTTTGTCATATGTTAGTATTTATACTTTCTGTGAGAAGTAGCTAGTTAAAGTCTATGTAGTTGACAACCCAGATGTTTTTTCTTTTGTCAGAGGAAACTTAACTGGCCAGCACAGAGATGGTTGTAAGGTTACATATCAGTGTATTACACAATCATGCCACTGGGATAGATGTCTATCCAAAACTAAGCATTATTAAAACCAGGGAATATTAGTGGGACAATAAAATGAATAGGGTGTAAGCATGTTGAGATTGAGCTATCAAGTACTTGAGTGACATTAGTGACAAGACATCTAACAGGGGAAGTTTGAAATGTATTTTAGTATGAGAAAGATTTAAAGAGAGAATAGAGATCAATGCCAACATTCCTACATAGGATTCATCTGTTTTAGAACCTTTTAAATATATCTTAGCTCTGTTACATGTAACACCCCACCTTCTTTATCTTGAAGAAAATTTGAAGGTGTTAGAGATATTGCTTCATGGATTATAGCTCTTGATATACATCCATGAAGACTTGCAATCCCAGCAGCCTTGTAATACAGCAGGCATGGTCTCATAGGCACCTGCAATCCCAGCATCCTTGTAATAAACTGGGCATGGTCTCATGGGCACCTACAATCCCAACATCCCTGTAAGAAGCTGGACGTAGCCTCATAGGCACCTGCAATCCCAGTATCCTTGTAATATGTGCTGGGCGTGGTCTCATAGGCACCTGCAATCCTAGCACTGAGGAAAGCCAAGAGAAGTGGATAGCTGCAGCTTGCTGGCTGCCATATGCATAGCCAAATTCAAGCTCCAAATTCAGGAATAAAGTCAAGAGTGATAGATCAGGACACCAGACACCCTCCTCAAAACTCTGCACACAGTTATGGGCACCTGTGCACACATGCACACACCACACACACAGAGAGATACAAATCTTAAATTTTGTGTTCTTGAAAAAAAGATTTTGAAACTTTAAAAAGGTGTGAAATAATCAAGGAGAAATCTTATATCTTACAAAAAGATTGTCTTCATTTACCAATGCTGTAGGAAGTGAGAGGCAGTAATAATTTAAAGATGACAAGCATTTTCATACCTGGTCTTGGTATGGCTTTGTTTCATTGGAGTACACTTGAAAATACTAGAACTGGACTTACACAGCAGCAAACTGTGCCACAGCAGCTATTTCTTTTTTCAGGGATAAAAAGACATCTAAGGTATCTGGAATAAATTTCTTATTTACAGATTTAAAAAACAGAAATTGACTTGAATCAATATGAATGTTTGCTCTAAGCTCACACAGGAAGTTAATGGGGACAGGTAGGCTTGAGAGTGGGGTCCTCTGGATTGCATGGCTGTGTGTGTCTCATCTTTACCATTGGTGAGGTATTGACCATAAGTATGTTCTTTGTTTTCTTTTTGTTTCTACTTATTTTATATTAACTGAGAAAGTTGTACTTATGTATTTCAGTATTCATGTATATGTAGTATGTATTTAGGTATATATATATAAAACATATGTGTTACATATATACATATATATATCAGTCATTTAAAAAAGAGACTATGTTGAGAGAGAGCAAGCAGAGTGTGTAGAAATAATTGAAAGGAGAAGAGGAAAGGGAGAAAACTATATAATCACAATTTCAAAAAACAAAAAAATTATAGAAAGAAATATATATGATTTTCAAAGCATTCTACTATTTTAACAGTATGACAGCAACTCTCTTATTCAATATAATCAAGGAAGGTCACCAAAATGTCAGTGGATTAGAAATTTGACTCGTTCAAACATAAAAACACTAAGTGCTTTTTTCAACCAAAATATACATCTTCATAAATGAATTTACATGTAGGGCAAAGGCTTTTTCTCTTAGCTTGTTCCCCTTGACTGGGCTTTCATTCATCTTTCTACAACCACTCACCTGTAGGCCCCCTTTGAACCAGAGGGGACAGACTGAAGACTACTAAGAGTCAGTGTAAGTCCAGGATTCTTTCTGCTTCTCATAGATCTCAAATCTGTAGACATTGCCTCACAGTTTCGTACAAACAATAAAATTATATAACACGTATAGTTTTTTTTATTGATTTTTATTGAGCTCTACATTTTTCTCTGCTCCCCTCCCTGCCTCTCCTCTCCCTTCAACCCTCTCCCAAGGTCCCCATGCTCCCAATTTACTCAGGAGATCTTGTCTTTTGCACGTATAGTTTATAAGCAATAGATATTTATTTTGCATGGTTCTGAGGGATGATAAGCCCAAGGCAAAAGAACTGAGAAGCTCTGTGTCTAATATTTGTCCACTTACTGATTCACAGATGGCATCTTCTATCTGTATGTCAATACAGGAGAAATAAGTTAGCTTTTAGGACCTTTTCCTTTTAATAAAATACTGAACAATCAGTTCCTCCACCATTGTTGACTGGGATTTCTGTCCTGCCCATTTCCCGCAATCATTAAGTCCCAAAGAAATCACACAGAGGTCTATATTAGTTATAAACTGATTGGCCTATTAACTCAGGCTTCTTATTAACTCTTATATTAGCCCATTATTCTTGTCTATGCTAGCCATGTGACTCAGTACCTTATTCGGTGAGGCAGTCACATCTTGCTTCTTCTGTGACTGGGTCAGAACTGCCAACTAGGACTTCCTTCTTCCCAGAATTCTCCTGTTCTCATTGATCCACATCTACTTCCTATCTGGTAGTCCAGCCTATACTTCCTGTCTGGCTACTGGACAGTCAACATTTATTTAAAATATGATTGACATAATACAGACCATTGTCCCACACCACACCATGGTCAAAGCCCCTCTCTGAAGTTCCATTTCTTAACAGAATCATGCTGATTGTTAAGCTTCCACAGATGACGATTTTTGAAACCCAGACATCCGCAGAATAGCACACTTGGACTTTGACAATATTCAATTTTTAAATCATGCTAATTCTTCTGATATATCCTAATTTTTAAATATTTTTATTATATGCACATGTGTGTACATATGTACACATATAAGGGAGTACCCACAGAACCTCAAAGTGGGCATTGGATCCCCTGGATCCATAATTACAGGTGATTGTTAACCATCTGATAAGGATGTTAGGAACCAAACTCCAGTCCTCTGGAAGGGCATTTTGTGTTCATAACAACTGAGACATCTCTCCAGCCCTTTGACTTAATTTTTATAAGAAAATTATTCTAATACTAAACAGGCAGAGGAGATATGATTATGTAGGTAATTTTCCCAGATCAGGGCTTACCCATTGTATTCCAGAATATGCTGACATATGGTTGATGTGGGAAACTCAACTATATAATTTGTGCTAGTGGAAGGACTGCATTCAAGGCCTCCCAGAAAGAAAAAAAGATAGTAAGAAAGGCAGACAGAGAGAAGGAGGGAGGGAGGGAGGGAGGGAGGGAGGGAGGAAGGAAGGACGGGAGTAGGTAAGGGAAGATTATTCTATGAAAGTTTTATTTCATCAAATTCTGTTCAACTTAATGAAAGCACATAATTGAATTAATAGCAAGAGCTGGGTTAATCATGTTGGGTTCAAATAACCCTGACTTTCAATGTGATGAAACTTGAACTTGCAGAAGAAAAAGTGATCATGTTCCTGAAAAGCTGTCAGTGTGTCAGCTTGTTCCTGGACTTGTCAATGATCCCTGAACATGTCAGTGCAATTTACTGATGGAGTTGAAAAACCTGTAATCACTTCAATTCAAGTGGTCAAAAAAGTTCTACTGAAAGCCCACAGAACAATGCCAACACACTTATTAAAAACACCATGAAAAAGGTAGCCATTAACACCCAACCTAGGAATTCAACTCCTCTTGAAATCTTGTCAGAAAATAGACATTTGTAAATAAAAGGGACCTTTTTTGTCTATTTTTTGTATTGACACTAATAGTTAACATTTATTTCCTATTAACTAAAATTAATAAAACTGCAAATGATTAAATTAAATACTGTATTAAATATTAAGAGATATATTCTAGACTTATATGAAATACAATCTCTATCATATGAAAAGAAATCCTTTTTACTTTCAGTGATAAATCTATTAAATCAAATGAGACATTGGACATTTTGTTATGAAATGGGCTTTGTGTTAAGTGATTTTTATTACTATACTAGTTAAACATTCTCAGCACATGTAGAGTGAGCTAATCTAAACTGTGGTGGTTGTGTTGGTCAGGAAGATTAAAGACAGATTCAACATACTATATTTTGAACTTATAATGAGTTCATTGGGCATAACTGACTTAATCATAGGTTGGGAGTTCAGGAAGTACCTGTGCTCAGAGGACAGATGGTCCTGGATCTCCCAACCCAATTTTATTTGGCGCTATATGCCTTTCTAATAGATATAAAGATTTATTTTAGTATATATGAAGTGATACCTCATTTTCTATTTTTTTCAGTTGACTCTCTTTCCTTATCTCTTTCTTTTGAAAATAGTTTTTTTTTCTCACATAATATATCCTGTTTATAGTTTCCCCTCTCTCTACTCATCCAGTTCCTCCCCACCCTCTCTCTCAGCCAGATCTAACTCCCTTCTGTCTCTCATTAGGAAACAAGCAGGCTCCTAAGGGATAATAATTCAATGTAATACAATACAACATGATAAAACAAACAAACTTAACACGTGAGAATTGGGCAAAACAAACAAACTGAACTAAAAGAGCCCAAGAGAAGACACAAGGAAAAGAGATGCACTTGTTTGCACATTCAGGAATCCTATAGAACACTAAACTGGAAGTCATAATATATATGCAAAGGACGTGTATGGTAAAAAAGAGGGAAGGAAAATATAGGAATAAAATAAAAATAATAGGATAAAATTAAAAAAACAAAATTGTATTAGGGTGTCTCTTGCTGTGAAGAGATACCATGATCATGGCAACTCTTACAAGGGATAATAATTGGTGCTGGATTCCAGTTTTGGAAGTTTAGTCCATTATCATCATGGCAGGAATTATAGTAACATTTAGGCACATATGGTGCTGGAGAAGTCGATGAGAGTTCTGCAAAATGATCTGCAGGCGCAGCGAGTGAACTGATACACTGGGAATGGCTTGAGCATTTATAACCTCAAAGTCCGCCTCCACAGTGTCACACCTCCTCCAACAAGGACCCACCTCCTAAGGGTGCCAGTCCCTATGGGCCAAGCATACAAACAGATGAGTCAAACAGGGGGCCAAAGCTACTTAAACCACCACTGTTAGTCCAATTTCAAAGTTCCTGCAATCTCTGAGTCTCAACAATATTTAAAAGTCCAAAGTCTCTTCTGAGATTCATGCAATCGCCTAACTGCAATCCCATATAAAAACAAAATTTAAAAAGTAGATCACAGTCCCTCTCCCCCATCAGCCCGAAGAGCCATCAGGGCTCCCTGACCTGTGGGAAGTCCAAGGACCGCCCACCTCCATCCAGGTTTAGTAAGTTGAGCATCCAAACCGCCCAGGCCCCCCCAAAGCCAGCACGTGCAGTAGGATCAAAAACCCCTTGCCCTTGTTCTTGAGTTCTCTGTAGTCCTCATTGTCTGCTATGTTCAGCAAGTCCGGTTTTATCCCATGCTTTTTCAGACTCAGGCCAGCTGGCCTTGGTGAATTCCCGAAAGAACATCCCCATTGTCTCAGAATGTGGGTGTACCCCTCGCGGTCCTGAGGCGGAAATCCTCAATAAATAAACAAATTAAAAAAAAATAAATAAAAAATAAATAAAATGCAATTGTATAAAAATAAAAAAAATAGTAATAAAAAAAATATTCTGAGAATATTTTTGACTAAATATTTAGACTGGCAAGTTTCCTGTTTCTATTTCAATTGTTCAAAGTATGATCTGGATCATTATCCTAAGGGATACTTATGGATAACAGCATATATTGAATGCAAAATCTGTCTGACCTAGCTCCCCTTGAGCACTGGACAGAGATCAATGCATAACATCATTAAAGAGACTTTTCTTTATTATTCTTCAAAAAAAAAAAAAAAGTAGATCACATACTTCAAACATATAATGGCACAGAATATACATTACCATTCCAAAATGGAGGAAAGGGAGGACAGTGAAGAAGTACTGGACCACACCAACTTCTGCCTTAGTTAGGGTTTCTATTGCTTTGAAGAGACAGCATGATCACAGCAAATCTTCTAAAGGAAAGCATTAATTGGTACTGGCTTACAGCACCATGCAGAAAGGGAGAGTGCTGGAGAAGGAGCTGGAGATCTACATCTTAGTTTTCAGACAACAGAGAGTGAACTGATAAACTGGGTGTGACTTGAGCATATATGAACTCAAAGCTCACCTCACAGTGACACACTTCCTCTAACAAGGTCACACCTACTCCATCAAGGACACACTTCTTAATAGTGTTCCAGTCCCTATGGGCCAAGAATTCAAATACATGAGTCTATGGGGACCATATCTATTCAAATCATCACAAAAATTAAAAACGGAAAAGCTGTGATGTATCTTTATAAGAAAAAAAAATCCCCAAAGATGCCAGTGAATTTGTAGAGAAATCTTTTTTATTTAGTAACTGATTTCTAATTTTTAGCATATCAAGTTTAAAAAAACCAAATGCTGTATTATTCTGAGGTGAACAGTCCCGCAACATTTTAATATCATTTTTGAAATTTTGAATGCATCTTTAAGGTCCCTGACATCTTGTAATTGCAGTGTACCAGATGGTGGTCAGAGCACAATGACACTGTCTGCACATTTGTCCCCCTGAGGTACCTACATCAAAATTCAGAAGTGACAGCAACTTGAAAGTGGATTGCAGAATCAATAGTACATTGCTCTTTTGAGGAATGTGCTATCGCATGTGCTCTGCATGTCACAGAAGGTACTTTTGTGTGGGAATACACATGCATAGGCAGCTTAGAAGTAATATATGAGACTCCGAACTTCCAAACCTTTACCAGTACATTTTACTCATATTTTGGCTTTTAATGATACACAGGAATGATGTGTGTTTAAAAATCATATCTCCAATCTAAAACCTATGTACCCATTTTAAGTACTTATTTTCACCTGTTTAATACATTATTGTAAATCTTACCAATGAGAAATGGGCAATAGCTGCTGGTAGTGGTGCACACCTTTAATCCCAACACTTTTGAGGCAGAAACAGGCAGGAATCTGTGATTTGAGGCCAGCTTGGTCTATAGAGCAAGTTCCAAGACAGGCTCCAAAGCTACAGAGAAGCCTTTTCTTGGAAAAAACAGACAAGCAATAAAAAAAGAAAGAAAAAAGAAGAAGAAAGAAAATATAGAAATAGAAAGATAACTATCGTACTGCTATGTATATGATCAAATGAGATGTACTCATTATCTTAAAATGTTACATACATTCCTATATCTATGACAGTATCATTCATAATACATAACCCACAGAATCAAACAAGGTATCATTCATAATACATAACCCACAGAATCACCAATGAATGGTAAACAGGGAAAGTCCGGCATATATGCAAAATCAAATATTATTCTACCATGAAAATACAAAATTCTGACATTGTCAGCAACATGGATAGAAATGGAAGAAGGCATTGTTTAGGGAAACAAGTCAGAAGACATTGTAAAGCAAACAATACAGATCCTCACTCGATTCTGGAAATAGGCAGTTGGCCTCAAAGAAGAAAAGAATGAGATAATAGTTGCTATCAAAGAACAGAGAGGTAGAAGAACTGGAAGAAGTAAGGTAAGAGGCCCTAAAGCAGAGGTGGCAACAAAGAATTAGCTCTTGTTTTTCATGGCACAATATGGTAACTATTGACCACAGCACCTGTATAATTCAAAATGACCAAAGAATGAATGTTCCCAATACATAAAAAAGATTTAAGTTTGAGGAAACAGAAACCCTATAGCCGTGATATGATCATCACACATATACACGTATCTATTTTTATATTGTCCTTCATTAAGATTTACAGATAGTATTGCAAACAAAGTTTGAGGTAAGGAATACAGTACTGGAGAAATTTAAAAACCACTATGGTCAGTATATGCAAAAGGGCTCTTTCGTAGGTATCACTTAACTAGTACCATGATTTCTAACAATGAAGGAATAATTGGCTCTAAATCAGTGCTCCTGTCATGAATAAGCCTATATAACAACTATGTTCAGAGACTGTCCACACACAGTGCAAGATCCTGATCAAAAAAGCTTCAGAGCCTCAGACCCGGCCAACTGTCTACCCCCCTAGTGAAGATGGATTTCTGTTCGGACTAAAGTTCACTTCATGATATTCAGAATTTGTCTTTACTAAATAATCAGAGTGGAGACACATAAAGTACATGAAATATATAATTAAAAGGACTCCAGAATAGATCACACGGAGATGAGACTCAAAGAGTTTGAACCAGGCTCCTCATGAATGTGTAGCTAAGGACTGTGCTCTGTATGGCCATGTAAGATGTCATACAGCATACAGGTGCTATAAGGTACAAGGTGTAACATTAGTGACTAAGTCTCACTTGTTAAAATGTTAATACCTTGGATACTCTCCAGGAAAAAACACTACTTTTGAAAGAGTGATGTCTGACTCCAGACACAGACAGCAAAGCCAGATGCAGGAGCTTAACAAAATCTACAAGAAGATAGAGTTCAGAAGTTCAATTCCATCAAATTACAAGGTCTGGAAAATGCTTTGGTTGTCCAGACATCTCCCTAATAAAAACTATACCTAAGACTAAAGTTATAGAAGATAGGGATAACAGAACGACATACAAATAGTTTTCAGATAAACCCAGTAATCTTCAGCGGCTTTGTAATGCATTATCCAAAATGATTGCTATATATTCACATCTGTACAAAAACGTGAAAATGTGAGTCATATTCAGTAAAAAAAAAAAAGCTATTAAAAAAAAACATACTCCAGATGGTCCATATGTTTAGCAAACATAGATCTGAAAGAATCTAGTGTGTGTGTGTGTGTGTGTGTGTGCGTGTGTGTGTGTGTGTGTGTGTGTGTGTTCAGAGAGCTACAGAAAAGTATGTTCTAGAAAGGGAAGAAATGGGAAAGGAAGGAAAGGGGAAGGAGGGGAAAGAGGGGACGGGAGCAGAGAAGGAAAGGGAAGAAGTGAAGAGAAGGAAAGGGAAGGGAAGAGAAAGAAAGGGGAGAAGAAAAGAGAAAGAAAGAGAAGAAGGGAAGGGATGAGTGGTTGTAATAAAACAAAACAATGGATTGCACAGCATATGCAATGTTGCTGTGGGATAATGCTCTTGTACCATGTAAAGATTTGTCACTTGTATTGGTTTAATAAAATGCTGATTGGCCAGTAGTCAGACAGAAAGTATAGGTGGGGCTGGGAAGAGGTAAAGCTCAGTCTGCAGTTGCTACCCAGACACAAAGGAAGCAAGATGAAAATATTGCACTGGGAAAAGGTACTAATCCATGTAGCTAAACATAGATAAGTATTATGGGTTAATTTAAGTTGTAAGAGCTTGTTAGTAATAAACCCGAGCTAATAGGCCAAATAGTTGATAATTAATATAAGCCTCTGTGTGTTTCTTTGAGACTGAATACAAAAATTGCTGCATTAATCAATTAATTTATTTAGCTGCGACAGTGATGGCTTGTGCCTTTAATCCCAGCACTCTGGGGGCAGAGGCAGGTCGATCTCTGGGAGTTCGAGGTCAACCTGCCTGGTCTACAGAGTGAATCCAAGGACAGCTAGGACCAGGACAGCTAGGACTACACAATGAAACCCTATCCCAAAATACAAGGAAAAAAATTAATTGAGTTATCTAATGGGATAAAAGTTCAATATGCAGAAAATAACTTTTATGCCTACACACTACCAACTAATTTTAAAAGAAAATATTTAAAAGATGAAGATCATTTGTAAGCCATCAGAAATGTTATTTTTAAGAATAGGCTCATTTTGTAAACTCTACATACTAAAATGACAAAACATCACTGAAAGAAATCTAAGAAGACCTAAGCCCAATTAACCGAAGAGAAATATAAGGTTCTTATATTATATTATGTTCATAACTAGAAACCTATATATTGAAATGTCCATTCTCCCTAAATTATCCTGTACAAAATTATTACAGAAATTAACATTTTTCTAACTCTTCTATACCTGAAAGGTTTAAAATAGTAAATAGTAAAAATAATTTTGAAATTGAGAAAAGTAAAATGATAACATCATCTGATTTCTGTCAAAACAATATTAAAAATTTATAAAGGTAGAAAATATGTCATGATAAAGAGTCCAAAGCCCTACACACATAGTCAAGCAACTTTTAACAGAACCTCTGACATAATTTGTTCAAGAAACATCGTCATTTCCTCAAAAGAAACTACAGAATATCTATCTTGTCCTCCTGCCTCATTCCAGGCATGAAACTTAACTGGTGGTCTAATACATCTGACTTTATACATGAAAAAAGAAAACCCCTAGAAGAAAACACAGGAGAGAATTTTTGTAAACTTGAGATAGACAACGACTATTACATAAACTGAAAACAGACACAAAAAGTACTGATGAAGAAAGAAGCAAAACTGGGCAGAGAGTTTTATAAAAATTAAAAAGTTTTGACAGGTCTAGGATTAATCAAAAATGAACATAGCCAATTTGTAGACATGTGGAGTCAGAGTATATTATAGTATTTCTGATTTGTTAAAATTTAATGTATTTTAATATGCATTTTTTTGTCTTCATGCATGTTGGTATACCACATGTGTGCCTGGTGCCTAAGAAAGTCAGAGAGAGCATAGGAGGCCCCAGAGACTAGAATTACAAATTTATTAGACACCTTGATGGCACAGTTTCCCAATAAGGCCAGAAACGGGCTTTGAATGCCCTGGATCTGGAGTTAAAAGTAGTTGTGAGCAAACCATCATGACTGCTAGATATCAAACTTGGATCTGAAAGAAAAGAAAGTGCTCTTCACCACTAAGCCATCTCTCTACCTTCCAGATCTGAGTTTAAACATTGCATTAAATAGTATTCTTTAAATCAGTGTTTGAGTTTGCTGTCATCTCTTATTTGCTTTCTATTGCTCTTAATGTAACACCAACCAAAACTAACTTGGGGAAGGAAATGGCTTATTTAGCTTTGCTCAGTTTGCTTTCTTATGCAACTCAGGAACACCTGCCAAAGGGTCAAAGGATGGTGCCCTCCTCCCTAAGAGTGGACTGAACCCTCTCAAATCAGTCATCAAACAAAAAAGTGGCCCCACAGACTTACTTACAAATGTGATGGAGCCATTTCCTCCGTTGAGGTTTCCTCTTCCCAGATGTCCTTAGATTGCATCAAGCTGACCAAAAAACAAATAAGGAACTAACCAGCACATCATTCTTTCCAGCTAAAGGAGGCTGGATCCGTAGCTCTGGAACCCGTCTTTTCCAAATCCTGAACTCTGCATCTCCAATGAAATCCCCTGTTCCTTTCCCAGTTCTTCCTCCCTTCACCAGAACCTGAACACTCTCTAGTCTGCAGCATGGGAGTCAGCAGAATGTGTGGTCAGCAGGGTGGGAACAATGATGGGATCCCCTTGGCTTTGTTCCTCCTCTTAGAAATTATTTCCGTGTTCCAAATCCCAGACACCATTATCTCACCTGTTTTTTTGTTGTAGAATATTATTTTAATGTGTGTTACATTTGTTTATGCAGTGGACCATTTGTTTAACAATGTAAAGATGTGCTGCTTTTGTTTATTCTGCATTTAACTCTCTGAAGCTGTAATTCTTTGGCTGTCTAAAACACCTAGTGGTCAGATAAAGAGCTGAACGGCCGATAGCGAGGCAGAGGAAAGGATAAGCAGCGTTGGCAGGAAGAGAGTATAAATAGTAGGAGATATCTGGAAAGGGGGAATGAGTTAGAACAAGGAGAGGGGAGTGTCAGGGGCCAGCCACCCAGCCAGGGATGGAGCAAGAGTGAAAGTAAGAGGTACCGAAGTAAGAGAAGAAAAATTCCCAGAGGCAAAGAGCAGTTGGGATAATTGAAGTTAAGAAAAGCTGATTAGAAACAAACCAAACTATGGCTGGGCATTTATAAGCAAGAATAAGCCTCCATGCATGTGGATTTATTTGGAAGTTGAGTGGCACCCCCACCCCAAAAAAAGTAAAGAGCAAAGAATAAAAACAACCTATTTTGTCTAATGTTCCAGTTGCTTGTGAAAGATAGATAATTCTGATCCGTGGAGCTAAAAGCAAAATCACTTGCAAGAGCATTTTCATCTCTAGTGTTTGCATCTTTAAAGCTAGGTGAATGTGACAAGAATTTCATGTGCCTTGGTTAATAGCAATTTAAGAGAGATGGCTATGGAAACATCCTCATGATATTATATGATTTAATCTATATTAACATTTTGCAGGTGGCCTGGAGACCAGGTTTGGTTTGGTTTTGTTGATGCTGCTTTAAAAAGAAAGTCTGAGATGTTTGGTAATGACTTATAAGATTTTATGTGAATTGCACTGAGCTGAAGTTATGTACAGTGTTCAAGTGTGTGACTCAGATGGTAATACGGTTTATAACTAAAGATTCTCAATGTTTTTGGATCCCTTGAGTGATAATAACAGTATTTCTATCCCATGGAATTATGAAGGCACATTCTCTGTGCATAACGGAAACTAGAGAACATTTAAGGGAGCCAATTTCCTTTTTAAAATGGCAACAGCAACCTTGAAAGACAGTTGTTGATTGCCTTGGCAGGTTACTTAGTCTAGGGTTAGTAACCCGTCTGGCAGTTCAGTTATTCCAGGGTCCCGGAGAGGCACTATCTGGAAGATAATGGGCTAGGAGACAAGAAGGAGGCTAAGCTGGGGTTCCTGTCAAAGCCTCCGTTTATTAGAGATGGGGTGCAGCTTATATAGGGTAAGGAGTTGGGGGATGGGCACAGGGGCCTGGGCTCTTGCTACATGGTTCACGTTGGTCACGTGGTCTGTGTTGGTCACGTAGGCAGGAGGTTATCTTCGGTCAGGTCACTGTAGGCCAAGAAGTCACGAGTTGCCACACCTAGTTCCCTAGATAGTTTGGGCTGAGAAGTCACGAGTTGACACACCTAGTTGCCTAGATAGTTTGGAATGTGGGGTGGGTTCCACTAACAGATAGCTCTCCACCAGCCAATTTGGGTGTGGGGTAGGCTCTGTCAATAGAACGATTCCTAACACAATTATGGGTGTGGGGTTCTCTGCAGACTCCCCAGGGTGATGGTTCCTGCAATGATTTTAGGAGGAAATTGGCTCCTAACAGACAGTTAATCATTAGTTTCTAGTCCAGGAAAAAAGCAGCATGGTCTAGACTCAGAGAAAGACAGTCAGTAGACCTCGGAGTCTAAAGGGATGTTCAAGAGCATGGCAATGAAGTGCGCCAAGAAAGACTGTCTAGCGTCCAGAAGGCGGGGGCAGCATCGTTGCCCATGCTCATATGTGAGCATGCACAATTCACATTCACCTTTGTTGGTATACAAAAACAATTGCCTCCCCCCCCCCACTAGTGGGGGCTTGTTGCTTTCTAGAGGAAGAAATCACTCTCTTTCTGTTGTGGTCAGAGTCTGCATATAATTGTAAAAACAATATATTGTAAAAACAGGAGAAAGCAATAATTGTAAAACAAATCAGAAAATAAAGAATTTATACTCATTAACTATTTCCAAAGAGACAATAAGCATTGTTTAGATTAATTTTGATTAAGATAATTGTCTTTTTACTTTCCCTTATTGAGCAGATAGAAAAATCTTTAGTATATCCTAACGCTGTGGCAACCTATATTTGCTAAACACCACCATCAAAGAAACTGCTACCAGTCAAAGTATGAGAAGAGGCCCATTCATTAAAATGTTTTTGTGTTTTTTTATCCTTGCCGAGAATGCCAGCCAACCCCAACTGTGATGTGCTTTATGATATAAACACAGGGAGGTAAACAATGACCACCAGTTAATTTCCATCCCAATGCATGACAGAACATATCATGAAACACAATCACTTGATCTAGGGATCACCGGGTCATGGTTTCTACATCACTCCAAACAGTAGCCTTTTATTTTCTGGGAACTGCTTTAAATTTAGACCAAATGCAGAAACAATTGCCTCTTAGTCACAGGTATTGAAACCGGAAGGCTCTGTGGTAGAACGTAGAGGAAATTTGGAAAAGACTTACACAAAACTGGCATTGATGAATCAAAGATACATGGCTCACATATTTTTTCTGGTTATTTTAGTGATACTTTTTTTATATGCTTTATGCCAAATATTCTACTTTTGAAAGAAGTATATGATTGCCGAAATTACTTTTAATAACATTTTTATACTTTGAAATTTCCGTACATCTATATAATATATATCTATCCACCATTATCTCCTATCAACTTTCTACCATCCAAGGCTCCAGGAACTTGGGGAAAGAGGAAGTAGAATGGATGTAAGAGCTGATGAGAAAGAGAGCTTGGAAATGCTGATTTTTTTTTAAATTTTATTTATTTATTATGTGTACAATATTCTGTCTGTGTGTCTGCCTGCAGGCCAGAAGAGGGCATCAGATCGCATTTCAGATGGTTGTGAGCCACCATGTGGTTGTTGGGAATTGAACTCAGGACCTTTGGAAGAGCAGGCAATGCTCTTAACCACTGAGCCATCTCTCCAGCCCAGAAATGCTGATTTTTGTACATAAGTAAACTACAATGCACAGGCATTGACAGGAACAATTGTTATTACAGAAAATTTGCAAAAGGTCAAACTAGTCAAAATCCCAGCATAGGTAAGAGAGGGATCCAGGACCACACACCTATAGACAGTTGCAGGCTGCCAAGAAAGGATGGGCTTCTTAGTTACTTTTCTATTGCTGTGATAAAACACCATGACCAACTTATTAAAGAAAGTATTTAACACAAAGCTTAAAGTTTCAGAGGGCTAAAGCATGATTGCAGAGCAAAGACTTGGCAGCAGAAAAAGATGAGAGCTAACATCTCTATCTGTAAAGTGGAGGCAGAGACACAGAGAATGGCACAAGTCTTTTGAAATTTCAAAGCCCACCCCTAGTGATACATCTCCTCAAACAAAGACCAACACATATCAATCCTTCTCAAACAGTTCCACCAACTGGGGACCAAGTATTCAAACATATAAACCAATGGGGGCCATTCTCATCCAAACCACCACAGGGAATCTCTCTCCTTTGTGGAAGTGGCCTTTGTGGTAGGTTGATTTCACCCCAGTAGATGGCCATTTACCTGTGAGCATATGGCATCCCTAAGTGTCTGGCCTCCTTTAAAGGTATATTAAAGCAGTAAAAGTCAAGGGAATTTGTGATAATTTTATTCAAATATTTGATTGTTTATAAATCACTAAGTTCTTGTCTGAATTTTGTAAAGGAGATTAGAAAGATTTTTTTTTTTTTTAGTGGAGAGGAGATAATCTCATGCATTAGCTCTATATTTCTACAAAAAGCCAAAAAAGTCAAAAAAAGGCTAAAAAACTTAATTAATTATGATATAACAAGGTTCTGTGGGATGAAGAGCACTGCTGCTGGTCTCACTGGGATTCTGTGCATTAGTAAGACAATGACATGACTCATGATAGACATTTCCGTGGCCTGAACAGTTACTAGTCTGCAGCCTCTGTAGAGATGCCTAAAGAGACAAAGATGATCAGGCTTCTTATTGCTGCATGGTCTTTAATTCTGGGCTCTTTCAAATGATGGCTGAACCAATTCAAAGAATAACTGAATTTATAAGTCCCTTTGAAACTTCCACAAAATCTGAGGTACCATGTTCCATCAATCAATGATGGTCAAAGTCAATCTGTATACAAATGACAATAAATAGGCCTTTTAAAAAAACTATGAAGAATTCACAGCTATTTGTAATCTACTACTTCATATACCAGGATCTTAAAAACTACTTTTAGAAGTATATAATGAACATGAATAATCACAAGGCAAAGCACTACTGAATGTTAGAATAGGGCAGTTAATTTTGTTATTATGTGCATGAAATCTCACATAATATTCATTATAATACTAAAATTATTACAAATTAATGACAAGATTTATTGTTAGATATAAAGAAACTACAGTATATAAGAGATTAAATAATTTGCCCAAGATCATGTAGTTTGTAAGCATTAAAGCAAAATTTAGACCCAAACAGTTGAATGAATTCTGAAATCAAGTGTCTTGAATAGCTACAATAATTTGTGTAATATATAGTCATAACATTGTGTAAATTTTCAATTACTATAAGTTCAGTGATTCCAAACAATAAAAGGATAGTACACAGTACCGTGGGTCAGAAATTATAGTCAACACATTTGGTTTCCCTGTTGTGGGATCCACAAGGCAAAATTAAGGCTCAACTATTATTCACACTTAGTGTTTTCTCAGGCTTTCCTTTGGCAGCAGTTGACTATACCTAGAGGAAGTTTGTTCCCCATAAAGTAGCATGTGACTAGCGGACACCATCCATATGATTCAGGAAAACCTCCCTATTTTAAGGCATATTTACTTTAATTCCTTGCTCAGCTGTAATGTAGCACATCAGAAGTCCCAGACACTAGGGCATATACATATCCTTAGACTATCCTGCCTCCTGCAGACATTAAATATTATTAGAATTAACAGGGAAAAGAAAATTTGAGATCAGCGAGTTAGCAAGTATTTATGATGGATATTTGAGTTTGATTTTTAAACAAAATATATAAGACATTGCCAGGCACGTATTGCATTGGGAAGAAGGAGATGCCTCTGAGGAAGGTCTTCCAGGTACATAAATGCAGACTATACAAGTTAGGACACAAAGGAAAACTTGAGGTACTTGTGGTAAGTGATAACGACTAGGATGATGGATGGATAGGAGTGCACTCTTGCAGAGCTGTGCTAGAGTGCAGAAAAGGTGAGCTGGTGGATAACCATAAAAGCCTCTGAAAGGAATTTGGGGTTTATTCCGCAATCAACAGGAAACCATTCTGTTTCGGTTGAATGGATGAAAAATGAAAATGACCTCTTTGGAAAATAAATCCAACCGATAAAGAAACACAGGAAGAAGAAAGGTAAGCATCTAGCCCGGGACATTAGAAACTGTCAAAATCATCCAGTTGTACATTTCTGGGAACTAAAAAAAATGAGTGGGAGATGTAAGGAAGAAACTGTCGCCCGTAAGAATGACTGAATGAGGAAGAGGAAACTGGTCCTGGACTGAGGGGGTTCAGGGATGAGGTGGGATCTGCTGCGAGGAGGATGTTTAGATCAGGTAAAGCATCAATGTGATTACAACCCAGACATGCCTGCTCTGCCCTAGGAAGGAACAGACAGGGTCTGTGTCTTGCTCAGTCTTCTGGTTCTATTGTTTTTCCATTTAGGGTAAGTGATGTGTTCTTCCACAAAGCAGGCTTGCCACTGGAACCCCCTGACTTCAGAAGCCAGACACAGAAAAGCAGATGCATTCCTTTTCCTTCTGAAAAGTTCCTTTTAATATCTGGAGTTATTTTCCAAACAGTAGTTTAATTAGTGTTATTAATTTCTATACTTAATGAAAAATTTAAAGCTCTCTGGATGTTCTGAGGATTCTGTGCATTTGGAAGTGAATAATATCTTTTTTTTCCCCCTTTCTTCTTCCACTTTTAAACACAAGGCTTTGATTGACTCAGAATCTTCTGAACTTTAGTCTTTGAGGGGGCATCTCTGCATCTCAGAACTGATGCATGTAATAATGAAAAATACTGTCTAACTGAACAAGAGGGTAGATTAAGAGATTGGTCTTGAAGGTGCTTGTTAATAAACAATCTTTGCCAGGCCTGAGATTTACAGAGAGCATCCTCGAAGTGGCCATGTAAATAGGGATGTATTGACAGTTTTCCTCCTTAAAGGGAAGGCATGCAGGATTTATATGCTTCAGCCTCGGCCTTCTTGGAAACTTAAGAAGGGACTTACTTTGTTTCTTTTTTAATAGCTTCTCCTGAGTACTTTATGGACCAGTCCTCTCATTTCAACTATCTGATCCCAAGACATAAATTAATTTTAGATGCACCGTTTATCCATCTTGTCTATTACAGCAATATTCACTATTTGTTTGGGTTGCCATGGAGATAATTGACTTCATGCCATGGCAGAAGTCTTGTTTGAGGATATTATAGGAGTTTGGGTCCAGAGAGTCTTTAATTTTCACACAGTAAGGAAAGCCATTTCATCAATGAATCATCTGTGTACATCTCCCACTTATAATTGAAATGATTTCTTTTAGCACTTTGGGGAATTTCCCTTCTTACTTTCCATAACTTCTCTTTCAATTGTTTAACCTCTACTCTCCAAGATGTTGACTAAAATCACAGCAAACGGCAAACAGTCTATTTTCTGTTTGGGGGTAGCATGGAGGGACACAGCATCCCAACACAAAAGTTTCTGAAAACAATGGTGATTTATAAAAGGAAGATGCTATATTCTATCAAGACAAGAAGCAGTCATGAAATCAGTCTCCTAGTGACCAAGTCAGGGTGTTAAAGACTGGGTCCCTCTGAGGTTTATATTCATCTTGATATTTATAAAGGTGATTGCTGGATTCTGCTATAAATTGTTAAAACAGGCAGACAAAACGTCCCTCTTCAGTACAAAGAGAAAAAATTAAGAAGTGAAGGTCAGTGTTAAAATCATTCTTCTCAAGGTACACAAATAGCAAAACGATAAAAATATACTCTATGTGCATTCCTTTTTATCTTGAGAACTTTAATTGCCATACTAATTGTTAAAATTTTCACAAGTTACGACCCAAAGATTTTTATTATTTTAGTGGCATTTTGAAACAAAAGGATCAGAAAGAAATCATATTTGTTACACTTCATCTGTGAGAATCATTTGGGTTATGTTATTCCTACACGTATATTTTATAACATCAAAATTTAATTCTCTACCAATTATCCACAAGGCTAATAATTTTGCTAAGATTTTTTTGTACTTCAAAAAGGTATTACCAAAAGAAAAAATTAAATCAATGATCAAAATGAGAATTCTTAGGAGCAAGAGTAGTGAACAAAGCTCTAAGAGCCTACTTCAATTCTTTAAAGTGCACAGCACAAAATCAATTTGCAGTGACCCTGAGAATCAGTCTTCCTCGCTACATGACAACAAAAGAAATAGGGGATGAAAACAAATTAAAGTAGGTTCTTAAAAGTCATTTTTGCCTTCCCCAGGTTCCAGGGTATCACTGAGGCAGGAAAGCTTTGCAGCACAGCACCTAAATGTTTATCAGTATTACTGTATCTTTTCATGGCAGTGACTTCTAAGCAGGTTTTAGGTTGTGGTTCCTTTTCTGAATTCTCTTTCATTCTCATTGCTTGTTTAATCAAAAGGAAATCTGTTTTGAGAGATTGTTATTGACATAGCACTATGCTAAGTGATTGAGGGAAAAAAATAATTGACGTAATCTTGACAAGTACCAAGCAGAGAAAAGTGTAAGTGGGTAATTGGATACATGTCCAGGAGACAAGAGCAGAGAGCCAGAAGTGGGAGACACAGTTTCAGGTCACACTTCCTATATATTAGCTCATTTAACACAGGTAGCTTAAAAAAAGAGGACAAAGTACTAATTCTAGTTTACTGACAAAGAAAATTCACTTTAAAAGAGAGTTACAGCCTGGCAGTGGTGGCACAGGCTTTTATTTCCAGCACTTGGGAGGCAGAGACAGGCAGATCTCTGTGAGTTCAATGCCAGCCTTGTCTACAGAGCTAGTTCCAGGACAGTTAGGGCTGTGGCACAATAAAACCCTGTGTCACAAAAGAGAGGGGGTGGAGAGAAAGAGAGTTGCAATAGACAGGACTTACATTTGACCCTACATGCCTCTGTTTCCTAATCCAAATATTAAGTCACTAACCTACAAAGCTTCCCTGGTTCAAATATGATAATTGAATGATGACATTTAAGCTGGGCCAGAAAGGATTTAAAGGTGTGTAAAATGAAAAAAGGAATTCCAGAGTAACGAAGAACCCATGGAGGACAGTGCACAATACCCCCAGAGATGACACGGCTTATAGTTAAGTCTTACATCTCACAGAGTACTCATCTGACAGTGAGCACCATGCTAACTGCCTCCTACACATTAATTTATTGAACACTCACAATGACACCTTCATGTGAAATGTTGTTACCATCCTTATTATAAATGAAGAAAGTAAGGCTCAGAGAGATCAAGAACATAGTCCAAAGTCAAGCAGCTAGCAAATGGCACAGACGGCCTGAGTGACCTGGCCTCCAAACCTAATCTCTATCCTCCTATACCCTGGGCACAGACATGCCTCCCTAGAGTCTGGTTATGAAGTACAGGGGCAGAAGCAAGGTGGGGCAACTACTGCACAAAAGTAACTGAAGTCAAGATGAAAAAGTGCATCATCTCTTGTGTTTCTAGTCTTTGGGGGCTATCATCATCATCATCATTTACTTTTCTCATGGAAAGGATAAACTAAGCTCACAAAGAGCTCTTAAAAAGACAACTTTGGAACAAAGAGAAATGTGGATTGGGGAAGATAAATTCTCAAGGCACTTTGTTTTATTAAGAGCAGATTTACAAATAACCGAATATATACAAAGCGTACACAAAGATCATACATATTATATACACATGCAAAACACACACAACACATATATGTAAATGATACAGATCACATACATTTTCATAAAAGTCATACAAACATATACACATCTACCATATCTATACATAGATATGTATATCACAGCACACTGACAAACATACCCTTGGTGTGGGAAGTCCTTCTGTATATGTGTTGCTTTTATTGCTTAATGAATAAAGAATCTGTTTTGGCTAGTGGCTTAGCAGAGAAGAGCTAGGCAGGGCAAACTAAACTAAATGCTGGGAGAAAGAAGGTAGAATCAGAAAGATGCCACGTAGCTACCAGAGGAGAAAGACAATAGCTGCCAGCTGGAATCTTGCCAGTAGGCCACAAGCCTCATGGTAAAAATACAAAATCATGGAAATAGGTTAATTCTAGATGTAAGAGCTAGCTAGCAATACACTTAAGTAATTGGCCAAGAAGTGATTTAAATAATATAGTTTCTGTGTGATTATTTTGGGTCTGGGCAGCTGGGAACTAACAAGCAGCCTCCTACAACATACCATATACATTTATAGTCCCATACACATACGTATATATATATTCCACCATACCACACAATTCCTCTCAACTAGGCCCCTCTACTTATAAAAACTTATATATAAACCACACACACAATCCCATATTCATTTACCACTCACATGCCACTCACGTGTGTATATGTGTGTGTGAATACATGTGTATGAAGAATATGCAAAGAAAAGAAACGGATACACACAAGAGGAATATATGTGTATGTGTGTGTATCCATTCCCTTCCTTTGCATATGAGGTACGGACTCGAAAGGCAGTGGTCATTGAAATGTATTTATTTGATTTGCTTTCTGTCTCCCCATCACACAGAGAACACTGCCCAGAATTCTCAGCCTTCAGGAAAAGAATGCTCCACACTTTCACCTTTCATGCTATGGCTCAATATTAGAAGAACTGTTGGATCTGGACTCCTGTGGATTTTTTTTTCAGCTTGAAATAATCTGAGGCAAGGTGTTTAGGCGTGATGGCAGCATGGTCCTGTGCTTTGCAGATGATATTGTGGTCGCTTATGTCCCAAATTAAGCAGCACATTTTGGTGTCCTTGCTTTCATCCAACTTCCTAATAGAAATGAGCTGTTTTAAACCTGGACCATGGGAGCATTCTGATCACATTGGACAACCTCAAGAAAAGAGAATCTCGTAGTACTAAATGGAGACTTCAAATAGACATCATGTTTAATTTTACATATTACTTTGTATAATAAATGTAGAGATATATTATCTACTATTTGTAATAATAATATATCTGTATCTAAACAAAATGAAAATGTTCTTTACTCAAAACAACTGCCACCTCGATGGTAGATTACATGCAAAGTGTGGCTTGTGTTCCTAAATTCCTTTTAAGGCTTCAGGAAATTCTGGAAAGCAAAAACCACATTTCTGAACAAACAGGTTTAAGTTTCACTGAGGGACCGTGAAAACTACATCCTGTGGAACACACACGGGGTATTTACAGGAAATGTGCTCTGAGATACTGAGCCTCTTTGGTCTGAATGGAAGATCACATTTTCATATTTTAAGGTCAAATTACATCAGCTTCTTTCCAGTAAAAAATAAATAAATAAATAAAAGCATCATCCTAGAATGTTAATATCTTTCAAGCCCCGGAGTCTCACAATTGTGATCTCTCGGGATGATTTACTGAGGCCGAGACTGATATGCTGCAGTAGCTGCTTAGTGCCCCGAGTTGTGCTGCGGAGAAAGGGATTTCCAGGATAAACCATTTGCAGGAGAAATTCAATCTGCAGCCCTTATTTTCAGAACATACATTTAGAGTAGAAGAAAGAACCCTCCAACACACACACACACACACACACACACACACACACACACACACATTCCCCTTGTCTTATATCTATTTCAGATTTACTGGCCTAATTTAGAACTTTGGCCTTTATGATTAAATAAAATCATTTCAATGAAAGTAATGACCAAAGTGATTTATCAGAGTGTCCTTTCTCCATACTGTCCCCTCTCCTCACTATAGACTTTG
This sequence comes from Microtus ochrogaster, assembly GCF_000317375.1. Classification (NCBI taxonomy): domain Eukaryota; kingdom Metazoa; phylum Chordata; class Mammalia; order Rodentia; family Cricetidae; genus Microtus; species Microtus ochrogaster. The sequence continues at coordinate 5,603,386 of NW_004949104.1, forward strand.
TGGCATTGTTCTGTTTACAGAACCACATACAAAATATATTTAATAACCATTTCCTGGGCCCCACTCTGCCCGCTGGAGAATGATACACAACACTGGAGGAGATCTCCCATTTGTCCTCGGTGTGCCTGACATTCAGCAGCAGAGATAAGGTACTCATGAGACTATCTAAGGAACAAAATCACAGTTAGAAGAACAGCCGGGGTGGTACCCGTGGCTTTAAGAACACAAGCTGGAGTCGAAAAGGCTCTTGCATGCTTCCAACAACAGGAAATGAAATTCTCATTTCAGGAACATAAACTTGAATTCTGTTGAGGGACATTTTGGCTGCTGCGGCAGATGTTTGGGACCCCATGTTAGAAATAAGGAGTGTTAATGATTACAGGTGGTTATCACACCAAAATAACAAACAGCAATAACAACAAAAAAAAATCCATAAAAACCTGAGTGGCTTCTGCTAGGTTTGCTGGCATATTTTCAAACTGCAAAAGGTTGCTCATAAATTATCTTTCAAGTTGATTTCCTTTCTCTCTGTGTGCTTGTGAAATGCTTTAATGAGCATCCACACCACCCTGGTGGAATTGGGAGTTAGCATTATTTGTGGGAAACAGGTGAGTGTGTTGCTAAGGACATACCTTAGTGAAAGACGTTTCCACCACAGAAAACATCAGAGACCTCACTAATCTCTTGAACTGGAGGCCACCACAGCAACTATCAGAGCAGGAAGGCTTGGGTCACTGGGGATTTTTTCTTATGGAGTTATACGAGTGACTCCGAGTTTTCCAGATCCATTCTGGGCACTCACATTCCTCCTTCATTCTGCTGGCGTGAGTAACCTGAGTATCCTGCACAAAATCACATTCATATCTGTCATGAGAAAGAGTCAAACTGGATCAGAGGCAGCGCTTCCGCCCACACGCTGTGTGGGGAAAAAGCACCACTGTTAGTATTCCTGCCAAAGACGGAGCAACCTAGGTCTATAGGTTAAGTAAATGCTGTATCAAAATTGCCAGCCTACAGAGAAAATAGCAGTATATGTCATTTGCAGAACACCTACCATGTTTTCCGTTTAAAAAAAAAAAACTGAAGGATTAACTATTGCTATTCTTTTTCACAGACCTCAAGAGGTTAAATAATCCTCCCAAGGCCATACATACAGCAAGAGGTAAGACTTTCTGATTCTATATCATTGTTCTCTCTACTCTGGAATTGGAAACAGCCACAAGAGTTTTACAATCTTCAATCTGCGCAACATAAAAACATGGTGCTCTACTAGGTGGTATCTGTAGTTCATACTGAAAGACGTTGATAAAAAGGAAAACACAAAACTGCTTTGGAAGTCTAGCTGACATTAGTTTGTGTGAGGACAGGCTAAGGAAGGAGTCCAGATCTCACGTTGTTTCTTCATTTAAACAATACAGCCTCATACCCAAAGTAGATGGTGATGCAGCGCATTGCTCCCTCTAAGATAGCAATTCCATATGTGTGAAAGCCTTCTCAGAACCTCGGTGTGGAAGTTGATGATTTTTCCAGCCATGTACAGTACCTTATAGAGTGTACCAAAAAAAAAAAATCTGAACCCAGTTGTGTTAGGAATCCACTGATTTTCTTGATGGGTCATTAGTCAAAAGTCAGGAATTTCAAGTAAAGCATTCAAAACCATTGGGTATCCTTAAGAAAATCAGTGTTCCTCAAAAAAAATACTGCAATGTCACTCACTTAAGATGAAATGAATAGAATTGAAAAGTGAAAAGATTTCATCTTACAAAATATTAATCCACTTGCAATGTAATAGAACCCAGATTATGCAAACCTCCCAGCATTTTACATGAAACATCCTGTTGTTCTTTTAATTTTTTTCCCTCTTTCGCCTCCTTCTATGGAGGCAATGCCTTCAGAGTAACACAGGTATTGAGATTTGTAATAGTGTTTGTTTTTGTTTGTTTATTTATTTTGTTTTTGTTTTTCGAGACAGGAGTTGAGATTTGTAATAATATTGTCAACCTAACAGAATCTAGAATCCTCTGAGAGATGGGTCTCTAGGCATTCCTGTGTGGGATTATCTTGCTTACAATAATTGAGGCAGGAATACCCACCCACTGTGGTTGGAGCCATTCCCTAACTGGAATTTTAGATTAAGTATGTAACAGGAGAAAACTGAATTGAGCAGCTGTAAGCTATTGTCATCCTCTGCTTCACCACCACTGCTTTCCATTCTTGATACTTTTAATTGTGGATGTGTGTGTGTGTGATGAAGGGATATGAGCATGTGATCACTGAGCCCAGATCAGGGTATCAGATCCCGAGTTAGTTGGGAATCATCTGATGTGGGTGTGGGAACCTGAACAGTGGTCTTCTGCAAGAACAGTATGTGTTTTTTCTTGATCACTGGGTCAGCTCCCCAGCTCCTTCCTGCATCTTCACTGCAGATACTATGTGAGCTGCTCCCTCAAGCTCCTATCCCTGGGCTGTCTTAGTCCTGATAGACTCTACCCAGAACTGTGAACGAAATAAGCCCTTCCTCCCTTGAGTTTCTATTCTCTGGGAATTTTATCACAGCCAAAGGAAGAATTGCATAGCAAAGGAAAGCAAGGAACTCGCTCTCCCATTCACTTAGAGAGTATCTGAGTTTATGTTCCTGGAGTATATCATCAACAACCAATAGCACTCTTCTAATCAATAAACAATCAATAGTTATCAGTTTTATTGAACTACTGTTCTAGTGAAGAGAAAAGATGGCCAAAAAGATAAACAAAACAGAGTATTATTAAACAGTGGGAAAGAATAAAAGTAGAGATAGTAGGAACTGAGATACAATTTTAAATTTAGTGATCATTTAACATAAGAGCCTGGGGTTTCTATAATGAACTACCGCACATGAGGTGTTGTGAGCTCCTGAGGGTTAGGAGGGCATTTTCTTCATAGATTCTGCTTATAGGTGGCATTGTCCCATCTGCAAATTTCCTCTTTTTTTGTTTCTGGGTTTTTTTTCCCTTTTGATTCATTCATTTTACAGGTGGTTTGCCTGTATATATGTATGTTCTCAATGTGTGTGCCTGGTGCCCCCTCAGAAATCAAAAGAGGGTGTTGAATTTCCTAAAACTGGAATTATAGATGGTAGAGAGCCACCAAATAGATCCTAGAGACTGAACTCAGGTCTTTTCTAAGAGCAAGAAATGCTCTTAACCATCTCTTCAGCCCTTCAATTTCCTTTTTGCAAGGTCGTGGGGAAATTAGTTTCCTTTTCTCATGACCTCACTTTAGCTCAGTCATCATAAAGATCTATTTCCAAATAAGAGCATATTTGTAGGCAGCAGTATTTATACCTCAACATCTATTGAAGCATCACAAGTCAACCTATAATAAAAACGGAGCACAAAAATGCTTTAAAACAATTAAAAGTCCTAACAGTAGCATGTGAAGGGAGGAATCATTAAAGGGGTTGATTGCTCTCATCAGGGAATGGTGATGATGCCGACTTCTATATTTAATAAAGGCTAATTTCAGCCCTACAAACATTCATAATGAATTATTTAATGTGAGCTGGCAGAAAAAAATGTACCTATTGAACACAAATGTTGTCTTCTGCTTTTGGCTACAAAAATCAGGAAGGAATTAGTACTCTCCTGGGAAAAAAGACAACACAAAGTCAGACAGGGGAAGGTTTCCTTCACCTACCTGAAGCAACACTGTGTACAATGAGCTAATACCTATGCCAGGAGTGGCCCAGACTCACTGCCTTGTTTTTGTTTTGTTTTTTTTTTTAATAAAAATGAGACTAGTTTCTTTCCATGAAGAAAATGCAAACCATTATCAAGCTAAATTTTCCCCTCTGCCAAAGAGTTAGGGATAATGTGCGCCATGTGGATCGAGCTGATCACATCAATTGCAGCTCCAAAGCACAATATCTGAGCATTTCCCGACTGAATACTCCTTTTCTGTATAAATTAAAAAGGTCTAAAGGATGGTTTATTAGAAGGAGACTATCAAAGCTTTTTATGAACATGCTTTCTCTTTTGATCTATATAATTTTCAAGAAGTGTTAGACATCTCATGATTTCTAGCACAACTAGAATTTTAAATCTAAGAATCAGAAGGAAAAATGCAAATAGAAGAGGCATGATTCTGAAGCCATGTCTATTTTACCACAATTAGTCATTAGGCGGAGGAAATGAATTTCAGCACACAGTCTACTTTATCTAGCATTTTATCAACCAAAAAGCTCCAGCGGGGGGGGGTGTATTTTTAATGTCTCCCAACACAAATTTCCAAGCTATGAGCCACAGAACTACAAAAAGGTGGGCCTTAGCTTTATGGCTGGTGTCAGGGAGGACAGAAAAATTATGTCTTTGAATTGGTGAGAGTTTTTTTTTCCAAATAATTCTGACTTACATGTCAATCTCCAGGCTATTAAATACAATCTATGTGAGTTTTCAACCTCACCCAATAGAAAGACATTTAAGTCGCAGATGATACTTAGGAAAGATAACAACTTTGTATATAGATAAGCCTTAGAAGATTATAGTCCCTTGAAGGCATACTTGTGGATCACTGAGCCAGAACAGATCTGAAATGATTATTTATTCCTGAGACTGTTCTTCAAGTATGTCAATATTAAAATGTAAAGTAGCAGGAGATTGTTTTTTAGATTCTATATTGCAATTCTTCTGAAAAAAAGTTACGGTGCCTCCACAGAGTTGAGAGATTACTAAAGACTAAGATGCCTGGTTTGCAACATAATTCTTAACTGCACTCTAAATACTTCTGTACTCACAGATAACTGTAGTTCTCACCCTGAATCAAAGAACAGACTTCTTGGTGGTGCATATTTCAGAAACGTGCAATGAATCAAAGCACGTACAAGTGTTCAGAAGGGGCTTGGCTTCAACTGGTGCATCCGAAAGGCACCCCTTACACCTAAGGCCCACACAATGTCATGGATGGTGGAGTAGTAAGCTTGAAAGCCAGAGGACCAGAATTCCTGTCGGACGACAGTGTCCTACATACCATGGGGATGCTGTATCTCTAAATTCTCAACAATACGGTTACCAGAACAAAACCTACATAATGACTACACTAGTTGGTATGCCAACATGGATGGGGGGAATTTCACAAGGTCTCACCCCTAATAAAGAGCTATTAGCAATTAATGACTACTGATTGCTATAACAGTAACAATTATAGAAGAAGAGGTCATAACTTTGAGAGGGCTTGGAGGGACATAGGATTTGGATGGGAAAGGAGGGGGTGGAAATGACGTAAGTAGAGGACTTGTATATGGAAGTCTCCAAAATAATAAAAAAGTAAGGTAAATAACTACAAAGAAATTTTATGGAACAAAGAAACTCGATTTTGTTGTCTCTTTGCAAATATCTCTAAGACTAGTTGTACTATCAGAGCGTCTACATAGATTGTTCAATAGATCATGCTCTGTTTGTTTGTCTGTTGTTTGTTTTCAAAATATTCCTGTTTTAGTAATTGTAAGAAATGGTAGTAGACATAGATGACAGCCTAGCATTATCGTCATCAGAGAGGTTTCATCAGCAACTGATAGGTGTAGATGCAGAGACCCGCAACTAAACAGTAGGCAGAGCTCAGGAATTCTGCAGAAGAGAATTATCAGAATTTGAGGGGTTAAGCACACCATAAGAACTTGGCACACGGAATCAACTATTTTTCTAGGAGCTCACAGAGACTGAAGTGACAATCAGGGAGCCAATAAGGTCTGACTTAGGTTCCTTGCATATATGTTATGCTTGTGTAGTTTGGTGTCCTTGTGGGACTCCTGTCTCTGACTCTTTTGTCTATTTTTGGGGTCCTTTTCCTCCTACTGGGTTGCCTTGGTCAGCCTTAATATGAGGGGATGTGCCTGGTCTTATAACTTGCTATTCCATAATTGGTTGATATCCCTGGAAGGTTTGACATTTTTGGAAGGGAAATGAAGGAGGAGTGCTCTATGGGAGAGGGAAGGGGAGCTGGGGGGAGAGGAAGAAGGGGAAATATTATATATGTTTATTGTAGTTGATATGTAATATGTAGGAGAAGAAAAAATTAAAAGTAAAAAAAATGGTTGTAGAACAATGCAATAATAATTGATATTTAAAAATAAGTCAGAGAGATATAAGATCTCTCTCTTGATCTATCTCTCTCTTTCTCTGTCTCTCTGCCTCTCTGCCTCTCTCTTCCCCCATCCCCCCGGAACCCCAGGGTTGCTGGGTTAGGTTACTGGATCACAGAGTATTCAAAGGAGGCAATGGTGCCTGTCCTAACTTGAGTAGCTCTAACAAAATACAACAGATTAAGTGGCACAAATAGCAGACTTTAATTTTGTAATATCTGGAGGCCGGAAGTCCCAGATAAAGTTGACTGAAAAATCAGTTTTCTCTGAGCACGGTGTGGGACACACTGCTCCAGACAGCCCCTTTGACTTACAGATAGTCACCATTCCATTGAACTTTAACATGGTCTTTGCTTAGAGCTCACAAATTTAACGTCTCTCTGTGTTCTGTTCTCTTCTTATCAGCACCTTAGTGAAATCAGAAAGTTTCCATCACTGCTACAGACATTCTGAGATGTTGAATGTTAGAGATTTCAATATAGGAATTTGAAAGGGGGATGATGAAGTATATTGATAACTTCAAAAAGGCATGGGTATGGTGGTTTGAGTGGTCCCCACAAGCTCATACATTTAAATGCTTGGCCCCAGTTGGTGAGATTGTTTAGCAAAGATTAGGAGTATGTGGAGGAGGTTTGTTACCAGGGGCAGGCCTTGAAGTTTCAAAAGCCCATGCCATTCTCTGTGTGTTCTTTCTGCCTCGTCCTTTTAGATGAAGATGTGCAAAAGCTCTCGGATACCACTCCAGGACCATGCCTGCCTGCTGCCATGTTTCTTACAGAATGCTAGCAAGCAACAGAAAAGTAACTAAGAAGACAAGTGAGAACGATTGGTCATTTTGGGGGGTCATGACTCCTCATCATAAAGTGCTTCACGTTCTTTCTGCTTGAAGGATAAAGGGAGACTTTGTCTTACTATTAATAGCCACAACACTGTCACCTCCCTAAATGAAGGAAGAATGAATTATCAAGACAGTATTAACCTCTTTCAGTGCTTGGAGATTGCCAGTCTCTCCCTCTCTCCCTTGTGCTCCTGGGATAAAGAGCTACGTGGGCTGTAAGTTAAATCTTTATAAATCACAGCCTGTTTGGAACCTATTTACAGATCTCAAAGCTTTACGCAGCATGGCTAAGAGATACCTGAATAGTATGCCCCTTGTGTTTTGGATGTTTGTTTGTTTACATCTTCCTCACGAGATTGCCCTCTGTAAGAGAAGGGCTTTATCACATATATAAGGTTCCCCCAGTTCCCAGCATGCTGATGGATACTCAGTAATTATCCAGTTAGACCCTGTTGGGTCAGTGAATGTCCCTTGATGCAGGGGGAGTTCTAGAGCTAGCTCCATCAAGAGTCAGACAACTCCTGTGATTACAAAGTCCCTGGGTTGGGCTTTTCTGAGTAGCATGATTTAGATTTTCTACCCATTCTAGACCAGAGAAAGGCTGTTGGATGGCATCATAAATTGTAGTTATTTCATTTTTCCCCACAGATCTAATACAGCCTCATTACAATACTCTCTTATCTAGCTGAATATGATTCTGAAAATGACTGGCTTTCCATTGACTAGATTTTCCTTTGGTTTGATTTGTCTGAATTCCAATCAAGGAAGAGCCCTCCTACAAGGTTACTGATGATAAGGGCTCATACACCAAAGTAATGGAGCTTTTGCATTTTTACATGCCACCAAAAGTTTTTGCTTCTTCTAGTTAAGTATCTGACATGATGCATTTCATTAAAATCCTCCTTGAAGTGATGCAAATACACTGTTCTCATGGTTAGTGAAAGAACACATGCTTAACCAGATTGCATGGCTGAAAGGAGATTATATGTGTCTGTAGTTGACCTTTAAAACTGCAGTCATCATATATGCCCAATTCTGTTTGTTTGAGGAAGGATTCCTTAACCTCCAGACTTTGCCAAGATTTCGGGGAGGGGGGGTATGCCATAGGTATCAGAGAAACCACACAACTTCCAGAGGCATTTCAGTGTCAGCAAAGCTCCCCATCTTGCATTCCTTCCCAGCTTCTTGGGACTGAAGGCCATTCCGCCTGTCCCAGGGCTTATATTCCCAGTCCCATGAGCATCAGGAATGGAGAGTACAATAAGAAGCAATGGGAAAGATTGTGTGCTGTTTAAAAATGACACTCTCATCCTCCAGCTACAGGGAAAACTATTTAAAAAAAAACAACAAAACAACCTGCTCATTTCCTTGAAGCTAAAGGCTCTGAGTGTTTCCTGAAAGTCATCGAACCTTGAACATCCCCTGCTAAAGAAGAGCTGTTCTGCAGGGACTCTTGCCTATTGCTAGGCGTTACAAAAAAACAGAAAAAAGAAAAAGGTAACCCTGTGCTCTCTTCCTAAAACATCGTCCTGAAGTTCTCTCCCACTCTGACACTGAGCTCACTATGTCTATAAGTACAAACTATGAGTCTGGAGATGAGAAATCTGATACTGTCAGCACAAGTGAAGCAAAATGAAATTGGAGGAAAAAAAAAACACTCCACCCATCTGGACTTCCATATGCTCTGTAGCCCAGAGGCTAATATAATTCCTTGAATGTTGGTTATAAAGCAATGCGATATGGATAACAGCTATGCTCTGAGCTTATTTAGACAAGCGTTCTTTCTAGTCAATAAAGCTTTGGAAGGATTAAAATACAATCAGTCTGAATCATCTGTCCTGAGTCTGACCATTCACTGCACCTGCTTTCTGCTTTTACCCCAATCTGATTTCTTAGCCACGAGTCCAAGGGACTCAGAAAATGGTGATAAGTTCAGTGGTGCAGGTACTGGATACATGAGCAGGCAAGCAGTTCCCAGATGATCTTTACAAATAAATAGCAACCAGATTGTAAGTGGCCTCACGGGCTGCAGGGTTGGTTTTATCATTGGATGATCAGCAAGTCTTTGGAGTAAAGCAAGGATATTTGTTTGAAAGGAATAATTTTCTTGACAGAGTGGACAGTGAGCAAGAACAATAAAAGAACGAGAGGGAGACATATCCAATTGAGACTGTTTCAGCAGTGACCTGAAGACAAAATTTGACCAATTCCAAGAATATAAACCAGAAAGACCAGATTGGAAGCTGGGGTCACCAGCTAAGACTCCTAGCAAGAGTGGAGAGGGTGACTGAATTGACCTTCTGTAATCAGATCGGTGAATACCCCAACTATCATCATAGAGCCTTCATCCAACAACTGATGAACCAGATGTACAGATCCACAACCAAGCACCAGACTGAGCTCTAGGTAGCCAGTCAAAGAGAGGGAGGAGGGAATATATGAGCAAGGGACATCAAGATCATTATGGAGAAGTCTACAGAGACAGCTGAACCAAGCTCATGGAAAATCATGGGCTCTAGACCAACAGCTGGGGAGCTTCCACTGGACTAAACTAGGCCCTCCATCTGTGGGAGAGAGTGTTGAAGCTTGGACCATCTGAGAGACCCCTAGCAATAGGACTAGGATCTATGCCTATTGTATGAGCTAACTTGTTGGAGCCCATGCCACCATAGTGGGATGCCATACTCAGCCTTAATGCAGGGGGAAAGGTCTTGGTCTTGTCCCAACATAGTGTGCCAGACTTTGTTGACTCGCCATCGGAGCCCACAGGAGTGGATGGGAGGTTGGCTGTAGAGGACGTGGGGGAGGGGGCGAGAGGAGGGGTGGAAGCAAGAACTGTGGTTGTAATGTAAAATGAAATTAATAAAAAGTAAATAAGTTTTAAAAACAATTTAAAAAGAAAGTTGGGGTCAGACATATACCCTGCGTACTTTCCTCCCTTCAAAAGAACCAACAAAATCAACTTCCCAAAATGAAATTCCTCTTCAGATGTTTGTAGTTCTTTACATATGAAAAATATTTCCCCCTTTGTTTTTATGAGGTAGTCTAGATGGTCTAGAACTTACTATGTAGCCCAGGTTGGCCTTGAACTTGTGATCCTTCCTCCTCTGCCTAACAAGTGCTGGTCACACAAGCATGTGCCACCACAGTTGCATTATGAAGAATAATATTAAGGGGACTTTGTGCATGCTCACTGAAGATCACTATTTTCAAAGGAGGTTCTTAATATTGTGCATAGTACTCCCATATCTTATAAGCACAGCAGCCTTTAATACAGCAATTTCTCATCTTAACATATACATTGCCTCTTTACTATTTTTAAATGCCAAACTTTTCTGTGTCCTAATTTACTCTTTTATGTTAGATATAAAATATGTCCTTGGTTTCTGTCCCTTTTCATTTCATTTCTAATGGCGCCTCAGATTTCCACCTCTAAAAGCTCCAGCAACAACAGCCTTGACCACAGCCCTACAATACACTTCATAATAAAATGAAAACTAAATGGATTTCAACGATCAAGTTTAAATGTTTCTATGTCCTCTTACACAGACATCCTTTCAAATTGAAGAGCACATGACGGCCTTTCTGCCAATGCCTCACAGAGAGACATCTATAACACATCTTTCCCCTAAAAATTTAACCCTCATGTTAAAATCCCACAGGGTGATCTGAAAGAATTTGAAAGATTTGTGACTTAGCATAAAGGATTAAATACTTACCATATAGCTTATGAAACATTGCTCCATACGAACAAAAACTCTCGGGTGATTCCCATCTAGAATAATAGTGTGTTCCAACAATGAGAATGTGTTCCTTCACCTGTTAGAAAGGAGTGGACAACTAAGCCAGCATTGACTATAGGGTGGTCAGGAGGTTCAAGGTCAGCCCTTAGAAGCAGCTCCAGAAGAGCCTCAGGGGTGGACTTGAATTAGCTAGATGTACTGACTTTAGCAAAGCATGATGGTGGGTCTCAGGGATGCACAGCTGGGCACCGAGGAAGGCGGAATCTTACACATTTGAGGTAGGTAGCAAAACTTGTGAGACACATTTTTAAAAGAATTAACAGTTTCTAAAGAATAAGTGAGAACTATCTAATATATTCAACCAAGATTCTCAACAGCTTGAATGCCAATTTGTTTCATCGGAGAAGCAGGTATTTCGAAATTCTAGTTGCTTTTCTCTCCGTTAGGAAAACGATCATGGGGGGGGGGGGAAGAGCTGCCTTTGTTAGACCGCGCTCTGACATGGGAGAGGCAGCTGCAGAAGCCCTCACCTGTTTCCCTGATAGGTTGTATTGAGCAGTGGGTTCTCAGGAAGCAAACACGCTTGTCAGTTCACCAAAAATTAGCAGACCGGCTGTCACTTTATTGCGCAACACTTGGCCTCTAATTTTATTCCAAAGACATGAGAACAGGAGTTCAATACAAGCTCTGATTTTTTTTTCTTAAGCTGCGCAATAGAACTGAGATTTTCTGAGTCACAAAATAAACGCAATCGGAGCAGTTGCAACAGAAAAAAATTATATATACTACTTATATTCTCATATGTATATTTACTCATATGTCTAATAAATAAATTAATTAATTTTTTATTGTCTCACGGCCATACACACCAGCCACTCACTCAAAGCCAGATTTTCAATGGGCCTTCTTAATTGTGTCTGCAGTCTTAACCGCCAGCTCCCATTTACCCCAGTATAAGCCACGTTTCAAAAGCAAATTGGATACCTGCATGAACAAGCAGGCAGTTAGGCAGCTAATTACTGTTTGCAATTCAATTACCTAATTACTGTGGGCAAGTGCAGGTTGTTTGTGCAAGCAAACAGTCCCGCCCACAAATATTGCTGATTTGATTAAGAAGGCTTAGGTGCAGAGATTCATGTTCACCGCTAGTGCCTCAACAGGCTCAATAATTCCCCCATCCTGGGCTGAGAGAGGTCCTGGTTAAACACCCTTCCAAGATTGGATTAGAGTAAAGCCTGGCTAAGTAATCCTCACTAACCCCTTCTCATGCCAATGCGAAGGCTACCCTGGAACTCCACCCTGCTACTCAGCGTGTTCTGGGGACCAGCAAGCAGCATTAACCTCCTCTTGGGAAGTTTGGCTAAAAGGCAGAAACTTGAATTCTATCCCAGATCTGCTGGATTAGAATCTGTCCGGTGGCAAAAAGTACTTAGGCAGTGCACATGGATCTTTGTGTTTGAGGAGCATATCACTAGATAGTGGCTCAAGAAATACGATTGTCTTGGCACAGAGTTATATAGCGCTGTCTGTGTGAGGATTACTTGATTTTTTTCTTTCAAACGAGAGAAGGGCTAGAGGAAGAGAGGAGATCACACTTCTCAGCTATAATGAGCAAACTGTATGCTTCAAGCAAAATCCCAAATAGCCTTTCAGGAACAAATTGTATAATCCTAAAAGTTCTTAGTGAGTGCACAAGGAGAAAGTACTGCTGATGGGACTGACCACCTCCCTGCATCTTTTACATTCTCCATCCTTTTAAGCTCCAAGGCACATTCATCTTCATCCATGACCATGTGCCCGGCCACAAAATTCGTCTGTGAATATTCCGAACCTCAGCTTGAATTCCAATTAATCACTCCAGTCTGTCTTCACAGAATCACAGAGTAAGGACTCCATTTTGTGGCCTCTGCAGAGATAGACCATTTGCCCAAATAGTACCAAGAAGACAGCTGCACAGCCTCGGGGACAGACATTTTCTGCTCCCAAATAGACTGCTTCAGTGATATCATCCGTCTCTCTTGCTTTGGCATGGTGGAGAACCTGAGCACACTGCCACTTTAGGCAAAATTGTGCAGTTTGTCTTCGTGATGTAGGGGGAAAGGATCACACAAGACTCAAGGATCTGACCGGAGCATTTACCAGTTGCAATGTTAGCAAAGGTCCTCAGGCTTTGAGGTTTGTCCCTAAAATGAGAGAGGTGGATTGACAACTTTCTAATTTTCTTTAAGTTCTAGCAATAATTTTCACATAATCCAGAGCTTCTAAGTGTATCGTAGCTGCCCTGTGTGTCCTTAGAGTATATTAGGCCCTTCCGATTTCACAATGTCGGATTTTTTGGATTGTGCCTCCCTTTGCTTTCCTACTGCGTTTTTATCTCATTCAGACCCTCCATTAGCTAGATGTCCCGTTGACAGTCTTTCCCAAAATGTGAAGAGACTACGAGGAGAAAATGTAAACGTATTATTTTTGTATGGAAGTTTTTGATTTTGGATGGAACCCTCTTTCATAGCAGGGAACACTGATGAAATGCTAACTTGCATTCCTCGTAAGGAAACTATGGCATTTCTATAAATAACTGAAGTCGTACTCATGAGACCATAAATAGCAAATCTCTCTCTTTTCATTTCAGCAAGGAAAGTCCAGAAATTTCAACTCGCTTGCTCAAGGAAGTACAACTAAAATTAGAATTAGTATGCCCTTCATCTCAACACTGTAAGGCCATTGGTCCCTTCATTGTTATCGTTACACTGCAGTTTGTGAGAAGTGAATGACCAATCAGCATGATGACGAACTTTGTTTCCTGAAAGGTGAAGGGCAGGCCAGATCTCAGGCAGAGCGGATGCACGTCACTTCAGGGTTCCTTCCATAAAGAAAAAAACGAGGAAGTATCTTTCCCAAAGACGCTTTGTAGTCGGAACGCAAGCTAACGTGAGTTAGCTTACACAAAATCAACCATTCAACGACTCAAAAGAGAAAGACAATACTGCTGAGAGCATAGAGATTATTGCGAGGAACGAGGGCCGGGGGCATGCACCGAAAGCTGGAGGGTCAGGCCCCAAAGCTCACAAGGTCAATGACTTCACATCATTCGCCTGGACTCAACCAGACTCAACTGGATGACCTCTCATTGCCCCCAGATTCTGAAAGCCCTTTAGAAACAGAACTATGATCTCTGAGAATAATGAGTCCCGGCTAAATCAGAGCTCACGAGGCTCACAGGTGGATCTATGTACACCACATGATGGCAGTGTGGGGTGAAGATCATTTAGGAACTGATACAAAGTTTTAAACATACACAAAATCTTCTTTGTCTTGGAAAGGGCCATCTTCAGTTGAGGGAGAATTGCTATAAATTTATTTTAGGAGAGATTAAGGAAAACTATAATTATATATGTTGCTTGGTTAGTCTCCCACCTAACATGTTACATCCGACTTTGATGCCACACGTGAGATGAACATGAACAAGGAAAAAAATTGGTCTGGAAGAAAATCTGTAGACTGGTGAAGAGATTTGAACCTTGTCATGTGTCCTCGCTGGACAGGGTGTGAAACGTTTAGTCCTTGGAAAAATAAAAAGGCCCCAGGTGACCTGATGCCAACCTGAAGGGCTGTCATTTTCTCAAAGAGCTGGCTTATTTAGTATACTCCCGAAGAGCAGAGCCAGCCTCCGCGTGAGGCACACGCACACTGGAGGGACTTCATCCAAAGGCTGAAGAGCCTCCTGAGGTCACTCAGCAGAGCAGTTCAAGCCCTTCTGTTTGTTCTCTGGAAGGGGTCCAACCATCTGATGAGTGAACGAACAAGGTGACCTGGCCCAGCTCAAACTCCACGCAGTGGAGAGAAAAGCCAGTAGAAAGAGACAGTAAAGTTGAGTAAATGCCAGGTGGTTTTTTTTGCTGCCTTTAGCAAACCCTTCTTGTATCAGCAGTGGCAATGAATCATTTATTTTTACAGGAAGATAGTTTAGATGTTGTGATAACATACACAGATGATACCTCCACAGAAATATAACTATCCAGGGAGTCTCAGTGAGATCGAGGCAAGGTTATTACCTATCAGTGAGTTTTATTTCCACTAATGAAATAAAAGTATTTCATAATTATAACTAGAAAACTCATTTTGTCTGTACCCAATATGTGAACTCCTTGCAAGTCCCTTCTTTAAGGATCATCGTATCTCATTAGCAAATTGTATTTCTACCTGACCAGTTAGACACACATTGCCTCAATGACAAATCTTATAGCTCAAGTGTTGTGTCCTTGTTTCATTTCTGGCTTCTCTGTTGTTGGTGGTATATACCTTTCATTTATTAAGTCATGTTTATTTATGACAGTCCTCAGAAGTGTGGCCATCTGTGTTATTAATGTAAAAACAAAACCAAACCTGGTCCTTTAATCTCACATCCTTCACTTTCCCTCTAAAAAGCTAATGATCGTCTTATTCCGATTTCCAAAGAGACAAGAACTTTTTTTTTTCTGATTTTGAAAGTACTCATTTTGAGAATTTTGAAGTTCACCTTCTTTCTGTAGGCCTAGGAAAAAAATCTCTAAAATTCTGATTAAACATCACACTCAAATGTGCAGATGTCCACAGCTATTAGCAAAGATGCTGAAGATTAGCAGAGAAAAGGTCTGTTGGCAGTTTGTCTTTCTGTAGTCTACTTTGAAACTGTACAATGCTACCTACTACAAGGCTAAGGATATGGGGAAGAAAGATGTCAGACTATAAGGGAATGATCACTTTTCACATATAACTATAGCATACAACTACTAATTCTATCTCTACTATTTATGGAAAGACAAATGGTACACTTTGTTTGTTTGTTTTTACAATTTAGAGATAAAATGAGACTTCTGCATGCCTAGAAAAGCGCTTAGGAAGAAATGTGAAAAAGTACAAACTGAGATATAAAGACCCCAGGGGCCATTTTTTGTACCTAGGTTGAGGTTTTATGTATATTTAATTTAATTGCTAAAGAAAATGATTAGACTAGCTCATACCTGAAGGAGAGGTAGTAAGACCGTTCTGAACCAATAAGAATTTCTTTTGTTGTAACAACTTCTAAGACATCTACATTTTCCTATAACTCTCTGCAAAGCCTCCCAAAAATGTTTGTTGATTGAATGACTGTTATTTCTCAGGGACTTTAGCCCGCTAAAAACTTGTTGTTTCAAAATTTTCTGCCTCTTGATGATGACTTTATTTTTTTTAACCACACATATATGAACAGCTATGGAAGAAGCAAGGAGAAGTACAACAAACTAATCATAGAGCCAAGTTCATGTTCTTTTTTCAGAGCCCATGGACCTTCACTGGGACTTCTTACTCCTAATCACTGGTGTCAGAAAAGTAATCCTCAGGCTAGCCTGTTCCAACAGCCTCAAGTCAAGGAGAGACCTCAGCTATAAGGCAAACGTCTATCGCTACAGTTCTAAAGTCATCAAGAAAGGTCTATGAAAATAAATAGCCAGGCTTACTGCTCTGTGGTAATGGGAGGATGGTAATTCTGCGCATTTCTTCCTGTAATTCTTGAGTTGCACTTCTGAGCCAGAGAGCACTTGTGAGATTTGTCCTATTGGCAAGGGAAGAAATCAAAGTGCAAAAAAATTGGGACTTTGACCATTTTGTGCAGCACTCAAGAAACATGAAAGCCATCAGTTGATAAACACAATTTAGATGTAGATGCATGCACAGGATTAGAATTTGGGTGTTCCAACTTCTCGTTGAATATTGTTTGGCCAATATGTACTCTGTTTCCAATACCATTTTGTTCTCGCCAAACCAAAAGCTATTAGTCCTATATTAGTTCCAGAAACTGTTCTGGATCTAGGTGACTTAGTCGAGCCTTTGAGAAATCCAGACACCAACCAGGTAAGTAAAGAATTACACGGTTTGTTCTGTTGATTACAATTGAAGCTTGAAAAAGATACTCTGGGAATGCCACAACAAAGAGTGACATTGTCTGAGGCTCTCGGAAGGAATAAATGTTTACATGACTTCTTAAAACATAGATTGGAGAGCTTAAAGTAATGCAGCAAAAAGAATTTCCTTGCTTGTGCACGTGCATGTGCACACGCGCGCACACACACACACACACACACACACACACACAAATAGGGTAAATACCATAGAGAAATGCAGGAAAATGGCAACTAAGTAACAGCCAACAATTGAAATACTTATGATGGGGATGGGCAACGAAGGAGACAGTAACTAGGATAACAAATTGGGACTTAACTATTTGGGCTAAAGGCAGCTAAGGAAATGTCATATTGTATTGTTTTAAAGCTGATTAAAGACTGTTGTGAACACTTAGTAAGGGTACCATGCAAGGTTTTAAGTACCACTTTCCTGGCACGCTGACTAGAAACAAAAACAGCAAGGCTTCTTTTGCTTCCTCTAACCTCCCTCTGCCCAAGCTGACATCACCATTCACCTGCCTTTCTATGGGATCCAGGAGGCATTAGATGTAATTGAGCATCCATAGCAAGTTCTGTGTTGGCAGTGAACGGAGTCATTCATTCTGGCTACGGGATCTTCATTACAATTGAATGAAGTGAAGCTTCCAGTGCAGGCCACATTATCAGAGTCTACTCAATGCTGGCACAAGGAGAACTGCCTGGTGGAGCCAGCCACAAATGTCATGTCCAGCTTTTACACACAAAGGAAGTGGGAGCTTTTATATATGTATGAAAGTCCAACACCCATTATCGCCGATTCATCTTCCCAGCAGCACCAGGATGTCTCAGATTACATTGTCTGACTCCAGGGAGAGAAAATGTGGACAAGGTTGAAGGGAAGGGATTGCCGCTGGGAAGTCAGAGGCTCTCGCCCGAGGTTCCAGCTGCAGACAGCCATATTCCACGTTGGAAGTCAAGCCAAGGTCTTACCAAATGATGGCTGAAACGCCTTTATAAAACAGAATGTGAACCCTGGAGTCTACTGCTGCTGGCGGGAGTTGAGAAAGGAGCAGTGGGGTTTGGTTATAATTTTCTTTGTCTGCGATAACAGAGTGAGGGGAAGAGGTGTCACAAACATGAGGTAGAGGAAATGAGAGAGCTTTATGTTGAGCCATTGGATTCACCAGACGGGTCTGAAAACTACAAAGAGTTAGTATAAACACCTGCATGAGTGTGCGCACAAGTGTGTGCACACCCTCGAATGCACACACACAAACACAAACACACACACACACACACACACACTTACTTCCCTGGAATGCACCAGAACATCCAATGTAATGATTACTATTTTCAATAATATTTTTTTTTATTCTCAGACAGATATGATCTTTCCCCCAAATTGGGTCCAATCTATAAAGTTCTCAGTGCCTACACTGGAGAGAGTCAGTAAGGGAACAATTATCACAGGGATTTAATGTTGAAAAAATAGATCTGGTCACCATAAGACTATTGGTTTTACATCTACTACTGGAACTTAATGTCTACAAATCAGGCAGGAAGCAAAGGTAGTTGTCAAACAGGATAGTAGGACCAAGCTAGAAGCCCTGTCTGAGTCAATGGAATCTGCAGGAGATCTTTCTTCACAGTGAAAATCACAACCCTTTCTTTTTCCAAAGTTCTGAAGAAGGATCCAACAGAAGGTGGAGCAGCTTCAGGTTTAACTGATGCTTGATATCAGATGGGTGAGGAGTGGGCAAGTGAGCAGGTAAATGATAGGGCAGGTAAGCAACCATAAAACTATCCACAAAATCATCTGCTGACTCCCCCCGCCCAACAGACACTAGAGTTTTGCACCAAAGCACTCAAATACAGCATACCTTAATCAGACCCAAGGAAAAGAATCCCAAGAAACATAACACAGTCCAGTCAATCAGTGTTGCAAATCTGCCCACATTTGCTTTCAGAATTAATTTTCAAATGGGAGGTATGTGCTCTATAGATGTGGCTATGATTTCCCAGGGCAGCTGCAACACAGCCCCATAGACGGGGTAAATTAAAAACAAGGACCTTTATTCTCTCATGTCATAAAAGGCTGAAAATCTTTAGTCTAAGTTTTAGCAGAACCATACTTCTTCCAAGGGCTCTTCAGAGCCCAAGAAAAAGTCCTGGAAGAAAGAATATCTGGAGACTTCCTGTAGTCCTGGTGTTTCTTGGGACACACCTCCTCCCTCTGCCTGTCTTCACATGGCCTTCCCTATGACTCTCCATATCCCCCCCTCTTCCTATGAAGATACTGATCCCGCTAGCTTTGGGACCTGTACTATAATCGCATTTGCCACAACTTTATTTATGTGTCATGGTTATGACACCATGTGCTTCCCAAGAGTGCATTAGGATTCAAGGTTTGGTAGACAGGTGTTGCTATAGGGGAATGGTGAAGCCACTGGGAGATGGGGCCAAATAGGGAATCCTTAAGTCACCGTCGGAATAACTTTACAAGGTAGTTCTCATGAGGCTTCATGGTACTTCCCCAAAGAGGAGTGTTATAAATCCCAAGGTAGCTTCCATCAGTTTTCTCTGCTTTTAGATGGGGATGTAATAACTTGTTTCCTCCTGTATGCACGGTTCTCATTGCTTTCTGGCATGATGTGATATGACCGATGGAGTCAAGGTAATGCCATGTTCTTGACCTTCCAATTTGTGAGATGAATAAAACTTTTCTGTTTACAAAGTCAATTCTGTTTCATTGCGCCAACCCTAAGCTTATCAGTGGCTGAATGAAGTCATATCCCAAGGTTCTAAAAAGTGATAAACTGTGAAGGATCCCATATGAGCTAGTTCAAATGATAAGGTGAGGTCTTGACTCAGAAATGAGTGCGTGAACAAAGAATTTGGAAATTCCCTAAGAATAAGCTTCCGTTCGAAGAATTCTGTGCTTGTTTAGGAGTGTAGTTATGATACCGGGTAGAGCCTACACGTGTTGATATAAAAATAAGGGATACCAAGAAGGCTGAAAGGCATGCAGTTTCTGTTTTCTTGTTCATTTCATCATGGAACAGTCTACATTGTTATTCAAAATGGAAAATCTTGGCTCTGAAAGATTAACTATTACTCCCAAGATATTGCTTCAGAAAGCAGTGAGGCTGAAACTTAAACCTAGGATTATCACATTCCAGAGAGTAATTTTTAATTCCACGTATTATGTACTAGCTAATACTCGTGGAGCAAATGTTCACCATTTTCCTTCTTTGAGACTTCTCTCGGTCATCCTTTAATGCTTTTATTTAATATAACCTGCTCTCTGAAGTTCTTTCCAATTCACTTGAACAAATGAGGTCTTCTCTGACCTCACATACAATGGTTACTATCCTACCATTGTAGACATGCCCGCGTACTCTGTAATCTGCTTACGCATCTGGTTCCTCCCTTATACGCTGATGTCATATCTTATCAGAACAGAAGTCCCAGTCCTAACCCAGGGCCCAGAATGTAACAGGAATTCAAACTATCTCCTTAATTGCAACTCCCAAGGAAAGAGATCATCAACAGACAAAAAAAAAATTAAAATAAAGTAAAAGGAATAAAAGGCAAGGCCACAGCTTTGGGGGGCAGGCTACCACCCAAAGGCTCACTGATACTTTCGGTGTGGTTAATCATAATTGCCAACTTGATTGGATCTGCAATCAACTAAAAGACAGACGTGCCACTGGGAAGTCTCTGAGGTTATTTCTAGAAAAGGTTAACTGAGGGGTGGAGACCCTCCCCGTAGTTGATTGTGCCTCCCGCTCCAAATCTAAAGAAAGCAGTACTTCTGGCTGGCCTGCACATGCTCCTGGTGAGTGTGTCTCTGCTGCTACTGTCATTGTTTTCTCTCATCAGACGCCACTTCCATTCCAGGCTGAAGACTAAGAGTTCTCCTGGAACCCTTCAGTTCTCTAACTCCAGACACAGCCTGCTGAGTCACTGCAGACCCATAAACTCTGCATCTGCCAGGTTCTCAGTCTCTGTCACATGTGAACAGACATTACCCATCTACCGAGCCCTTATCGCGTCAGGCAATCTAATAAGTCCTCTTTATAATATACATCCAATCTATCAGATCTGTTGCTCTGGAGAATTCTAAGATCCATGAAGCTTTCAGCAACCAAAGTTTCTTCCTCTTTATTTAGTGGCCCTTTGTGTGCTCTTTCCTCCTCTGTAGTCCACAGGATGGGCTACAAAATCATAAAAGGCTCATTTGTATTAACTACCTGGACGTCTCATACCTCTCTAAATGTTTTAATACAGGCCTACTATGTCCTTCACCCTGACTTCTCAAAGGCTAGGTTGAGATCAGTGGTGGGAGCATCATGCAGGATCCTGAGAGGAATGCAGAGTCTCTGGAACTACGCGACACTTCTCACCTCAGACTCCACACTTTGGGGCATTTTTTAGTAATTCACATATATTCATTTGAAACTTGCACAGTCCTGGCTATCGAAATTGGCTGTGCCTTAGAGGAACTAATACGTAGGCTAGAAACTTGATATGTTAAATTTCTCTCCTTGTGACCTTTAGAAAACTACTTTGCATCCCTGACTCTCAACATCCTCAACTACTATGGAAACTGTAAAGTGATCCAAGAGTCATTGCAGCAGATTCTTAAGTCTCCATACAGTTACTAAATCAGACTCTCTCAGAAGGTTATGTTTTTAACAAATTCCCAAGCTTATCCTTAGGCACACTTTTACTTAATAGTCAGTATAACCAATCAACATAAAGAACAATCTTTTCTGTCTCCTTGTCATTGCCAGTGACATTAGAGTAACGCAAAGAAGAGGAACGATTTGAATAATCTCTTGAAAACTCCTGTTCATTCTATATTTTGCCTTCCTTCTTTAGTCTACTCTCCCTGTGACTGAATTGTGGAATGAAATCACTTTCTGTAGGACCTTCCGTGATAGGCAACCCAACCATTCTACCTGAACAAAACTATGTGGTGTGCAGTGAGTAGGTGTTTTTATCAGTGACTACACATTGATCTTCTGACTGGGACAGGAATACCAACAAGGATTCCACAGGGATTGAATTTCTCACTTTCTAACTCTCAAGATACTTCTTTTCCTAGCCTCTCCATAAAATGTTGAAAACCAGTTTTTGTAGATCAAAGAAAATCTCTTCTGTGGTTCCCCAAAATCTTAAATTAGGGAATAAATGATGGTGATAAACATTTGGCACTGTGCCGACTCTACGGATTACCTGTATCAACCACTACAGATTCAGAAAGTCCCCTCTGTTATCCTAAGATGCAAATACTAATCTATAGTATTCCATAGGTGAGGATGAGGATTAGACACATTGTTTGCCTTTTTTTTTTTTTAGCATGTATTTGATTCTGGAATTCGGTTAGCTCAATATTGTCTCAAAGTATGTAGGCACCCACATATGTGGGTAGGCATGCACAATTGCATGTGGACACACCCACACACACCTAAGAACTGATAAGTCTAACTTATAATCTATTAAGCATCTTAGTCCATTCATCATTTTCAATTTTACAGTATCATGGAACTTGGTTCATAAAATATTGCTTAGTGCCTTTTCTGTTCTTTGGGGCCTCAGTACACAAGGTTAGGGAGAATTACTCAGGCACTAAATAATGACAGAGCCTACGAAGACTGGCTCACAACCTTCTTTAAAATGAAGCCTGTGCAAAGAAAAATGTTGAGGCCGTGGAAGAAACAACAAGACATCTGATGTCAGGCAAGGGCTCTAGAGATTCCCAAAAAGAAAGGTGCTGTGTTTGGCTGAAGGAAACAGATATGGAGAGGATTTTGTTTGAATTTGTTGTTGTTTTGTTTTGTTTTATGTTTTTTGAGATAGGGTTTCTCTGTGGCTTTTTGGACCTTCCTGGAACTAGCTCTTGTAGACCAGGCTGGCCTGAAACACACGAAGATCCACCTGCCTCTGTCTCCTGACTGCTGGGATTAAAGCCACCATGTGCCACCACCGCCTGGCTTTATGGAAAGGATCTTACAGTTTTGAGATGGAAGATCAAGCACTGCAGGAGAAACAACAACTAAACAAAGATGAGGAAACAGGAAGTTCCAGGGTCTATCCAAACAAACTGATTGCTTTCAAACCAGGGGTATGTTTGGGAAAGCAGGGGGGTCAAGGGTTGGCAGTGTTATCAAAAGCCTGGAACATCAGGCTGGGTAGATGTCAGGTATTCAGAAAGTTTCAGAGTCAAAATTTGTGTCTTCTGAGAGAAGACACGAAAGCAAGTGTTATCAAAGAAGATGACTGCAGACGAACCAAAGCTTAAGAGCAAGCGAGAGTGGGAAAGGAAGCAGACGACAGAATGCCTTAGAATGTGTGCACATTCCGGGAGACTGAGCATGGGCAGGAAGGAGAGCAGGCACACAACAAAAGGCAGGACAGAGAGGAAGCAACCTGGAATCCTTGACGTCACCGAGAACTGCTTATACCTCCCCACTCTCTTTAGTTTCTCAAACTTGTTGAGTCAGCATACTTATTTGGACCAGGATGAGCTATATTGCAGAGAATCTCTGAGAAGTAATTGAGTGAATTTATCAAACGCCCCTTTCCAAACCAGGGTCTTTAGACTAAAGTTTTCTTCTCTCCCTAAGTCCTTACTGCTCAGATCATGGCTGATACATGTACCATCAGCAGCAAGAACAGGGGAAAGGAAGCTAGAAATTAGACTGCCAGGCCTCTTTCCAACCTGCAGAATCACAAGGTACACCTTGACATGATCGGCAAACATTCGTGTGTACATTGAAGCATTGCCCTGTATAATCTTTGGAATCTCCCCAACTGTATCTCAGACTTCTTAGCTGGAACTCCATTACCCTTTGTCTACTGTCTTGAAAAGAGGGAAGAGAAAACATGGCAGCCAGGGAAAGATAGCAGTGACTAGAAGAATTCCTATGACTACAACACAGCACCACTAATTTTTTTCTTATTGCTAAAGCTGTCACTAAAAAGCATTCTTAAGACAGTTTTTCAAAGTGAGATTCAAAAATGTTTGAAGAAAAATGACTTCCAAAGACAATTCAGTTGGCAGTTTCTCTGCTGTGTTTGTGTGGTTGGGACTGTCTCATTATTTTATTGGCATACCCGTAGTCAAGCTTTTAAAATGATATATAAAGAAAAAAGGCATTGTGCTGGTGACACTAGTAACTCAGTTTTTAAGGCAACAATCGGGACCTGTAGCTGAGAGAAAAGAACCTTTGATTCTGTGGATTAAGGATCAAATTCAGTCCTGAACACCTTTGCATGTGGTCACCATTTAAATCAAAGCCTTTATGCTCTTGACATCATAAAGAGACAACATGGTAAAGGATCAAAGGATGGAGAATTCTCTGTGAGGAAGGACGAGTTTGGACACTGCCCACACGTGTATTCTCTGCACAGCATCAGCTAGAATGGGATGCTGGTAAGCTCATGAGCCAGGAGCTCAGGCAGCAGAAACTGGCATTCTGATTCTGAGCAGAGAAGACAGCAAGGTGATCTCTAAGGTCCGTGCCTGTGAAGGGGCATTAGGGATGAGAAAATGAGAGCTGCAGAACAAACAGCCCCGGATCAACATCTCAGATGTTCATCCACCATGGACTTGTATCTCTCCATAACAGTATTCGAAATACTTCACAAAATCTGCTTGGAAATACACTCTTGAATTCCTAACCCTGAAAGAAAACAGCAACTGAAGAGCATCTTCTAATGTTATTTCAGTACAAATAAGGGACATCTAGGTAGATTTTTTTTTAAATGTGCTTGGCTGAATAGTATATTACACAATTAATATAAATTTACATATTTAGTGGCAGTTTCATTTTGATAAAGAAGAATCAGGATGATGCCACTCTTTACCAGGTCCCCCTGAGTTCTTACATTTAAAGATACATTTTGAATACTTATAAAGCATCCAAAATTAGAAAAAAGATATGTCCCCAAATTTAGTGGAATCAGAAAACACACACACACATACATGCACAGATAGCAAAAATTTTCTAAGATAAAAATAAGAAATATACTGCAGAGATTGGCGTTTCAGACTTCAAGAAATATTATAGAGCTATAGTAATAAAACAATATAGTACTGGCCCCAAAAAGGACATGTAGTCTAATGGAATAAAATGCACCCAAACATGAGTGCTCATAATTATAGCCATCTAATATTTGATAAAGACGGAAGATTAAAAAAACCTACTGGAGAAAAGAAAGTATCTTCAACAAATATTCTGGGAAAACTGGAAGTCCACAAACAAAAGAATGAAATTAGAACAATATCTCTCATCCGACACAATTATCTCCAAGTGGATCAAAGACCTCAATTTCAAACCTGAAATTCTGAAACTTCTAGAAGAAAACATAGGCAGTACACTAGAAAATGTAGGTATAGGAAAGAACTTTCTAAATAGAACTTAATTTGTGTAGAAGTTAAGGTCAATAATTGACAAGTGGGACCTCAGAAAACAATGAAACAAACAAACAAAACAAAACAAAACCAACCTCTGTACACCCAAAGAAACAAGCAAACAGCCAAAAAAGAAGCCCACAGAAAGGGAGAGAATCTTTGCCAGCTGTACATTTGACAAAGGATTAATATTCAGAATATCTAAATAACTTAAAATACAAAGAGTTAAAAAAAATGACTCAAATTAAAATGGGTACGTGGTCGATAGTAGTCTCTGTCCATTGCAAAGATAGCCTCCTAGACGAAGGGTGAAGACTATACTTATCTGTAGTTACAAGGACAGATGTTTATAAATTGTTGTTATGGATCATTCTGAGTTAGTACATGAGTAGCTGTAGATTCTCTTCCACTAATTGTGATTTCACTAGCACTGAAGAGTTAGTTAGGTTTACAGTACAAGACATGCTTTCCTCTTGTTGAATGTTCTAAAGTCCAAATAGATAGCTTTTGTTTACCACCAAGGTATGCACCTGGAGGATTATCATACTGTTGTTATCACTGATGTGATTCTTAGATTGTCATATCTTTGTAGGGCTGTTGCTGCATCCCTCTTTTACATGGCACCTTCTGGTACCATGAAAGCAGGTCCCCAAAGAAGGGGTATTCAGATCAGTTCTAGTTCCTGGGTCTCTGGGCTCCATTTCTGAAGGGCACAGTGCATCTAGTAAGAGAGACTTATGTTCCATCTCTGGGTAGTAACTAAGGCAACAGCTGTAGGAGATTACTACAAAAAGCTAAAACCAATCAAAATGCAGAGTTGTGGAGGCCAGTCTCAATAGATACATTCATAAAACACTCCAGTACCTAAGGTTCAAAGGAAGAAGAAGAAGAAGAAGAAGAAGAAGAAGAAGAAGAAGAAGAAGAAGAAGAAGAAGAAGAAGAAGAAGAAGAAGAAGAAGAAGAAGAAGAAGAAGAGGAGGAGGAGGAGGAGGAGGAGGAGGAGGAGGAGGAGACAGAAGTTTATGAAAGCCAGAGGATCAGAGAGTTTGCTTTGAGCTTGACTTTTCAAACAATGCAAGAAGATACACCCATAAAGTCTCCTCAACATGAACACCAAAGCATGAGCTAAATAAGTATGACACCAACGAACATGTCAAACTAGAAGAGTAAAAGGTCAGGAGGCCTCAACCCTACACAAAGAACTACAAGCAACTGAAGTAGGGAGAGGAGAGGTAGCATTGCCCACAAAAAAAGCACACCAATTGGTTGTCCAGTGCCAAGAGATCATCCCTGAAAACATATGTGCAAGTGACATATGGTCTCAACAGGTTATATTTAGGAACATATATGTATATACAAATACATATATGCCTGCAGTAACAATGAAAATGAAGCCATAAATTTGAAGGAGAGTGGGGAAATATGGGCAGGTTTAGAGGGAGGAAAGGGAAGGAAGATTAAGTTAAATTAAATTACAGCCTTGCAAATAAACAAACAAAAATAAATAGGGACTACAGACAATTATAATAATGGTCATGTTTACCAGCAACATGAGGAAATAGAAGAAAAAGAATATGGTAAAAATGTAAATAAATAATAGGCTAGGAATATAAACAGAATTCTCAATATAAAAAATAAAAATGGTTAAGAAATACTTCAAAAATTGTAAATTCCATATTTAGCACTTTCATTATCAGTAAGATTGGAATTTGATTGACTATTCTTAGGTGACATTTTGTAAGAACAATTTCTGACAGAAAGAAATTGCTCAATAAATGGAAAATCACAACTGGACTCAATGAAGAGATCAACGGATTGTGGGGAGCTAAGCCCTAATCAATACATCTACATCATATCCCCTGCATCTATAGCTCAGGGAACACTGAGGAAGAGGGCTCAGAAAAAATTGTAAGAGCTAGGAAGAAACCATCAAAGATCCTTACGAACCAAAATAATAGGAAAGGCAAAAATGCAAAAGTCCTCTCATCGCATTTTCTGTTTACAAGTTGGATGCTGGCATAAAGACGGATGTATAAGCTGTTGGAGTATAAAAGAATGAAGAGAAAAGCATGTGCATGCATGACTAGCTGAAGATATACACTAAAGACACAGTGAGAAAAGAAAAATCTCTTTAATAAATGCTGTTGGGAAAACTCAATATCCACAAGAATGAAATTATATCCTCTCAGAATGGATTCAAGATATAAATTTAAATAAGACCTAAAACTGCAAATTCCTAGAAGAAAATGAAAATCTTCCAAACATTGGTCTTGACAATGATTTCCTGTCAAGACCAATCATTTGACTAAAATCATAGCCAAACAAAACAAAGCTTGTGTGAGTCTGCATCAATTGTGAAAAGCTTCAATAAAGCACAGGAAACAGCCAACAAGTGTAATACCGGCCTATGGGATGTGGAAAAATATGTACAAACTGTGTATCTGGTAGTGGGTTAGTATCCAGGAAACATTAAGGACTTTGGCAACATAATGGCTAAAGCAAACAAGCAAAAACAACTAAAAGATAAATAATAAGAGGCCACTTGTTTGTTTTCCCAGCCACCCAGACTCCCTAAATAACCACACAGAAACTGTATTATTTAAATCACTGCTTGACCTATTAGCTCTGTCCTCTTGTTGGCTAGCATTTACATCTTAATTTAACCCATTTCCATTATTTTATATTTTACCACAAGGCTCATGGCCTACCAGCAAGGCTCCAACACATCTATCTCTGGTGGTGGCTGCATGGATTCTCACTAACTCCTCCTTCTTTCTCCCAGCATTCAGTTTAGTTTTCCCCACCTACCTCTATTCCCTGCGCAGGCCCAAGAGAGTTTCTTTATTAACCAATGGGGTTCACAGCATACAGAGAAGATCCTCACATCCAAGATAGACAAGACTTGACCAGATTCATCTCCAAAGAAGATACACAAATGGCGAATAGCTAAACCAAATACATCTATCATTATTGTGCATATGGGAAATGTAACACCACAATGAGATATTGCATCATGCCCATGAAAAATTAATCAATCTTCTTTATAAAACAGAAAATAAGTATTGACAACAATGTAAAGATATGAAGCGCTTGAGCACTGTTGGAATGTGTAATAATACAGCTACTACAGAAAACAATATGGAAGCATCTTGTTTGGTTTGTTGTTTTTCTTCTTCAACTTGACACACTTGAGTTAAGTGGGAAGAGGAACCTTAATTTAGAAACTATCCCCATCAGATTGTCCTATAGGCAAGTCTATGGGATATTGTCTTGATTAAAGATTGATGAGGGAGTTCTCAACCCACTTTGGGTAGTGCTATCCCTGGGTAGGTAATCCTAGAATTTATAAAAAAAGTAAACTGTGCAAGCCAGTAATCAGTGTTCCTCCATGGCTTTTGTTTCAGTTCCTGACTACTGTGCCTAGAGTTCCTGCCCTGACTTCCCTTAGGAAGTGTGTGAGCTCCTTCTCAGGCCTGGGGTATAGCCTGAGAGTTCAAAGAAGAAAGTCATTCTTTCCTCCTCAGGATCTTTTTGGTCATGATGTTTTGTCATAGCAATAAAAAAACCTAACTATGACA
Organism: Microtus ochrogaster; assembly: GCF_000317375.1. Classification (NCBI taxonomy): domain Eukaryota; kingdom Metazoa; phylum Chordata; class Mammalia; order Rodentia; family Cricetidae; genus Microtus; species Microtus ochrogaster. The sequence goes on from NW_004949104.1 coordinate 5,631,982, forward strand.
AGAGATTTCTTGAAAGAATTGAAATTATAGTCTTGAGAGATTTGTTATCCTGTGTTCATTGCAGTGACATCGTATGTTGTTGCCACAGCTAAGAATAACCTACATGCCTAACACTGGAAGAAGATAAAGTGAGCAGAGTACAAACATACAGCAGAAGATGATTCAACCTTAAAAAGATAAAAATGTGGTCTAAAGCATGAATGAGTCTTGAGGACACAGCGTTAATTGAAATAAGCTAGTCACAGAAGGCATAATACCACAAGCTCCCACAAATATGAGGCACACAAAGTAGTCAAATTCAGATTCAAGGAACAGTGGTTGCCAGGACCTGGGAAGAATGGGGATCTAAGAGCTGGTTTCCAAGGATTGTAATGTTTCAGTCACACGCAATGAGAAAGGATAAGCGATCTGTTGAAGGTTATACTTACAGTGAGCAGTGCTGTCATGTATGTTCAAACTATATCTCACATTGTGTTTTGTGCCACATTAAAAACAAAGCAGTCATTGCATATGAAAACTTGAAGTAAAAACCCAATTAGTGGAAGGAATTTTAAAGAGTCTGATCTTTTCCTCTAAACCAGTAGCCAGCCACAGTTCAAAACCACATTTGATTTTGTTTTTCAAAGTGTATTCCACAATTTTTCTTGGTAGCTCCCTCTATTATCCTCAGGAAATTTTTCTTTAAAGTTGCCCTAACTCTATCATGAAATATGACTTCTGTTTCCTTGTCCTAAGTCTAAGTGTTTTATTTGGTACTTGTCCATGCCCCTGAGACTTTTTTGTGTGTGCCTTCTCTTCTTGTACCATAAAATTTTTAAAATGGCCCTGGGACTTTATCATGCTGTAAAGGACTGAAGTTCCTTGGTGTTGTCTGGCAGATGGATGATAGCTCGGGCTTCGTAATGAAATAACCACTTCAGCCAGCAAGACAGTTACCTCATCAAATTGCATTTTCTTCCCCGGCCTTCTTTGTTACCTAGCCCTTGTCTTTCAAAATGCCTGGAAGTGAGGTTCAATATTACTTGTATAAGCAACATGTGACCACTTATATTTATGTCTAAATTAATTACCATCAAATAAATATCCGAATTTCAGTTCTGAAGTCACTGAAGTCACATATCATTTGGTCAATGGCCGCCGGTGGCTAATGGCTTTGGTACTGGAAGATGCAGATAAGCACTGTTATGTCTTTGGAAAGTTGCTATGGGTAGCCCCATTCTATCTTCTGGTCCCACCTTCCCAAATCCTCCCTTTCTATTACCATATCAGAATATCTCGCTCTAAATAAATCCCACTGCCTCATCTGAAAAATGAGAATACTCCAGAAAAACTGACCCAGATAGTTTCTGAGGTTCCTTCATGGCACGAATATCTCTTTTGTGAATCTACTAAGATCTGACCCTTGATCAGGAAGATAACTCCATTATAATAATGTTTCTTTGGAAAAAAATATCAAATTTGAATTACATCATCCTGACTCACTGTCTCTGCCAAGAATATAACCTACTTAAGTGCAGGATCTGCTTTCCAGCTCCGTAAATTCCTTCTCGGGTCCAACATGGCAGGTGGTGCTTAAACCATAGCAGTTTCTTCATAGCCCAGCAGGGCTTGAAAACACTGTGATAAAAGCACTGGCTTCTCAAAGAAGGGTCACAGCATGCATATGAGAAGACAGCTGGGATGCAGAATATTCATTTAAAAATGCAAGTCTCATAGTCTTGAAAGTAATTAATTGGAGAGCATAAGTTGGATTTGAACTAAAACCGTACCTCTGATTACACTTAATGTCTTCTTGATGATTAATGTATAAAGTATTTGCTGTTTACTAAACAAAGGATTTGTCTTTTCTTTACCATCTGAAAAATCTTGCTTAAAACACTTATTTTCAGGGATGTGATCATTTCTTTGGCACTTACTGGACTGTTAAATTGAATTCATGCTGTCCTTCCCCATTTCCCAGCCTACTCAGGAAGTATGAAAACGGGAAGTGATGAGCAAGGCCTGGACATGTTTCTACATCCACTGTGCTAACATTTATTAATGCCACTCAGCCCTGCACACAGAACGCCACCTGGACCAAGATAAATGGTAAGTGATATCCTTTGATGCCTGGGTAACTACCCTTCCACTTAGTCCTAATCAGAGTAAGTTTCCTAACTTGAGAAATTACTCATTTTTATCACGGCTTTATTGAGATCACTGTGTTTTAGCACCACCATGTAAAATAATCAGATATGTTTTGACGAAAATAGACTCCAGTGTAAGATATGCTTCAAGTATCAGTGTTGATAGTGATACTTTAGGCTTTCCTGGGAAGGAAAAATGAAGAAAGAAAGAGAGGAGTTATTTTCTCTATCTTTTTTTTTTCAGTAAACTTCTGGGCCTTCAGTGGGGTCACTTCAGCTTTGTTTTTATCATTTGGGGCTTGGTTTATTTGTGCCATGCGACAACTCAGGAGTTTGTTAGAATAGCCAGAAACAAGCAGTTTTAAATCTTGAGACTTATCAGCCTCCATGAGATAAAAACTAAATAGTATAAATATGGACACTTTTACTGTTGTTGTTTCATTGGAAGAAGGATAGTAACCCTCATTTTTTTTTAAAGAGTTCATGGTCCAGAAAAGGCTAAATTCCTTTGGAATATATATAATCTACTCATGAAGAAGTTTCTACTTCTGTCACTAGTAGGTATTCTGAGTGGACACATCCTATCAGTTAGAGCTTTATGAAAAAGAAGGAGGAGGAGAAGGAGGAGAAAAAGGAGGAGGAGGAAGAGGAG
>NW_004949104.1:5635023-5637636 GCF_000317375.1 Microtus ochrogaster
GAGGATGAGCAGGAAGAGGAGCAGTGCCAGCAGCAACAGCTGCAACACCAACACCACCAAGGTGTGAATGCTTAAGTCAAGATCCTGCTGTTAGCCTCCGCTTTTAGCCATTGAAAAGTTATCGATAAGCCTTAATGATGGACTATAATTATGATTTACAATAAGAAAAAGGTATTTGATTTCTATACTCATTTTTGACACACCTCTTAACAGCTTTTTAAGTCTTTGTAATTTTCTAAAGGATGAGAGATGTGTGAGTGCCCTTGGTTATAATACTTGGTATCATGTTTTTGGTTGTTTACACAACTGCAGAACCATAGTGAAAGAGATATCCCACTATTCACACAGTGAACAGATGTTCCTGAAAAGAGCCACACCCTACCCTGAGCCTTCTGCAAGGCTGTTTAGAACTTTAGTAATATGAAGAGCATGGAATGTGGTGAGAGCAGAGCCAAATGGCCCAGGCCAGCTTTAGCCCCCTGCATCGCCATCTTGTTGCCCTTTTCAGTAAGTGACCAAACATCATTTTAACCTTTAGATGAATCCTTTGAAATGTTCACACAGACTCCTAGCTTCTGCCAACTAAGCAGCTAAGAACTCAGTCACATAAGACTCATATAGATGTGATATATAGGAGGCCTATAGCTGGGATTTCCCCACCGTTCTATGACTCACATACCCCGTGTTTCTACAGACATACTTGTCTATGATTTTCTTCTGTTACCATAAAACATCATGGAACTGCTACAGCATTCGAATATGGAACTGAAGGCGCCTAACTAAATCTGTGTTACCAGGCCATGGCCACTCATCTTTGTCTCCAGAACGAAGTGTCTCCTGTTCCTTTTGAAGTAAGAGTAGTGTTTTTCTGTCAAGAACACCAATCTCTTCCAAGCTCACCTGTATTTATTTTAATGGAGTATTTCCTGGAAAGCTCCCAGGTTGTCATAAGACAGGGGATAAGAACGTTTAGCACTGTTCTCCTGCCTCCCAGAGCCAGGGGACTGAAGGCTGAACTGATTTGATGAATCATTCTATATCACACCACCTATGTAATAACCCAAAAGGAGGGAGCTCAAAGAACTTATTGTGCCATGGAAATGACAGGAGAGCGGCATACTTGAAGAAGTATGAAAGCTCTCGGCCCCCTTCTCCACGTCTTGCACTAGGTATTCTTCTGTTTACATATTCTTTAGTTGTATCCTTTATAACAAACTGGTTTAGTACACAATGCAGGTGCAGAATAGTGGGGACCTTTCTGACTCTCAACCAGTTGCTCAGAACCATATGAAGCAACCTGGGTTTGTGAGTGGCATTTGAATGGGGCCCCTATTATGAGTTTGAGCACTTTCCCTTTGGGATCTCATGATATCTCAAAGTAGATAACCTCATAATTTAGTTAAATTATAGGACAGTCAATTGGTGTCTACAGAGAACTGGAAAATGGTTTGGCACAGAAAACCTACATGTGTGGTACCAGAAGTTGAAGTAAAGCCATTTTCCTACAGTTTGTCAATAGGAGAACACAACTTTGTCTTAAATGCTATAGGCTATGCTAGATTCTCAATTCTCAGCCAACTGGCATACACTCTTCCATTTCATCTTAATAGTCTTCAGATAGGTCTAATGCACTCTAAAGAGACTGAGGCCCATCCCAGATAACTACTCTGCTGAAGAAAACAATACTAATGTAATCCAGTACCAAACTTAAAGCATGTGCCACTGAATCAAATAGTTTGCAAGTCAACATTGCCCAGCTAGGAACATCTTTCCAGAACCCAAGAATTCTACTGAGAATTGGTAAGAATTCAATTTTCCTGTCATCCTGCCAAAGACAGAAAAGGTGGCACAACTCAACCCCCCCCCCCTTTTTCAGCAGAATGAAGCATGACTAATTTTAGAAGTTGAGTGAGGAAGGATTGAGGTACTTGCTGGTAGACATTCAACACAAGTGACTTTCATTAACAACAATGGGTGGGGGGAACAGCTTCTCAGAGCAGCAAAGCAGCAGCCTCCATTTTCCTTGTGCTTCTCAGCTGGATTGCCCCTTTAAGAAGTTTAGCCCACTTGGTCACATTCATCGATCCTCTAAATAAAAACCTTGAAAAAGAAAACCATCCAGGAGTGACCCCTAACTAGTAAAAAAGTGAGACATATCATTTCAGAAGGAACAGAAAAGAAGCCATCTGAAGGCCACTGTCAACTATTTGAGAGGAAGCTGTCTGGAAAAGTGAGTTTTCCACAATTCATGAAATTTATTTAACCCCAGCAAACCTTTTCTGACTTCTGCTCTACTCAAGACTTGCACAAAATGCTGAAGGAAAGGCAAAGACACATGGAGAGAGATGGGTGCCCATCAGAGGCCCTCAGCTCATGGGTAGAACATGTAACACACCAGGTCTGAACAAGCTGGCAGACATTAGCTGCACTGGAAAACCAACTTCTTGACAATGTTCCAGAGGGGTACAGGAGAAACACAGTGTTCTCGAGATGGGAATAAGCAAGGATGAGGGAGGCAGCGAGAGCACAGGCTCTCCTGGTGAGCAAACAGTAAGATGCTGGTAAAGGAAAAAAACACAGAGCAGAGGAAAGGGTGTGTCAGAAAAGAGGAGA
>NW_004949104.1:5637906-5647379 GCF_000317375.1 Microtus ochrogaster
AGGGAAGGGAAGGGAAGGGAAGGGAAGGGAAGGGAAGGGAAGGGAAGGGAAGGGAAGGGGTACAGGAAGCACTGAGAAGCATTGCTACCAACAGGGTAGAGCCATTGAAGACTTCCAGGGAAGAGGATGCAGCAATTCCTCCTTATCAGTTTCACTTCCGAGTTTTATTTGCTCCTGTCCCCCAAAAAAATGTGGTCTGAAAAGTTGGTGTGGAAATTTTCAGATATAAGCAATTCCTGAGTTTTAAGTTATGTGACATTCTTAATACTATGGTGCTATCTCTCGATATCCTGTATCCTGCTTGGGACAGGAATCACTTTGATCCAGATTATTCACACTGCATAAACTACTGACCCGTCAACAGCTATCTTATCTCAGTCACCAAAGCAATTCCTCAGTACCAAGGCCCAAATGTTCACCTCATCTTTACACACCCATAATCACAGAGCAGAAGAGCGGTAATTCCAGCGTTTCTGACGTGGCAGGGAGGAGCCAGTAAACACTTCCTTAAAGTGAAAGGTGAAAGGATCGTGGGATATTTTAAAGAGAGAGACCACATTCATTTAGTGCCTATTGCGGTATACTGTTAGAACAGCTTTACTTCATTGTTAGCTACCATGGTGATAGCCTACTGAGCTTAACTATAAGTTAAGCTTTTGTGTATATGTAGGAAATGCAGGGCATACAGCATTCAGTGAGATCCACAGTTGTAAGTGTCTCTTAGAGGTTTGGAACCTTCCCTCCTTTCTTAGAGGGGACTACTCGATAATCTGTTCTTATCTGTGTTTGGGGCACACAAACTTGTGACACACGTCACAGGGCACAGAAGATGGCCATTTGATAAGCAGTTACTCTGTGACCTAAATCTTTTACTAAAACATGCTCATCTTTTGAAATGATAATTATTAAATGATATTTCAGTCACCGCTGAATCATTTTTTGACTTTGGGGTAGTTAGAATATGAACTCCCTTAATGCAACCTATTTGCTGAAAGGAAAACCAGATTGCTGCCAAAAATAACTGTAAGTCACTATCTGGAATCTATGTAAACAGGTTGTTTGATTTTAGATGGTTTGAAATTTGCAGAAATGTTTGAAATCTGGAAGCCCTAGACCCTGTGATACGGGATGATAAGATTAATCAGACAGGCTCAGTGGCCTCATTCCAGAATAGTCTCTAACAACCCTTATGCCCTCCCCCACTCCCCGAACACCCATTTTGAGATAGCCAGGATAATTTTCTTCATTTCCTGCCCAGGCAGCTGTGGAATGTTGTAATTCATTGTCAGACAGCTGCAGCCATCCTCCTTAGGAAGGGATACATCTTGTCAAGGATACAGTTATTCTCAAATTTTGAGTTTATTTTTTACACGGCCATGTACCCGCCAGATGTAGAAATAGTCTAGCTCGAGAAACCTCAAAGGGAAGCCGAGTCTAACATGTGCGTCCCTGCTTGGGGGTCAGTGCTACAAATACCCTCACCAGGTCGCCTGTAATCTTCTCTGCTCCAGCAAACAGTCCAACCCACTCCTTCTGGAAAATCCTCTGGACTCCTGGAAATCACTCCTTCCTCGCGGAGTCAACTTTAACCCTCTCCTGCAAGCAGATAAGAAGATGCATCTTGCAAGCGAAGAGGAGCCAACTGTAATCCTCAATTATCTCCCTTCTCCACATCCACCAAACAGCCAGGCTAACTTCTGATCTTTACTAGAAAGCTGCGGCGAGAGAGTAGAGGCAGAAGCGGAACTGAAAGATTAAAATCGCTCTGTGTCAAAGTAAAAAGCAGACTATGGGATGGGAGGCCTGAAGGGAGTGGGGAGTGAGAACGAGAGCCGGTAACAGAATACATCGGGAAAGCCCAAGTGGGACTTCTGGGGAAATATTAGCAAGAGGGGGCGTGGGGCAGTAAGGGAGGGATAGAGGGCGGGAACTAACGAATACACCGACGTATTTGTGTGAGGATGTGGGGAAGAAATCCTTTTCTCTTCAAGCTAAGCAAAATAATAATGATGTACGACAAGGGACAGATAGAGACAGCCACATAAAAATAGAAATTTCCCTCAGATAACAATAGACACGACTTGGGAGACTCCCGGGATCGGAGACAGTCTGAGTCACGAGAAGTGCCTTGGGAGGACGAAGGCCTTAACAGGCTGAGGGAATGACTGTTAGGTCAAGGGACACTTATTTCAGTGCCAAGGCCTGCAATTTAAATACCACGAGTCACACACAGTAAAACTATGAATGAATAATCTCTACTCAGGACTTCCTTTGTTTTCCACAGAACTTGATAATCTGGTACTATTTCAACTTTTTTAGGTATCTTAGAGGCAGAAAAAATGGATCCAGAAACAGTTAAAGTATTCTCTAGTTCCTTTCAAGAAATTGGTGTTTAATAGTTATTTGGGGAGTTCCTCCCAATGAAACTTCATTTTCCCCCATTTCTATTTCAGAATATCTAATACTCAGTAAGTTTAGACAAATGCAAACCAAGCTATTCCAGAAGTCCATACAACCACTCAGGAGACTCTAGTCCCTGAAACCGAAAGGGATAGAGGCCGTCCACGAGCAGAGACAGCAAGTTGAAATAATGAAAAAGGATCATCAACAAAGCTCTGAGAAACTATGAGTACCCGATGCCTACTTAGCACCTTGCTGGGCAGAGGCTGAAACAGGGCAAATCCTGAAGGCAAAAATCCATTCTCACAAAGCTTACAGCAATGAGAGGACAATTGCCACATCGTTTATCAATATTACTGCAGCGGACGCACTAGACCTCAGAAAAGGTCTCTAGATTAACTTGGGAGAAGCAATTCTCCAAAAGTTCATTGTCCTTAGAAATCACGTCTTTTTCCCCAGCACTGTGCATCGAGCCCAGGGCTGTGCATGGTGCACCAGTGCCTTGTCCATGCTAGGTAAGTGCTTTGCCATACAGCTGCATCCCTGGCTCTTGTTTTGCTGTTGTTTGTTCTAGGGTGGGTTTTTTTTTGTTTTTGTTTTTGGATGCTGAGTCTCACTTGGTACCTCAGCCTTGAACTCATGTTCTTCCTTCCACCTCCTGAGTATTGAGACTGTGCATGGGCTTTCATACCTGGCTAGGTATTAATTTTGATGAATTTTTAAAATAAATCAACCCGGATATGCACAGGCAGGGTGGGCCAGTTCTAAAAGAGTTTATAGCTTGGCTAAAGAATGTGTAGACCATCATCACTGCATGTGAGAACAAAAGACTTGCTGATTCTTTTTATTTTGTTTTGAAAACGTAGCTATTGTTTATTAAAACATGGTAGCATAATAATAAGAAAAAGAATTAAGTAGGGCCGTCGTGGACATGCTCAAGATTTCCTGGCACCTTCAAAGAAGGGTGAATCCTGTAGTCTGGGTGACCTCTGTTGGCATAGTCAGGAATTAATTCTAGGTGGTCTGCAGGTTTATGAGCGGAAAGGTCTGTGTCTCCATCCAGTAGATGAGAACAAGAGCTAGATGCCCTAGGTTGGAATCCCAACTCTCCTGTTAGCAGATATCTTAAGTTCCACTCAAGCTCTCTGTACCAAGATTCCCTATATGGGAAATGGGGCTGACAACTATACGCAACCCACAGCGTTCCCATAAGAGTAAATGAGCTAACACTGCAAGGGCTATACTAAATGGAAGCCAGGGCCATGTGGACAGCTGGTCATTAAATGGCTATAAGACAAGGAAGACACATCATAATTTGTCTCAGGTAATGATCACTTTTTCTATGAGCAAGATGGTGCGCCTATAAGGGAGGACACCATCCCGCTGAAGAAACCTCACTCCCAACCAACAAAGCCATCTGGACTACATACAAATCAAACGGGTCTGAAGACGTCTCTCCAGACAGGTCACTTTGAGCGGCATACATGCCCACAAGGTTCTTGCCATGAGAAAGCCCAGCCTGCGCGCTCTTGAATTAATAACAGATATTCACAAAAGTAAGAGGCAGTCTCTTATGAAGGGATTAGAGATCCTAAAAATCTGACAGCAAATTAGCATTGTACTCAAGCCATATCACTATATATGTTTCTTCACTAAAAAGAAATCTGAATTTAATTACATTAATTGGATTTTTTGGTCCTACTTAAGATTATATAATTAGCTGGAGCAAATCTCTGCTTTCCCAATTGTTGTCCACAAAAGTTCACAAAAAAAAATAAGAATCACTGTTTCTATGGATCATTTTTTTTTTCAAATTACACTTAGGCATACACACTGCCCCTAGACTGACAGGACTTTGACAAAACTAATTTCCCGTCCTCTTATCAGAGGTCCGTACTGAGGCAGCAGCCACATGGAAACTATTTATAAGTTGCACAGGGCAATGAAATGCCAGGAAGTAAAATTGGCTGCCTTTTAGATTTTCTACAGACATTCTACATCCCAGAGAGACTGCTGTTCCAAAATTTTCATAATTAGTCATTTTCTTAAGCGGTGACAAAAATAAAGAACAAAAGCTTCCACGAGAGGATATTAGGATTGCTGTACCCTACTTTGTCAGGCATCTTAATAAATGTCCCGCCAAAGAGGGTCAGGAGCAGACATCCTGCCACCCTCACTGCAGATAGGCGCTTGAGTCTCTGACCTGCAAATTAACATGCCCTGTTCATCCAGATGGCCATTCTCCAGCGTGTGGGCTGACAGTCCTGTCAAACAAGGGCGAGTTCTTGACCACTCGCCTCATTTTCAATTGTGAGTAAAATCAGGATCTGAAGCCATGTCTCTGAAGATCAGACGCAATGACATGAACTTGGTCCCCTAATAAATCACAGCCAGAGTGAACGTTCAGGGGAGTGGATGCGGTACGATTCTGCCGGCAGGATGAATTACAGGCGACTCATGTGTCCCTTTTTGCCTTGGCATCTAACTTGGAAGGAATTTTAATCAGTTCCTAAAACTCCAAGTTTGCCCACTGCTTAAAGGCATTGTGGTTGCAGTTGTTCTTTAGGGAAATCATCATACAGATGGCCTCGGGAGAAAATTACGTATTTTATATTTAATATAAGGGGCAAAGTTCAGAGCAAAAGCCATAGCTTTATCCAGGAATTACTAGTGAAGAAGGTACAAAAATTACTCATCACATCAGTGTTGAAAGAACGGGAGTGACATGTCAAGTCATTTTGTTTGAAGTATTTTTAACATCTTATGTTTTCTATCTAGAAATGCCGAAAATAAGTAATAATGCTTGAAAATTATGATTTACCTCGTGAATTCAGCTCTGGTAGAACAGGTGGTACTTAAGAAAGCATCACCAGTGAAAATCAAAACATCATAGAAATATTGATGTATTACTTCTGTGCTCTTCTTAGCAAGTTTTAAGCAGGCCAAATGGTATAAATTCAGCATTTAAACTTTTAAAACTACAAATATTCTTTTTTGATTCTTAATGCAAAGGTGTGTGCTCATGAAGAAAAATCAATTTGTCAAGCTGGTGTGTACATGACAGTTTCTACTCCCCCACTTGCTGGGGAGGAACACAGACAATGCATACCGCTGAATGGAGCAAGTAACATTTAAGAGCTGAGATTGGCTTTTTACTGTTTGTTTTCTCATTTACCACCTTAGTTGTATTTATTATTAACTTTTTATTTCAAATACTACATGTATGAATAAGCCTTCCCTATATATTTAAAATCAAACTGTATAAATTTCTTGCAAAAAGGCAAAACTGTTCACCTGTTCGAAGAATCCCCTTACACCTTTTCTCAAAGGGATGCACCAAACACCAAATGAGGAGACAAAAAGTCTTTTATGGACCATATTTCATATGGATGGTGATTTTTTCACATGTTCTAACTGATTTATTTATTTATTTATTCATCTTCAACATGGCTTTATTTACCCAGTCTGGTCTCAAACACTATTACAGCCTATATAGACCGTCACACACTGTTAGTGAGAGACTTCAGTACCCCACTTTCACCAATGGACAGGTCATCCAGACAAAAACTAAACAGAGAAATACTGGAGCTCGCAGACACATTGTAAACAAAATGAATCTAAAAGATATTGGCAAAGCATTTTACCCAAACACAAAAGAATATACCTTTTTCTCAGTACCTCATGGAATTTTTTCCAAAACTGAGCACATCCTCAAACACAAAGCAAGTCTCATCAGATATAAGAAAATTGAAATAATTTCCTGCATCCTATCTGAGCACCACAGATTAAAGCCGGATGCCAACAACAACAGAAACTAAAGAAAGTTTATAAATTCATGGAAATTATGAAATGAATGAATGAAAAATGGATCAAGACAGAAATACGAAAGGAATTAAAGATTTTCTAGAATACAATGAAAATGAATACACAGCATGCACAAACTTATGGGACACAATGAAAGTGGTGCTAAGGGGGAAGCTCATTAACACTTAGTGCCTGTGTAAAACAAAATGGAGAAATCTTATACAAGCAACTTAACAACATACCTGAAAGCTCTAGAACAAAAAGAAATAAGCATACCCAAGAAGAGTAGATGGCAGGAAACAATCACACTGAGGCCTGAAATCAATAAAATAGAAACAAAGAGGACAATAGAAAGATCAATGAAGCAAAGACAAAATTGTACGAATTAACTAAAAGATGGAGAGTGATATCCAAATTAACAAAATCTGAAACAAAAAGGAAGACATAACAACAGGCAACAAAGAAATCAAAAAAATCATCAGGTCATACTTTAAAAACCTGTACTCCACCAAATTGGAAAATCTTGAAGAAATGGATAATTTTCCTCATAGATACCACTTACTAAAGTTAAATCAAGATCCAACAAACAATTTAAATAGACCTATGAATCCTAGTGAAATAAAAGTAGTCATTAAAAGTCTCCCAACCATAAACAGCCCAGGGCAAGAGAATTAGTGCAGAATTCTAACAGACTTTCAAAGAAGAGTTGATGCCAGTTACCCTGACACCCAAATCACACAACGATTCAATGAAGAAAAAAAATTATAGACCAATATCCCTCATGAACATAGATATAGAAATATTCAATAAAATACTCACAAATTGAATCTGAGAACATATGAAAAAGATGATTCACCATGATAACTTAAAGTTAAATTAAAAACAACTTGATTATCTCATTAGACTCAGAAAAGGCCTTTGACAAAATTCAACACCTCTTCATGATAAAAGTCCTGAAGAGGTTTGGGATACAAGGGAAAAGCATAAACACAATAAAGGCAATTTATAGGAAGGCTATAGCCAACATCAAATTAAATGGAGAGAAATTCCATTAAAATCAGGAACAACACAAGGTTGTTCACTTTCTTGATATCTATTCAATATAATATTTGAAGTTTTCACTACAGGAAAAAAATAACTGAAGGAGATCAAGAGGATACAAACTGGAAAGGAAGAAGTCAAAGTAGTACTATCCACAGATGATATGATAACAAACATAAATGACCCTAAAAATTCCACTAGGGAACTCCTACAGCAAATAAAATCTTTAGGGAAATATCTGTATACAAAATTAACTCAAAAAATCAGTAGGCCTCTCTACACAAATGACAAATGAACTGAGAAAGAACACCTTTGACAGTCGCCTCAAATATTATAAAAATATCTTGAGCATAATTCTTAGCAAGCAAGTGAAAGACTTCTAAGATTAAAAAATAAAACAAAGACCTTAGAGTCTTTGGAGAACGAAATTGAAGGAAGTATCAGAGAATGGAAAATCTCCCAAGATCATGTGTCAGTAAGATTAACATAGTCAAAAATGGCCAAGCTACCAAAAGCAATCTAAGTATTCAATACAATATACAAAAATAATTTCCACACAATTCTTTACAAACCTTAAAAAAAAACTCTCAACAATCCTAAACAATAATGCAACTTCCAATGGTGTCATCATCCCTGATTTCACATTATACCTACAGAGCTATAACCGTGTTTGGTTGTCATCTCAGAATTCTGTTCTTTTCTTGTGAGAGACCTAAAGGGAGCGCATCTGGAGAGGAATGGAGTTGGAAAGAAACTGGAAGAAGTGGAGGGAGGGGAAACTATAATTGGGATCATACTATATGAGAAAAGAATCTATTTTCAATAAATAGATAAATGATAATGACCTCAATAATAGAAATAATAATAGCAAAATATTCATATCATTTTAATGACTCGGTAAGGCAATGGAAGAAATTATTGTTCCACTGAAAGAAATACCAAAATGATCCTCAAAGTGCAATTATTCTGGATGTAAGCCGAAGCAATTTAGGGATTTTAGTTAAATATGAAGTGTAAGAGAATCATGAAACCAGGCCTCTGTGGCCCAGTGTGCCTCCAGCTGCCTATGAACAACACAGATTCTGAAATGCCATAGATAGTGTTCCAAATGCTTCATTTCTCATTTTCATTTGGACTGATGTGCAGTAAAAGAGTAAGATATGCCTGAAACTGAATTCATGAAGCATTTATCGACTGCCTTCCCTGTAGAAGATAGTATTTCAGCAAAGAGCTTGAGACTTTCATGATATTTAGCTGCAAGTGGCTCCGGGGATAACCCACAATCATGTCTCTATTGTTTCCCCACTTAAATAGAATGGATTTGGAAGAGATATTGTATTAGTCAACTGTTGCTGTGTAATAAGCAACTCCAAACAATTTTCACTTATTCTTGCTTGTGTGTAGCTGGCAAGCTCAGAGTCAGTTGGTCTGTGTGAGCTAAGCTGAGCTGGGCTCAGCTCCAAGGGTCAGAATGGTTTAAGGCTGGTCATGTGTCTTTTACCTTCTTGGATGAAAATATTGTTTGGAGCTTGCTCTTCTGACAAATAGCACATGTGCAGGAGGGCAAGGGCATCATGCAGGCTCATCTCAGGTCCCTGTGCCATCACCCGACTAGCAAAAGCAAGCCACCTGCCTGAGACTGAAGTCAAACAATCAAATAATGCTCTCTCACTAATGAGAGGGACCACAGAGTCACCCAGCAGGCTACATGCCCTGTTGGGAGGTCCTGATGGTCAGCGGTTGCAGTCTCCCAGAGTCTGGCAGCTTTCTCTAAGCTTGGCAACATGGGGGACTCCCTCCCACACAGTGAGGGATTCCTGTTCTCTCCTTACCATTATTTGGAGGATGGTCCTAGACATAGATACCTTATCTCTAGCATGACCCTTGGCATAATTTTCTGCTAGAAACTCCCCACCCCCACATATATGATAATTAAAATTTGTACTATAGAACCTTTGCTTTGCTGTAGAACCCTGCTACCACATACAAAGCCTTATGATAGGAACATGTCACTTAATACAAATTAGGGTTTGTCCCCAGGCTTCCCAATCCTATGTATTTCCTATACTCTGAAATAAAGCTGAGCTGATTCACCAAAGTCATACCCCAGAAGGCTATCTCCACTATGTTGTATTACGAGCGGTCGGGCTGCGTCCCCGGCACCCAGCCGCCCGCACGGCTAGCTTTACCCGAAATAATTACATAGAAACTGTATTCATTTAAACACC
>NW_004949104.1:5648451-5656654 GCF_000317375.1 Microtus ochrogaster
AAATGAACTACACAATCACAATACCTTAATCAAGATCAGAAATACATATACATATAACAAAATTGACCTTAAAATCCATACCAATGCAAATTATTTATACCTATATCATTTCCCCCCTTTAAATGTAAAAGAACATTTATAAACAATATTTTGGGAACATGGGCGCAGTTTTTTCCCACATCACCACTACAGCGGTCAGAGCACAGTTCCCCACTTAGGCTCCCTCCATCCTCAGGGATTGAGGAAGAAACAGAGCCACACTTTCTATAAAATGGCTAGGTCTATATATGTGTGCCTAAACTAGATTAACTATCATAACATGGTTGAGTGACATGTACCATCCTTCTAAAAATCAAAACTAATTATTCTCTAAGATTTCAAAAGTATCACCTATGATCTGGTCACTACAAACTTCTCTACTAACCCTAATTTTATAACAGTGAATTTCAACTAAAGTTCATTACCCATGTCTGCATATGAGGACCATAGAGAATCCCATTTAAAGGAAAACTGGTCAAAATTAATCCCCACACTCCTTCCATTGTACCTGCCCAGTGCCTATCATTTAATACATGCTTGAGAGAGAAGCTTCAGTTGCTGACCATATTCTCAGAGACTGGTGCTCCATGCAATCTTTACAGCTCAGGTTCCACCCAAGCTTTCCTCTGCTTGTTGGTTTACTCTGAACCAGAGGTCCAAGCTCCTACTCTCCATGCTTGCTGACTGTTTGGTATAGTGATTGTTTGGGGCCCAGGGCTACCTAACATGTTAGGAAAGGATGCCAGACTGTGTCAAGTCCCACTCACTGCACAGATCCTCCATGTAGTTAAAGACTGAAAAATACAACTGTTTTAGGCAGTTCTTTAGTCCTCCAAGCCTTTAATAATCATAATAACCACAATTAATGAAAATATCCTTTATTAAATGCTTACTACTGCCAGGCACTGTGATTAACAGTATCCACACCCTTAATGGGGATAATTGATCTTCATATCCACTAAATGATTAGAAATTGGACCTATTTTATAGGTAGCAAATCAGGGACTCAAAGATTGAGATTTCTCTATCTTTCAAGAAAGAATGATTAACTGATGAGACCTGTGATCCCAGATTCTCAGGAGACTGAGTCAGGAGGATAACAAGCTCAATGCCTGCCTAGGAACCATGTCTCAAAATAAAAAGTATCCTAAAGGATCTGGAGATGGACTTTGGTGAAAAGTACTTACTTCAAAAATGTGAGATCCGTGGTTTGATTCTCAGTACCTGCAAAAAAAAAGGATAAAAGAAAATTTTGACTCCCAAGTGCTTTGGATTATAATAGATCATCCACTATGTAAGAACAAAGGCATCAAATTTTTAGGAGAGCTAGAAGTCCCTCTACAAAAAGTGGAATTTTCCCAGTATAAATATGCTAGAAGAAAGCAACTAGGAAGAAGGTTGTGAATGAGTAAAGACTTTTCAAGATGGCAGTCACTATGGGAGCCCACGTTTGGAATCTGTTCCATCTTGACTAAAGGTCAGAGAGTTCAAACTATTCTTGCTCCTCAAGGACAAATAACAGGATGTTTGGCCACAGGTGTGGCTACTGAATGTCTTGCTACTCAAAGACCAGACAACAGAATGTTTGACTTAGGGCATGGCTACCAGTTGTTTTGAGATGTAAGGAGGTAATTACTCTTGCTTGTTCCATGTATCATGGGAGGGAACTCTTTTGCCCTCCCCCTTTTGATTGGGGTTTCTAAAGACTGTGAGTAATAAACTCAGGGCTTCTTGTTATAGTATTCGCTGGAAGCCCTCCCAACTCTACCTTCTATCTCTTGTTCATTTCTTTCCTCAATCCACACTCTCCTTTTCAGGAATGTGCAAAAAAGTTGAGCCAGACCCGACAACTACATATAAGCATGTCAACTTAAAAAAATCTGAGGAGTAAGAGGGAAAGGCCTATGTGCAAGTGTCAGAGAGCAAGGACTCAAAGCCAGCGACTTTGGATGAACTCCAATTCCCCATCTAAGTGCCCTTTTGGCCTTTGACCTTAATCTCTGTGTTATTCACCCATTACTCAGTTTTCTTTCCTGTACAATATGGACTTATTGGCATATCCCATTATGAGATTCTGCAGGTTAAAAGAAATGCTACCCTCTAAAAAATTAGAACAGTTTCAAACAGAAGGGTATGTTTAGTGGATGTCATTCCTTAATAGTTATTCAATATTGGAGTCTGGAGTTGAGTTGAATTGTCATTTCACAACCAAAATAAGACCCCTTTCCATGACATGTACCCACACTCTGTGTGAACCCAGTGGTGCCTCCTAGTGGGACACAAAAGGAACTTATTCCCCCAAAAAAAACAAACCATCAGTCTGTGAACTCATAGGTGGAGTAGCTCCTGACCATGGTACAAAGTGACCTTTCCTTTCTAAAATCCCCTTGGAAACACTGACATCTTAAGAACAGAAAGTCTGTTAAACTCAGAACCCACATGGCTAACAACTAGAATCCCAGATTCCCCTTTTCTAGCACCCCAATTCTATTTTACTTAATTCTTTCACGTGTAACAAAACAACCACCACCTTATAGTGCATGATGAAAGTTAAAGGAAATGAACATACAAGAAGAGCTAGCCCAGTGCCCGACACACAGTAGGTAGTTTTTAAGTAGTCTTTTCTTGAAGACAAGATTGTCCCCCCCTTTGATCCCCTCATAAGCACTGTTAGATGACTAACAGCTTAGCAGAGAAAGCAAAAGGGAGTTGGGGAATTGGCTCTCTCCCCACTTCACTGTTGCCCGTACCAAATTCTCTTATTCATTCCTGCCTCACATGTTTGCTTTTTATGAGGTAGACGGGTCAGAAAGCATGACTCCAGTATAGGAGTACGGCGAGGATTACAGTAATCACTACTAATAGCTAGCTTCAAATATATAAGAAAATTGACTCCTGGTCAATTTCAAGAGGCTCAGTCTCTGGAAAACTGAATCTTAATTTATTTCCACGTGTCAGGAGGCGATCAGCTCCATGGTAGTCATTCAATTTCATTTAAGGTCTCGTGACAGAAGGAGACTTTCCAGACGGACCCCTGCATCATTAAATAAGCACCTATGTAGTATCACCAGAGGTAAAAGACTTAAATTGTAAGGAAAAGAAGAGCAAAGGCACCGGCATAAAAAATTAATCATATCAAGCCTGTCAGTAGACAGAGATCCACAACCTTTACCATCCCCTGTTGACTACATCATGAAGGTAATGAGGGAATCCACCGCAGAGGCCAACAATGGACAGACCACCAAGCTAGAAACAAAGCTTCCTTAAAGCTCCATGAGAAGGCCGCACCCAACTCTCCGCAGGACAGCTAATTTCTCACACCAATCAATCCACTGCGAGAAATGCTGAGGAAGGGAAAACAAATCCCCGCTGCACGCTTGCTCTCCTGTCTTTCCCCAGATTCTGAATCTTGACACTGAACACGATTTGCAAGCCCAGGCAATCTCGGGGACTCTGTGTGTTTCCTCTACCATCACCCCCTGTTCCTTCGATCCTAGAGGGATGCTCCAATCAGACAGGAAATGTGACCCAGAAATGCTGCAGCCCATCTGTGGCTTCTTGCAGGAAGGACAGCGTTGCTGAGTCTCCTCTGCTTGAACTCACACATCCCATCTCCTGAGAAAGTTTTAAGCAGTCCTGACTTATGCAGAGTCCTTTGCTCTCTGGACCAGTTCAGGAAACAACCGTCTCCAGGGACACAATGGCTGTAAACTGCTGAGTAGTATGTGCTGGACCCTGAATCACATGGGTATTTCTTCATCATGGATGTTGGGATCATGTTCTTTGTTTTAGCTGATAGGATTAGTCCTGATCCAAACTATACTATGACAGTCTATTTAGAGGCCACATACTGGCCAATAGCGTGATAATAATGTGATCACAGTAACATTAAGGGACTTAGAGCTTTTCCTTTAGAATAAAATACTGGTAAAATATTTTTAAAATAATAAGTTGAAAATATGTGCATATATCTATGTCAAACTGGGCTTTATCTGTGTAAACTCATATGAAAACATATCCATAGGAACTAATAATCATTAATTCACTTTCATCATCAATAATTCATTTACGTTTTATTGAAATGGGACTTAATAAAGTCAGAGACGCTGAAAGATGAGATCCTTGGGTTCAAACTGACAGCAAGAAACCTGAATGAACTCGGAGATACCTCTGGCCAGGATGAAAAATGCTGTCCTTATGCTCAGTATACAATTACTGCCTTCCCATCCCAACCCTAGGCCATCTTTGCACTTAAGTTTGTAGAACTAACAGGGTCTGCAGTTTAGATGCCACTTGTGACATTTCTACCGCTGATCAAAAGCACAGGTCACCATAAACAGCAGCTTTAAAGGTACCCATGGCACCTTCCACAGCTGTGAGATAGGGATGCTATCATAACCTGTTGTTTACTAACAAAACTTGTCCTGAAGGTAAGGCATTGAAAATGTGCTCTCTGCCTCATATTTGTGGCTATTCAAGTAGAAGCCAAAGGTTTCCTCTCAGTGGTATAAAACCAAGTGAAAAGATAAACAGACATCCTTCATAGTCTGGTCCCTTTACTGGGGGAAGATTATGAATGTGAAGTAGATGTTTCGACTCCTTCACTAAGGAGCAAAACACATCTATGTCCCTGTGGGGTAGGGATTTGGACAGACGTCTCAAAACTTTAGCACATGAGACACTCTGATACAGAAGCATTCACCATGCAGTCATGACCACGGATTATAATCAACATAACAGACTAACAGGTATGCCCTTTACATGAACAGAATAAGGTCTGTTTTCAAATGAAGATTCATAGCCATTCCTCTGCCCAAGCAAATCTAACTAGTCATCACCAGGAAAGAAATTAGAACACATGCACATAATTTCTTCTGGATCATCTCTCTGTCTGCTCCTCACTCTCCCATTGTCTCTCTTCCATTGTCTCCAGTTGCCAGCAAGTAAACACCATTGCCGAAGCAAGAACAAAAGCAAACAGAAACATATATTTATGTAAACTTGTATTGATTCAACTAGGAAGGAACTCCACAGCTTTCAATTCCTGAGTCACAAATCATTATGATCAGAAATGCTGATGCGTCTGGAATACATGAGAGTGTCCCCTTGCCGTCAGAGCACAGGCCCATTGTGAGCTATCGTTAATCTGGGAAGCATTAAAAATAGTTTTCAGCCTCCCACTTTATACTGTGCTATTTTGGGAAAGGGAGGACACAATAGCCTTGCATCCTGGCTCGGGTATTCAGCTCCGCATTCAGTTGCATTTGGAAAAATCCAACGGAGGCCACATCACCTCTCCAAACATGAGAAAACTCTGCTCTTCCCCAAGATGACCTGAAATGTTCTAATTATTGGTTATTCCCTCTGGTCGGTGATGCAGCCAACCAACGCGTAGAGTTCAGTGAACCCACAAGCACACAGCTGTTATCTTTGACTTGTGGCCAAAACAAAAATTGGAACAGAAATTACCCAGACAAGTGTAAAGGCTCCTGCTTAAAGCAGCTATTTTCCAGGCCAGATAAACAGCTTTGAAATGGAGAAGAAATGAATCCTTCTCAAAAATGTCTGAATCAAAGCAAGGTCAGTGTGCGGAAGAGAAGATGTTAGCAGATTAGCCATGAGGCTGCCTGCGCAGGCTCCCAAGGGTCCAGTTCCCTGTACTTCTTTTGTCAACTGGCTTTGGGGGTTTCAAAACAACTTTCTGCATTTGGCTATGTTTATTAGTTCCTTCGCGGTATACAACATGAAGAGTCAACACACTGCCCTGCTGGAAGCTTCTATGAGCCAGAAACTGCATGAGCCAGTGGCCTTTTCTGGCCAGTGGCATCAGAGGCTCTTATCTGGAAGTCGGGAGGAAAAAAGAAACAAAGCAGTTTTCCCTTGAGTCAGTGATTCTGGCCTTTGAATTTCTTCAAAGGAACATTAACAAGTGCTTCATTTTTTATAAGTGGCAAAGGGCCTGGTAAGCAATGGCTGGTGGGAGAAACAGGAGGCAATCACCCTCCCTGTTCCTTACCCAAACACTGTGTGCCTGTGCTAAGCTGGCAATCCATCTTATGATCACCAAACAGCACTGAGCAAGGAAGCAATTCACACTGCAATAGTGCTCCTCTGAGCTTTTCCTAGTGTGATGCCTATTGCAGCTGCTTATATTGTACCAGCAGGTGGGTATAAAATAGCAGATTCCAGAGCCTCCGGAAGTCGGGTCCCAGGGTAGAAGAGGAGATGATTTTTTCCAGCAGAGTGCATATGCATATCAATGTACCTGAATGGAGAGCAGGGTCCTGGTGAGCTGTCATCAGCAGCAAATCCATCTGCACTTCCGTCTCAAGTGGTCTATTTTGGCGATAACAAGGCTTCTGCAGCCAGGGGTTGAAAAGCCTGCTTTTCTTGATTCCTGTGAGGCTTCAGACCACATCTACAGCACAGACCAGCCTTGAGCCCGTCAACTTCCCTTCATTGCCAAATTCTCCCTGCGCTCTTCCTTTGCAGCAGTCGTAAAAAAAAAAAAAAAAAAAAAAAAAAAAAAAAAAAAAAAAAAAATCTCACCGGGTTTGAAGTCCTGGCTTTCGGGGATAGTAAGCATCAGGTACGCAGACAAAAAGGATTGCCACTAAACCTAGATGGCCGTTCTCAAATCCTTCATCGTTAAGGCAGTCAGCTGCATAATTGGGGTCAACTTTATACCCGATGGGCAGGGATAGTTATCAGAAGTCCATCAAGCAAATGGATGGGATGCTTCAAACCTACAAGCTTCAAGCTTTTTCCAAAATAACAAGAAGTGACAGCTGAAGTCATGCTTAACAGAATCGGTTTTAAAATGTGAAATGGGGTTTAAAAGTGGCACTGCCTTCCTATGGGGTGTGAAGGAGCCTCAGAATACAGGAGGGGAGAGCCCTTGTAAAGACAGGACCGCTGCTTTTTCTTCTGTGTATGAAAACTGGCTATCTCTGAATAATAGTTGAAAGGACTATGATGTATGTGCAGCAGAAGAGTGGGTGGCCAAGGCTGTACACAACCACCTTCCAAGAAAGTGCTTCAGAGAATTTTTTAAGTAGCACCATTGCAGCAATGCTTGTGATAGTTCCAGAATGGCTGTTTACCTGGCAGTTTCTTTACACCAGACAGGCAAGGAAATTATGTCTGCCCTCCTTTTCCTTGCCAGAACCACATGTTTTCTAATATTAGTTGTTCAGTTTCTTCTATAGATTTCATGGCTTTCTTGCAATTCCTTAATACTTGGGGGCCAGCATATGCTTCCTGCAAAACACTGCAATGAATTAAAAAGTGTGGCTCATTCCATCTCTGTCACAACTACTTAACTCTGACATTTCACTTTAGCATGCTAGACAGCTACAGTTCATGGACAGCAAAATAATGTGGCTGGCTTCAATAAATTATATTTACAAAAGTAAATTTGGGGTTAGATTAAGTTTATAGATCCCTTTCTGAGATACTGTATCTTGAGCAAATCCATAAGGTTTTATTTCCTAACATACATTTTGATACCCTGCTGTAGATTGATGACTCCCTCCTTTGGTCACACTTTTTATCATCTGTGCCATCACACTGGTCTCTTCTACAATGAATGTCATGGGTGATATGAGTCTTCCCTCAATTTTCATGTTAAAGTCCTGACTCCTAAGAATGCAATCCTACTTGGGTAAGAGTGTGCAACTAGTGGACTTACAAGGAGATACCGGAGGAGTGTGCACACCAGTAAAACCTATGTGACAAGGCAACAAGAGTGCAGTCATCTGCAAGCCTCAGATGTCTTCAAAGGGACGCCTCAGAAGTCTTCAAATCTACCAGTGCCTTGTTCTTGGAATTCTAGCCTCCAAGGCAATGAGAAAATCAATTTATGTTGGTTAAGCCTTCTGACCTGTGGTATTTCACTACAACGGTGCTGGAAAAGTCATGGAAACTGACCCTGGAAGAAACATGGCTTTCTTGGGCCAGTAGACAACAGCAACCACATTGTAAACAAAGACTCAAAAAATGCCTGTGACTGATCTTGATACCTGGGCCAGAAATCTTATATACATTCTTGACTATTCTTCCAAATATTAGGAAATTCGTGGCCAGATATCTCACCATCTCAGCAGGCAAGGCAAACCCCAGATGTCACTGTCTGACTGAGTGGTAGCTATTCTTTTTTTTTTTT
>NW_004949104.1:5656914-5661859 GCF_000317375.1 Microtus ochrogaster
GTTTTTCTTAAGTAAATGAGAGAACTACACTCAGATTAGAGAATCCCACAGCTCTGACCTGCACAGAGCATTGTCCTTGTTGGCAATCACTGCATTGTGAGTGATTTCTTCCACACAGTAAATATTAGACAAGTTACATAATTAATTACCATATATTCTCATCCCAATACTAAGCCCATCCTATTTTTATCCATCATCTCACTTGGGGTCCATGAAAGCTGCACTGTTTTCAACCTTTCTGTGCTCCTTCTAACCACCCAGTACTTCAGTCTAGCAGGTTATTCATTTACAACACCAGCATCTGCTAAAGAAATATATTTATTTCAGTTGTTTCAAAACAAATACATGCAAAAGTTAGTACTGCTGTGGGATAATTGTCTTGTACCCTGTAAAGATTTGTCACTCATATTGGTTTAATATAATGCTGATTGACCAGTAGCCAGGCAGGAAATTTAGGCAGGACAACCAGATTAGGAGACTTCTGGGAAGAGGAAAGGCAGAGATGGGGTCATCATCCAGAAGCAGAGGAAGCAAGATGAGAATGCCTTGCCGAGAAAAGGTACCAAGCCACATGGCTAAACATAAACAAGAAATATGGGTTAATTTAAATTGTAAGCTCTATTAGTAATAAGCCTGAGCCAATAGGCCAAATAGTTTATAATTAATATAAGCTTCTTTCTGTTTCTTTGGGACTGAATGGTTGTAGGACCCAACAGGAAAGAAACTTCCATCTACATAGCACCATTTGTATTTATCATCCCCCAACTCTAAAATTAAGAACTTTGACATTAGTCTGGTCTTTCTAAAATCAAGGTACAAGGATAACATTTGTTCAAGCATACTTTGTAGGAACATGTTTCCTTTCTGATGCAAACAAAACCATAATTTACATCCTTGCTGTTGTAGGACTGAGAAATCTATTTCTTTGCTGACTATTACTAAGTGTCTTCCGGGTGTGCAGAGGTCACCTCATCTTGGCTTGTGGTTTCTTTCTTCCATCTTCAAAGTGAACAAAGATAGATCAGAACCTTCTCATGCTTGAGATTTTGAAGTTTGTATTAATTTTTTTCTTCATCCATCACTTTCTCTGACTCCTGTCAGGATACAATTCTCTGCTTTGAAAAGGTCATATGACTTGGCCAACCCTCCACAATCAAGCCCCCAAGAATCGAGGATAGTCTGTCCATCTCAGGATCCATACATGTCATCAGGTTTTCAGAGTTCCTTTTGCACATAGAATATTCATGGACTATTAGAGATTTGGATGTGGACATCATGAGAAAGCAGGACCCTTTATTCTGCAATTTCAGTTGCAATTTGTGACAGTGAATTCAGAAACTTTAGCTCTGACTTGTTCTTGGAACTTTAAAGTGAATAACTGAAAGTCCCTTGTGGCTAATTCCTCACTACAGCAAGCATCACAGTATGTCAATAGTTCAGAACTATTACTTGTCTTTATTGCAATCTCCATCCAAATGCCCATGTCTTTTCGTTGCCATAGCTCTTTTCCACACTTAGTTGTAAATTGGCACATGATTCCCTAAGTATGAGTTTTCAAGTCCCTGGAATCCCTATGTGTTGAGCTAATGATCTCCAGCAGGTAGTCATTTTTCTATCCCAACTCCTTCAACTCGTAAAAAGCTGTCAAGCTTATATGTAAGATTATATTCCAGGAAAGTGTTGTAAGAAAACATCATAAGTCCCCATTCCTGTATACTTAGATTTTTTCACGCTGCTTTATTGCAGTCTATTAGACTTACCAGCACCCACTCTGTATTAGTTAGGATGCCTTCAGCTGCAACTAAAAGAAACCCTGATTTAAACTGGCATGTGTGATATGAAAAATGACTATTTCACATTATAGGAAGCACCACCTCAGATCAGGCTTCAGGGTTAGTTAACTCTGTGGCTCAGTTTCATTCTCTTTCTACCCTGACATTCTCTGTACAGTGAACCTGGTCTTCAGCTTTTCCTGGATTCAGTACAATTAAAAAGGATGCAGCAAGAGACCATTTGCTTATTTCCCGGCTGCGCAATCTGAATAAACACACAGAAACTACATTAATCACAATACTGTTTGGCCTATTAGCTCAGGTTTCTTATTAACTAACTCTTACAGCTTTAATTAACCCATTACTATTCATCTGTTTATCAATACAAGGCTGTGGTTTACTGGTAAGTCCAAGGTCTGACGCCTTTGGCAGCTACATGGCATCTCTGTATATAACTCTTCCAGCCTGGCTATATTCTCCCCTGCCATAGGCTGAAGCAGTTTTTTTTTAATTATTCAATGGAAATAAAACATATTCATAAAGCTCCATGGGAGCAGGAGCAGATCCAGTCCAGGGACATTTGTGAACAAGGACTGAGCCAGGGACCTGGACCAGAGCAGAACTGAGACAGTAAACTACACAGGAACAGATACAAGGGAGCAATTGTTGAGTGAGTGAGCCAGAGACAGAGGCCACTGAGGGTCAGGACATGAATCTGGGATCTTCAATAAAGTAGACCTAAGAAGGACCCCCGTGGGTCTGGACATTAGTCTAGGACCTCCGAGGAACTAGGTCTGAGCCAGGACCTTTGTGGGTCTGAGAATGAATCTGGGAGCTCCAAGAGAGTAGGCAAAAGCCAGAGAGTCTGGGACCTCAGAAAGAGTAGGCCTGAACCAGGACTTCTGAACCAGGGTCCAGGCGTTGGTCTGGGACATCAAAGGGTAGGAACCAGAAACCTCTGTGGGTCTGACTGTGGGTCTGGAACCTCTGATGGAGCAAGCTTGAGCCAGGTCCTCTGCGGATCTGAGTACACCAGAGTCTGGAAACTCTGAGGGAGTAGATTGGAGCCAGAGATCTTTACAGGACCAATTCCAAGTCAGGGACCTCTGCAGGAATGGATCCAGACCAGAGACATTTACAGAGACAGTAAATGAGCTGACAACCTAGGCTAGAGCAGGCCTGAGACTGCAAACTACAAGGGAGTGGAGCAAAGCCAAGGAGTGCTAAGCAACATCCAGGAATGTGGAGTGACCAATAGGGTAACTAAAACAGAGGCACTGACTGTACCACAAGGAACAACCATGTGAGCCTTGGATTCTCTGGCACCTAGAAAATTAATCAACAGAATCACAGACAGCCCCAACAATGCCTATTAGAGGAAAAGTTAAGTAGAAAAAGTAAGAACACATGCAACACCACAAAGAGCAACATGACACCAGTAAAACCTAAAGATCCTACAACAGCAAGACTTGAACAACCAAATA
This sequence comes from Microtus ochrogaster, assembly GCF_000317375.1. Classification (NCBI taxonomy): domain Eukaryota; kingdom Metazoa; phylum Chordata; class Mammalia; order Rodentia; family Cricetidae; genus Microtus; species Microtus ochrogaster. The sequence goes on from NW_004949104.1 coordinate 5,660,171, forward strand.
TAGATGAAGCAGAAGAAAATGACCTAAAAAATAACTTCAGGGGAATGTTTGAAACTCTTAAAGAGGAAACAAGAAATTCCCTTAAAGAAATGGAGAAAAACAAACAAAAAATTGGAAGACTTCAGCAAATCACTTAAAGAAAACCAAGAAAAAGTAATCAAACATTTGGAAGAAACTATTCAGGACTTGAAAACTGAAATAGAGGCAATAAAAAATACAAGCTGAGGGAATTATAGAAACAGAAATCATGAGAAAATGATCAGAAACCACAAATGCAAGTATGAACAGCAGAATATAAAAGATGAAAGATAGAATCTCAAGCGCTGAAGATACTAAAGAAGAAATAGACTCATCAGTAAAGGAAAACATTAAATCTAACAAAAGCTTAAACTAAAATATTCAGGAAATATGGGACACCATGAAAAGGTCAAACCTTAGAATAATAGCTATAGAAGAAGGAGAAGTTCTACTCAAAAGCACAAAAACTATATTTAACAAAATCATAGAAGAAAACTTTCCCAACCTAAAGAAAGATATACTTATGAAGAAACAAGAAGCTTGCAGAGCACCAAATAGACAGGCTCAAAAAAAAAGTCCCTCACCACATAATAATCAAAACACTAAACATACAGAGTAAAGAAAGTATATTAAGAGCTGCAAAGGAAAAAGGCCAAGTAGCATATAAAGGCAGACCTTTCAGAATTACACCTGACTTTTCATTGCAGACAATGAAAGCCAGAAGGTCATGGTTAAGTGTTATGCAGACATTAAGAGACCATGGATGCCAGCCCAGACTACTATACCCAGCAAAACTTTCAATCATCATAGAAGGACAAAACAAGATATTCCATGACAAAACCAGATTTAACCAATACCTAGCCACAAACTCAGCCCTACACAAAATACTAAAAGGAAAACTCCAACCCAAAGAAGTTGGCCACATCAACAAAAACACAGATAATTGATGGTCTCATAGCAGCAAATCCCAATGAAAGGGAAACCACACAAATTAACATCACCAACAACAAAAATTAAATTAAAAGGGAATAACAATCACTGGTCATTAATATCCCTTAATACAAATGGACTCAACTCACCTATAAAAAGGCACAGGCTAATAGATTGTATAAGAAAACAGAAACCATCCTTCTTCTGCATATAAAAAACACACTTCAACCTCAAATACAGACATCATCTCAGAGTAAAGGGTTGGGAAAAAATATTCCAATCAAATGAACCTAAGAAACAAGTGGGTGTACCTATCCTAATATCTAACAAAATTTACTTCATACTAAAATCAATCAAAAGAGACAAAGAAAGACATTTCATATTAGTCACAGGAAAAATCCATCAAGAAGAAATCTCAATACTGAGCATCTATGCCCTAAATTAAAAAGCAGCCTCACATGTAAAAGAAACACTTCTAAAGCTTAAATTATAATTAAATCCCACACACTAACAGTGGGAGACTTCAAGACTCCCCTCTCACCACTGGACAGGTCACTCAGACAAAAAATGAACAGAGAAATAAGGAAACTAACAGAGGTTATGGCTCAAATGGACTTGACAGACATCTATAGAATATTCCATTCAAACAGAAAAAAATAACCTTCTTCCCAGGACCTCATGGAAACTTCTCAAAAGTTGACCACATATTCGGTAACAAAACAAACCTCAGGGCTGGAGAGA
>NW_004949104.1:5662044-5670299 GCF_000317375.1 Microtus ochrogaster
AAAAATATGCTAAATAAGGTGGGTTGCTATGGGTAAGAGGCTAGATGGCAGAGTAAATGTCAAAAACAAATAGACATTCTCACATAACTTGGCTTTGGTATCACCAATAATGTTGACACCTGTGATAACGTAAGAAAAAAAGAAAAGAAAAAACCTGAGACTTGGTTGTATTGGATCTTAAGGTGATTTGCTGGTCTCAACTACTCTGTGATTCCAAAGAGTTCTAGTCCAAACCGAACAAAAGAAACTTTTTTTCACAGATCCAATCATGCTACAATATCAACATTTTGGGTAGAAGAAAAGATTATTGAATACAACCAAATGGTATGGCTTAATTTAAACCTAACAGTTATATGTTATAACATTTCATATCATTCCCCTTATAACTCTGAAAAATAATTTTCTTAAAATTATATAACATACATGGTAGTTTATATTGAAAATATATGGGGTATGCTAAAACAATGAATTAAAGCAATAAAGGAAGTGAGGGAAGCTATTACGTTGATGTCTGACTAAACAACCCTACCTAAAGGAGTTTGAGAAGACAATTAAGAACAGCAGGTGACCATAATCCTCATAGCCAATAGCATAGCTCAGAAAGCTCCCCATCATGTTCCACTCTCTTAAGTTCTTGAATCCATAAAATAGGAACCAGTGGGTCTCAGAAAAATTTCCTTAGAGGCCCTTTTCTCAAACAGGAGCCAAAACAATTCCCTTCGGTGGTATCCAGATCAGGAGCCCTCTGTAAGCCAGTCCTTGAAATGTGTTTCAGCCACCTATAAAATCTTCCTTTATCTTTGAGAAGAAAACAGGGAACATTGTTTATGCCAACTTATGCTGGAAGAGAGCCTCTTGTTTGTTCGCCCAGAACTGAAATAACCACACAGAAATTGTATTAATTACATCACTCCCATTAGCTCTAACTTCTTATTGGCTAACTCTTACATCTTAATTTAACCCATTTCTATTAATCTGTTTATCACCATGAGGTCATGGCCTACCAGCAAAGCTCCAGGGCAACTATCTCTGATGGTGAATCCATGGGGTCTCTCTCTGACTCTGCTTTCCTCCTCCTAGAATTCAGTTGTCTTCCCCGCCTACCTAAGTTCTGCCCTATCAACAGGCCAAGGCAGCTTCTTTATTCATTAATGAAAGCAACACATAAGCAGAAGGACCTCCTACACCAAACGTACTCAAGTGAACTTCTTCTACACTTTAAGAAGCAACCAAACCCAGGCTTTAGTGTGCCCAGCCCCATATAGGACTCAGTTTTGTATAAACACTTTCACCCTTCCTCTAAGCTCAACTATGTCATGGTCATCAAGGTTCCTAAAGGGCTTGACCTATGCCAGGAGGTTTCTCCTTTCCCTTGCCCTCAGGAAACCAAGACAGCAGCTAAACTGAGTTCTACACACTTTCCTTTCTGGGGCCTCTCCTCTCAAGGACATCTGATCTTCTATAGTACTCTCTGTAGATGGTCTCAGCGTAACAGAACATTCTGTCTTGTGGTATTATTCAGATTGTTACAGCTTGGGCCATTCAGAGAGCCCTCCCTTTGTTCTAGCCTTCTTTACAAAGCAGAATGACATAAATTAACCCTGTTACCAGTGCCAGTACAACAATCAAATTCTTCCTTACCAAGCCTGGGGTTTTTCATGGTTTATCTTTTCTCATTGAAGAACGAACGGTGTTAGGGAGAAGTGTGTTTTATCATCTACTTCAGTATTATTGTTTTGTTATATAAATAAATATACTTATGTATTCAGCTCTGGTATGCATGTAGTCTTTCAGAATTTCTAACTCATGACCCTGTGAGAAACACATTTACTCTCTACACTTTCTCTACATGGTTATATTTGTCTTAACAAAATTCAGTCAAAATGTTGATTGCTAAAGTTACTGAGGTAGTTTGTACTTAGTAGAGGTCAATTCAAACATATTTTCAGGATCTGCCTTTAAGGGGTTCCTTTTATAGGCTAAGCCTAAATAAGTATTAAAGGTATATTGTGCCCAATCTGTAAGCATCTTTTTTAAAAAATTAAAGCTCTTCATTGAAGGAGAATAATCTACACTCGAGAATATTATATTTATGCTTTATTATTTTTATAAGCAATACTTTGGATGCCTGAGATGATCATTATAAATTTCTTTTTATTATTCCAAATTCGTATTATCCCCTTAAGTAGTATATTGGATTGTTATAGTTCACAACTTCCAGCTATAAAATAAAAAGCAATAAAAAACTCTTTTAATTAATGTACAGCTATGCAAAGTTTGTAATTAAGTGCAAAGCTATAATTGGACCCAGTGCCTGATGTAACAGCAACAGCAGTGAAGTAGGGAAAAGAAAGATAGCTAGGAAATTCAGTCATTGAGGTTGAATGGTTATTTATAATAACTTAAAAAAAAAGCTTTATTCTAGAATGTAGGGAGGGCAAGTATTCATAAAAACCAATAAGGAGAAAATCTGTCTCAATTTATCATTGCACAGGAGGATAAGGTCTACTATACTCATGACAGACAAAAGTGGGGGGATGAAGACAAATTTATGGATGTAGAGTTGAGAAAACAACTTGAGCTGTTAGCTGAAATATGCCCACATATACCACATATACCCCTGCACACAACCAAGACACAAACACGCACATGCACACCTCCGTCATAGATAGCCTTAAGTTTGGACTTGATTTTTTCACCACAAGCTTTAATATAACTATTCTGAGTCTTGATACAAATGAAGTTGATCTGTCTTTGGGTATTATTATTTTCAATTGTGCTATCAACTGACCAGCAAATATAGCCTTTTATGAATAACTTATTTCCATTTTTTTAAATTAATGATTTAGGAGTTCTTTATTTTGTATGAAATAGCAAGTATGCCCACTATTTGGTCATGTTAATTTTAGGATCTATTTGATCAAAGTTACTTCCCCCCTAGTCTTCTAAAGGTCCTGAGCATGCACACACTCCTTTAAGCTGGAGCCATCCATCATTCCTGTTTCTACACTGGGGCAATTCACTTCATCAACAAGTCCTATTAGTTCTGTCTCTAGAGTGCCACAGCATGGATTCATCTACATCTTGAGATCTCTAAAGCCGTTGTGCTAATCCAACCTGCTATCATCTATTACTGACAGCTACGGTTGCTCCCAGCTCTTCAACCTACATCCACTTTCTCTACCTTGAATCTGTCTTCTTCGATGGAACCCAAGTCAGTTGTTTTTCACAAACATAAAACTGACAGCTTTACTCCTGTGTTTAAAGACTCTTAAAGGTTTCTCATTTCTTTGCGGGGGAAACATCATACTTGCTCTTGTTCCTTGAGGAACTCATCTGACCCAACACCTCACTTCTTCAGACTGAGGCCCCCAACTACTTTTCAACTCTTAGACTATATCGTACATTTTGGGGACCTTTATCCATCCTTTTCTCTCTGTAGTACCTCTTTATTTTTTACTCATCTTTCATGTATTCACTGAAATGTCACCATTCCCTGTCCCCACTCCCTACCTCAGAATAAAGCAGGTACTTCTCATTTATTCTCAAAGCACAATGGACTTTTTCTTTATTGTTCTGGTTATAATAGAAATTCTGCACTTACCAGGCTAATTACATAGTTAATTCTTTTCTTATAATTATAATTTCTTATAATTACTTCTCTTACTGGACTACATTTAGATTCTCTCTACTATCTTCAGTCCCTAACAGAGCTAGCTAGTACTCAGGACTTAGTAGGTAATCAATCAATGGGTGTTTATTATATAAATACTGGCTAGAAAAAAAAGCAGCCTGAAAATGCAGCATGTTCATTGATGCCTTCTTTATCAGCCATCAACAGCAGGTAGAATAAAAACCCTGTCAATGCACGTGGTTCTCCTATTGTGATCCCCAAAGTTCTGCTGTGCCCAAAACAGATGGAAACCCTGCAGCAGCCTCACAGAATGCCTCTTAGGTATGACCTGCATACAAAGCAGAGAGCAGGCGAGAGCTGCCGCGCAGAGAGCCTGCAGCCTGTTGACATCCATAAAACAGAGGCTAGCTCTGTCTTTGACCTTCTCGAGTCCAGTAAAACATGGTAAAGATGCAGAGAAAAGATGGGCAGCTTCCTTGGGATCATTCCAGGCACTTATATATCTGACCAAATTTGAATGTATGGCTATTCATCAGCCCTCCTGTATTACCTGATAATGTGCTATCATCTTTGCAACATAAAAGAGCACCACACTAAGTGTTGTGACAGTGATTTTTCTTCTTTCCTGGCATTTCCAGATAACACATCTCAGTGAGATAGAAATCGGGGCAATGCTTTCTGACCTTCTGTTTTCCAACTATATCCACAGATACATGCACACACACATACACACAAACATAGAGAGAGCTGTGTGTGCGTGCATTTTTTAAAAACTAAACTCACCTGCTGTAGACAGCTAGGCTGATTCTATTTCCTCCTGGCAACCATAAATAGTGTGATTATAAACACAGGTGTGCAAATATCTCTTGTGCTGACTCAGAATCATTAGGGCACATGCCCAGGAGAATAGCTGAATCATATTATAGGCCTTTTTTTAGTTCTTTTGAGTGACTTCCACAATGATTTCCATTGTAATTAGATAAGTTTCCATTCCCACCAGCAATGAAAAAGGTATCTATTTTCCCACATCCTCACTAGCATTTGGTGTTGATTATTTTCTTGATTATAGCCATTCTGACTAGTATGAGATGGATTCCCAAAGTAGCTATAATTTGTGTTTCCTTGGTAGGTAAGTAAGTTGAGCACTCTTAAGAATATTTATTGGGGAAGTCATTTATAGGTTTTGGATATTCATTTTCTGCCAGATGTATAATTAGCAAAATTTTATTCCACTCAATAGGCTATGTCTTCACCCTGTTAATCATTTCTTTTACTGTAAAGAAACTTTTTACTTTCCAATCAAATTCATCAGTTTTGGGGGTTATTTAATATTTAGGAATCCTCAGAAAATCCTTGCCTGTCCCTGTATCTTGAAGCATCTTCACCAAAATTCCAATCATAATATTCTTCACAGAACTGGACAAGCAGCTCTAAATTCCATATGGAAGCATCAAAGGCCATGAATACTGCCCCACACCCAGAAAATGGTCGAAGCCGTTTTCTTCGAGCAGTGCTTGAGGTACCAAAATACCTAGTCTCAAAGTATACTAGAGAGAAGACGTAATGACAAAAAGAGTACAGTACTGACTCAAAACAGACACAGAGAACAGAGTAGAACAGGGAGAAATAAACACAAAACTGTAGCCACCTACTCTTTGCAAAGGTGTCAAAAACATACATCAGAAAGAGGACAGCTTCCTTCACAAAAGATTCTGCAGAAACTGAATATCCACAAGGTAAGCATGAAACTAGATCCATATCTTTTACTTGCACAAAACCAAATTCAAACGCTCTTTAAAGTTCTACTTGTTCCTATCTCTACTTTTACTGATATTGGTCAACTCTCAACCTTACCTTCCTGAACTATAGCAGTAGATTCCAAATTTATCTCATTAGCTCTATCCTGTCCATGGTCTTCCAAAGTTCTCTGCTCATGCTTCGTCAAGGACATAATTATAAGAAATAGCAAAAGTTCTTAGCAAATTGTATATGTGGTTCACAATTTGAAGAACTCAATTGCACCCCTCATGATCAGGATGTCAGCTAGATATCAATGGCACCTTTTGCATCCGATTTTGTGAGGCCTTGGTGGATGTGTACATATAAAATGTTTAAAAGCAAATCTGAAACAGAAACAATGTTTAGAAAGAACAGATAATACCCTAGCAAGAATTCATTAAGTATTCAATAACCAAATAACTTAGGCATTTATTAAAAACACATGATGACTCATTTACACAGGGTTGCCCAACAGAACTAGAAGGCAAAATGCATTTCTGAAGATGCCATGCTTTTTTGATGCTGGACATTGAGATCTGAGCTGGTACTGAGCTGGACGCTTTCTCCCTGCTGGCTTTCTCTCACAGTGTTGAAAGTTGCTATGCAGGCAGCCAAGGGAAAACAGCTACATGTGTTCTTACTCAGCTCTGGATTTGGCATGCTACAGTACCAACCTTCAGGCGGAACTGCCTTCCAAATATTTATGTTTAGAGTCAGGCGTAGTGGCACACACCTTTAATCACAGAACTTGGGAGGCAGAGGCAGGAGGCTCTCTATGAGTTCAAAGTTAGCCTGGTCTATATCTTGAGTTCCAGGACAACCAGAACTACATAGGGAGACACTCTCAAAAAACAAAACAAAATGAAATAAATATTTATGTTGAACCAATAGATAAGTGCTGCTCTTAGCTTTGGTCAGAGAAAGTTCTTTCTTCAGTACATTATGGTAAATAAGAGAATTATGGCTGTTGAAGGTACTGAGAATCAGTAAATGATAAGTGTTTTACCCTAAACATGACATGAATATGAACCCTCTAAGTATTAGGGACATTACAGAAGAAGGAACGAAGAAAAATGAGAGCTCTACAATGGAGAACAATTACTGCCTTGGGGGGTATGAACTTGTCATCATATACAGGAACTCACAAGCAGCTTTGGTGGCTTACACAGGGTCTGAACAAATCTGTGCCCATCATCATTGAATTGTGTATTCAGGAGAAGAGCTCCTAAGGCCTGGCCTTCATCAAAGATCTATTGGCAGTCCATGGCTGCTGGGAGATGGGAAGTTATCGTCTTCAATGGTATAACCACTGGTAAGTTGCTCATTCTTCAGTGGATATCTCTATGGCCGTGCCAACATGAACGGTCCTAGTTAAACTCAGTGGATCACAAGACAAAAAGGCAGGAAAGTGTCCGAAAGATAAATGAGGTATGAGTGGAGCCAAAATGTATTATGAATATTTATGAAATTATCAATTAATAAATAAAAGTAAATTTAACATAAAAATTAAAAATATGCTGACTCATATCCCACTTTGGAGAAGCCCAAACAACAACCAAGCACAGTTGACATCCAATTCCACTTTTCAAAGGAGCAAAGTGTTGGTATGAAACTACTGCTGGCCTTCAACCATTCAAAGACAAACTTCTTGACTGGAAAAGCTGTGTGATTTGCAATAGAAAGCCTGTGGACTGTGAAATTTATTTCTATTTTTATTATTTTTATATCTATAAGAAATAATTTGTGCACATTTTCTTTTTTGAAGTCTTCCAGGTTAGATACACAGAATGTAAGGACTGCCTATCACTCAGCAGAATCTATAGTTATAAATGATGCACCCTGGATAGCTGATGATAAGATAGTCTAATGATACAGATAGGCACGTTGGTTAGCAGAGTCCTTTTAGCTATGCACTGTGCTACCTAAGCTTGCTGAAATAGAGTTGTAACTTCTGTGAGGTGTAAGGGTTTTGAAAACAAAGCCATCCTGAAAGTCATAAGTGGCATGCCCCATGTCTCAAGGACACTAAAAGGTACACTGTGAAAAGACATCTTGGCTGTTGTGCAACCACCTCCAAGACAGCCCAGAATTCTATTAGGGACTTTGTCATTGTTTTTTTACGTAAACCCAACCAACAAGCTATTGATGGTATTAGTGTCCTATACTACTGGAGAGCAGAGACTTTCCCCTTTCAAACTGACAACTTATACATAAATTTGGGATAAACCATGAAGGTCTGAAAAAGATTTTTCTTCTAGAACTATGAGCTACAGTGACAAAATATGTACTGTTTCCCCAAATATTCCACTGAGTCAAGATGCAGCCACAACTTTCAGCCCCCCAAATCATAACCTCCTGCCTAGAATGAGAAAATGGGTTACTTAAATAATCATGGCAAGAAAACTACATTTTTTAAAGCCATGAGCTATGATATAAGTACTGTGCACTAACACAGACCCAGAAAGATGAGCATGGTAGGTACTCACTCATAAGTGGATACTAGCTGTAAATCAAAGGATATTAAGACTATAGTTCACGGTCCTAAAGAAGCTAAGTAACAAGATGAACCCTAAGAAAAAAAACATACATAGATCCACCTGAAAAGGTAAAATAGACAGGATCACCTGACAAAATTGGGAGCATTGGAGTGGGGGGAGGAGGGAGGGAAGAATGGAAAGAGAAGGGGAGGGGAGAGGAGAACTTGAGGGAATGAGATAGTCAAGATGGAGGAAGGACAGAGATGAGAGCAAGGAAAGAGATATTTTGATTGAGGGAGCCATTATGGGGCTAGAAAGAAACCTGGCACTAGAGAAATTCCCAGGAGTCCATAAGGATGACCCCA
>NW_004949104.1:5670699-5674424 GCF_000317375.1 Microtus ochrogaster
AGGGAGATGCCATGGATCCGCCGCCAGAGACAGATGTGCTGAAACTTTGCTGGTAGGCTATGACCTCGTGGTGATAGACAGATTAATAGAAATGGGTTAAATTAAGATGTAAGAATTAGCCAATAGGAAGCTAGAGCTAATGGGGCCAAGCAGTGTTTAATTAATATAGTTTCTGTGTGGTTATTTTGGTTCTATGCATCTGGGATGAACAAGCAGCTCCCCTTCTTGCAACAGGTGACAGTTGCATGGCTGGGGCAGACTATGGGGCCACTGGCAGTGGTACCAGGATTTATCTCTACTGCTTGTACTGGCTTTTGTGGAACCTATTCTGTTTGGATGGATATCTTCTTCAGCCAAGATATAGTAGGGAGGACCTTGGACCTTCCTCAAAGCAATGCGCCTTGCCATTTCTGAGGAGGAGATAGGAGGTCAGGGGGTTAGTAGGACAGGGAGTGAAAACTGGGATTTGTATGTAAAATGAAAAACAAGTTTGTTTTCTCTTTTTTAAAAAAATAAATTTAAAAATAAAAATAAAAATATGAGCTATAATGACCAAATGCTTCCTCTTCTCCAAACTCTTCCACTAGAGCAGAACAGAACTGAAATATTCAACCAAAGTACAAAATTACGCCAATGATGTGAAAATATAGTCTGCTTTGGGCAATCATGGTCAGAAAAGTACTTTTAAAAAAAATAGAGAATCCAGTTGTTAAAATTTAGACTTCTTATTTTTTTTACTTCTTACTGCACCAGGATTCAGGAGGAAATCATATACTATGATTGAATTGGTACATAAAACAAAATTAAATGTTTATTATAGTGCTTAGCATAGATTATAGAATATGGCCATCACTGAGAGGATTTTTCATACATGTGTACTATATATGAATCACTACCAATTTCCTCCCTTCGTTGCTATTTAAAGCACAAAACAATCCCAAACCAGTTTGGATTTAAAGGGTTATTTATTTGAGGGAAAAAAACTTACAGAACACCATCCTACATGACAGCCAGGAAAGGAGTCTAGTCACTGGAGCAAGAGAGAGAGAAGAGGGCTGCTGCTTTTTAAAAAGAAAGAGACCATGCCCCAGTGGGCTGGTATTTCAGTGGCTATTGGCTGAAGGAGTGGAAGGAGCTCCTGCAGAAGCTATTGTTGTTACTGGTCACCATTTCTCATAGTTCAGTATAGATTTGAACAAAGACTAGGCAACTGTGTGTCTTCTATATATACACATATTGATGAAAACATTTTTTATCTATCACATCACCATGTCTACCTAGAATTCCTGCCAAGTAGACACAATTACAAAATTGCATTATGAAAATTAATCATAACATCCCAATTTGCAGGTAAACTCCCCATAGCAGTTGATGGTAGACTTGAGCCTGAAATTCTGATTTGGGTCCCCAAGGTTCTTGAACTTTCTGAGATTAACAGAAACATAGTCTGGCAGAGAGGAATATAACAGAAGCTATTAGACAAGCTTCCTAGGAAGCTCTGTTCCAGATCATTCCCATTCCAGAACACAGGCAAGGAATAGAGCTGTCAAGCAGTTGATTTTGTTTGTGCTAATGTCTTATAAAACCTCGCTTTAGCATTCCTGATAAAATAATCGTAAGGCATCATTAGGCTACATTCATGGAATGTCCTTCACTGGCCCAGCATGAAAAGCCAGCACATCGCTGTATATTATAAAGCTCAAGTTTTTCTTCAAATTTATAACACTTGTTCCAAGAGGGAAGTGAGATTCTGACAAGCATGGGTTGATTTCCCATTATGTTTCCTGGCTTCTTGGCTCAATAAGCCAGACCTTCAGTGGTGCCAAGCATACGTTGACTGCCCTGAATCACCCAAGGTATGCTGGAGGCCTTAGGAGACCATATGTTAGGCATCTGACATATGTTAAAAAGGAGCTGGTCACATTTCTGAAACGGATTTCCATAATGGAGCTTCGGCAGTGCTAGAATTAGCCCTGTAGCAAATCATGTTTAATTCATGCTTAATTACATTTGAATGCGTGAACTTTTCCACAAAGTCTTCACAGTTATACCTCCTTTGTGGTGGTATACTTGCTTAATTTCTCTGTGCTTAAACCACAAATGCCAATGCCTTGTGAAATTTCACAATTATACTCTTCACTGTCGTTTTTCATCCAGCCATGAATCAACATAATTTGATGATAGCTGTACAATTATGAAAATATTATCAAGTAGACATCACCCTTGTGAACCTCATGCTAAGCATTATTGTAATGAAGCCAGTGAAAAGTCATGAAATTCCTAGCCAGCCTGAACTTAACAGAACATGAAGTCATTTAACTTAATTGAAAGTGTTAGCGCTGAGTCTACACAGTGATAGAAGTTCCATACAAATTAGAGTTGCTTCGAGGAGGATTGCCTCATGGTTGCCTTTTACACAGAGCAGACACAACTACCAGATTGACAGTGGCATTTCATAGTCCCTCTCCTGTGTCCCTGAGAATCATCTGATTATCACCTACTGCCTTGTTGGAGTCCCAGAAAGCCACACATCAGCCTGTCCTAGAATCATAGCTGAAAAGAAATGTACAAATTAACTAATTCCTACATCATTCTTGCAGACTTGCCTTGGATCACAGCTACGCAGCAACTGACTGAAAGTGGAACTCAACTGTTTTGATGTCCCAGCCGAGAGGCTGCTTTGTGTGATCAGAGTGCCTTGTTTCAGTGGCTGGGGTTTGGAAGGTTTTGTTTTTGTTGTTGTTTTATTGTGCTGTGTTTGAGATGGGGGTCTTACTATGTACCCCTGACTGGCCTGAAATTTACTGTAGACCAGGGAAGCTATGGATTTACAGAGATCTCTTGGCTTCTACCTCTTGATTGCTAAAATTAAAGGCATGCATCCTCTCATCCAGCTAAGATTAGGTTTTGCTCCTTAAAAATGCAATACCCAGCCGGGCGATGGTGGCGCATGCCTTTAATCCCAGCACTCGGGAGGCAGAGGCAGGTGGATCTCTGTGAGTTCGAGACCAGCCTGGTCTACAGAGCTAGTTCCAGGACAGGCTCCAAAGCCACAGAGAAACTCTGTCTCGAAAAACCAAAAAAAAAAAAAAAAGCAATACCCAAGGGTCAAATTTTGTTTCTTTCTCTATGCAAAAAGTCATTGTTACTGTTTTGGTTTCAAGCCAGAAAATTTCATAGTTCATGGCTCTTTTCTAGAGATTTACATTATTGCTTTTATAGGTGAATATTGCTAAGATGGAAACAGTTAAGTTATATACATCAGAGGATAAATGATAAATATTCCAAAGGCCCCATTCACATAGATTTCAAGTCACAAGTCAGAGCCTGAATGAACAGGACAAAAAATCGGCAATATTTTGTGGAGGTAACTAAGAGAATAAGGAATGAGACATGATACACAGAGAAGACAATGGTGGGCACTAGGAATCTGAAAATCTGCAAAGCAGACAAGCTTCAGAGGGGCAGAACTAAGTATTTATTATGGGTTTTGAAAAAATGCAAATAAAACATGTGATTAAGAAACATGGAGTGCGTGACTAATGTACACACTAGGACTATGACTCGTGACCAGTCCTCAAATTCCCTTCTTTGAGAGTTATACAACCACATATTTTTCTTTTCACCCCCTTTACATGCAGAAAAGGTAAGAAAAGTTTCTGCATTTTCTTAACATGTGCATCTGAGATCTTCTCTGGGCATTTATTGCCAAAAGGTGTGAAGGC
>NW_004949104.1:5674747-5684180 GCF_000317375.1 Microtus ochrogaster
GGGTGGTGGAATAAAACTCCCTCAACTAGTCAGTCTCTCTAACCTGCTACAAAACCTCCTCAATGTTTTGATCCATTCCAAAGTTCACAAAACTGAGGAAAAGAACCAAAGCTACCTCTCCTCCCTTTTATTCCTCCTTCACATCACAACCCACACATGCCAGCTAGAAGAAATAAGTGATGATGGCCATGTTTCAAAGCTCCTATTCAGTGTCATGCACTGAATCAAATGGGAGAAATGTAACAGGAATGGGCAATTCCTATTGAAAGGTAACTCTTGGGTTAAGAAGGAGGTATTATATATACAAATCACACTCCAGTGTGTCTAGGTTGATCCAGCAAGGCTCTGTATAGTTGAGAAGAACAGAACAAAATATCACACACAGGGTTTTTTTTCTCACGAAATCCCATAGCACAAGAGAGAAGAGAGGGGGGCTCTTTGCAGAGAGAAATAGTGGTAGAATCAAGATCAGAAAAAGGGGACCAAAGAGAAATTGGCATGGAATGATAAATGAATGAAGAAGAGAGAATATTAAGTTATAATTGTAGTTGTATGAGTGCTATGTCCTGAGCATAGTACCAGGATTTATGCACATTATCTTATTTCATGTTTTAGACTTTAGATGTCGAGGAAGAAATGACCATGCTTATTCGATTGATACCTAGCTCCAAGACCTCAGTTGTGCAAGAGGCTAAGCACATCATTCTTGGATGTCAGGAAAAGTTAGTCCCTAGAGTTCTATAGTAGCCAGTCAGCGACAGAAGCGCCTGAGCAGTTTCTTCCTCGAGGAACTTTATCTACCATTGTATCATCTTTGCTTTGGGTGCCCGCTCAAAGGTGCCTCGCCTCCCTAGATAGAGCAAATTACCAATACTCACTTGTTTCGCCTTGAACAGTGGCTTCTTGTGTCCTGAGCAGCTTCACATTGTTGCCCTTAGTGAGTGGTCAAATCCCAACCCATTAAATCATCAGCGTGCAAGCCTCCAAAATGCCTGAGCGAGTGTAGCCAGGGAAACCCACTGTGAACTGATACATTCTCAGAATGGACAGTCATAAAAACGCTCACCCCTTTCACACGTCCGAGAGCTTTTCCAGGTGCAATGTCACCCCGCCACGCAGAGAACACAGGTGGGATGGAGAGATTAGTGATACAAAGACAACAGTGGTCAGAAAGTGGCAGAGGGCAGAGGAACAACAGCACTTACCATGCTAAGGACATTTCTACCCAACGCGGGCCAAAGCTCTGTCTGCCAGCTTTGAAAATTCTGGCCACAATAAGCCCTTGGTTTGCCAGAATAAAAGAGATTCTATTGTGCAGTTCTCTCTAGGCTCAGGGCAATAATTATTAACCGTGGCTTCCACGGGCTAGGATTATGCCAGGTGGATAAAACCATGGGCTTTAATCTGCTTGATCTGAAATGTCAAATTGGGCCTAAGCACTTCCTAGTGCTCTAAAGTGCTCCTGGGAGAGCCAAGATCTTGTTGTCATAAACCTTCTGCTCTCAACTCAGCCTTTTCTTTCACATTTCCACATTAATTAGAATTCTTTGCGAGGGGGAGAATAATTGTTCTAGCTATTATGTACTATCAACAAGACATTTCCAAGCCTTTACCCAAAGTTCAGTGATTAGACCGCAGTCGGCAGGCCTTCTGCTTACCCTCGCTTAGCCCTTTGCTCTTGCAGAGTGGACAATAGTCAAACTGTGGTTCTGAGATGGGAAAGATATTAGACCTCCTCCTACCTTTAATCTCTGGGCCTACAGGGAACCCAGGTCGGGAGCCCAAAGATGAGTCCTCCTCCTGGGACCAAAGCAGCCTATAACTCACTTTTATCAAACGGACAGATCGAGCCATTCAGAGGCACATGGGAAACAAGCCTGAAGCAACACAGGGTCATTTCAGAAAACTGGGGCACACCCAGGCTGGCAGTGTGGACCCTCAGGAATGAGGTGGGTTGGTTTTCACAAAGCGACAAAATGAAGGCAGAGCCAGAAGAGCAAGAGGGCACCGGCCTCTCCAGATGGAGACTCTGGATGGTGCTGCACACTGCTGGGTGTGCCAGCTTGACGGGGGCTTGTCACCGCCACTCATATATCATTAGGACCATGGCCATCACGCACAGGAGGTTACTAAGCCCACAAAAAGAAAAAAATCATTACCTTAGCGTATCTCTCCGCTCTGTCTAGGTTTTTGAATTGAAGAATTCTATTCCAAGAGTAAAGATGTTTGGCTATGCTCTCAAGGAACAAGCAAACTGTCTGAATTAGGGAGTCGGACGGCATTGTTGATGTGTGAGGACCGACAGCTTTCCATTCTGCACACCCCCACTCCATGCTGCCATCCAGAAAGCCCAGGTGCCCCCTCCATTGGCACTGACAATTACTTCAAACCAAACAAGCTACTAGCCATGGATGGTAACTCTCACCCCAGTCATGGCTTCCTAAACCCTATACAATCTTCTTTCTCCACTTTCTTAAGCTGTTTGAAGAGCAGCTTAGAAGCACACCTAGCTGTCTCTAGAGGACACATCCTATAGGTATCAGACATTTTCACATTCTTTTGGTGCTTGTATTATACCATCTCTGCCAAATTTTGAGCTGGGGATTGACCCCCACCTCTGTAAGTTGAACACAATTGTTTAAAATGCATAATAGCAGAGGCATTTAAAAGTATAATCAGGGGAGACTCCAAAAATGTATCTTTAAGTCCAGAAAACAATTGCAAAATAACACTAATTCAAGATTCCATTTATATAAAACAACCATTTGTCATAGCTAGGAAAGAAGATAGATACATAAAGAGATGCCAGTGAGCAATGGGTATGTGGGAAGATAGATAATACAGAGAGGCAGGATGATAGGGAGATAGAAGATAGATAGAAAACACACAGATTAATTGAAAATGTATTAGTCTTAGCTTGTCCTATGCAAGGAAAAAACAATAAAAACTAGCTTAGAAATTACTTTCTCTCATGTCTTGTTTTTATTTTATTTTGGTCAAATGATCTTTTATTGAGATATTTTGTCTTATGTTTCATTACTAGCTGGGCATTCCACTGTACCACTGTTGATATTGTCTATAATGTCACCATGGTTGGTACTCATCTATATTGTAGCCCAGAGACTGTCAAGTGCCCAGAATCTCTTGAGTAGTGTAGAGTGTTTTCTGGCTAAAGAGTGGTGCTGTGTTTGTTGGGCAGTGTTGACAATCTCATCAAATGTGATGTTTTCACTGTGTTTAATGTTTTTCTGCTTCTTTCCATTTCTTGACGACTTCTCCAGGGCATTGGTGACCAGAGAAAAGACAGAAAGTATGACTTTAATATAAGCCTGTCCTGAACAGTCAGTTTCACTGCGACCCTCAGACCTTTCTAATCACTTGTTGTTTTGAGAACATCATCACCAGGTTGTCTTAGAGACAGACACGGGGTACTGATCTGGGGAGCCACGGTGGATGTGACACCAGTCTTACCTCTGGTGCGCTTCAGATACTTGACTTTCCTGTGTTAGGGATGGAACTTGAGAAGTACATGGAAAAAGCTGTTGTAGGAGAAACGTGAATTCAGGAGCACCAAAGACATTTGCACTGTAGCCCCCTCCAAGCAGAAAGCCAAAAGCTTCCTGTACTTACATTAAGTCTTAAATCAGTTACCATAATATGTTATTTTATTTAAGGCACTGCCAAAAAGGAAGAGAAAATATTGAGCCTGAAACAATTTTAAACTAATTAAAGCCGTTTTTACTCATCAGCAGCTGAGCAAAATATTTTTCAATGAAGGTAGCTCACATTTTGTAAGGTTGTTAGAAAGTAAGCATTTCTGGTGAACAGTGTCAAAGACTGAGTGACTTATACAAATAGCCTCAAAAACAACCAAATCCTTTGACCCCTTAACTTCATATCTAGAAACCAATCATAAAGTGAAATAATAACTACATAAAGGCAATCCATATACATTCTCTCCTCCCATTATTTTTACAGTGAATTTTCATTGCTAGCAGTAGAAATGTACACATAGTTTAATCTAGGAAATAGGAAGACCGTGGTGAACAAAGGCCTCAGCTCTGCTTCTCTTCATTCCTTGGTGATTTTTCTGATATGTACTTCTGTTATTTTTAAGTCACAAACTGGTCTGCTATTTCTGGAGTCACCAATATTAGGTATGAAGTGCTGATCTCATTATTGCAGCTGAGATATTGCCTCTTCCCTCCATGTCATTCCTGCCCTTCCTATTTGCCTTTTCCTTTTAGGACGGGAGCTCACTATGCAGCCTGGGCTGACTTTGAACCCACTACGTAGACTCTCATCCTCACTTTCCATCATCTCTTCCTCTCTATGTTGTTACAATACACTCTTCATTCATATTCATTGCAAATCTATTCATTGGAAATACTTAATTCAATTAAGCCAAGGGAGAACTGGGCAACAATTTTCTTTCTTTTTTTTGTACAACGTTTTGCTTAAAGTTAATCATCCTTTTCTATGTCATTTTCATAACTTCCTGGTGTTGCCAGATGTGTAGTATTTGGCTCCCCTTCCAAGAGCTCCATTCTGTGCTAGACAGATAACAGCTACCTGGATGTTCTCTTCCTGTTTTCTTAAGTCTGATCAAACATGGCTTCCATTAACTTCACCAATGGGAGAATAAGGGAGGAGCCCTCTCCATCTTTTTTCCACTGTGTGTGTGCCTGAGAAGATCTTTGTTGTTTCTTTTATAACTGTTTCATCTTTGTCTTTTGTTTCTCATTGGTTTGATGCTGGACTTTCTGGATTGATCTAACTTACTTCCCTTTATTTTCTGTCTCTTTATGCTTTGTTTGCTGAGGGTTTCTCAACTTCATCCTGCAATCATTGTATTGATTTGTTTATGATGCTACCATAGTTCTAATTTTAAGGGTCTTTCTGATTCCTTGATTATTTCTTTTTATAGCATCTTCTGTTTGTTTTATAGATGCAGTATTTTTTATTGCTCTAAAGATATTAAATATAGATTTTTGTTTTCTTCTTCATTGCCTCTGTTTTTTATGGGTCCTTTTGTTCCGTTTCTTTCACTTTACTATTTGAAAAATCCCCAAATATATAGCAATGCTTAGATCTTCATGTTGAAGGCCAACAATATCAGAACCATTGATTGGATGTTTAGTGTTCATGATGAAGATGCATCCTCCAGTAAAAATATAATATTCATGAACAAGATTTGTCAGCAATGGGCCAGATTGGATGATGTTTTGATTTGAAGTAGACAAGACTCAATGAGTGAATAATCACTGGTATTCTGAGATCTCTACACTAGAAGCGTTATATTTCTTCAGGATTCTCTAATTCCCAGCTGGAGGTAAAGGGAATGAGCTAAAAGGCACCATATGGCTAGCAATTAGGATTCTGGAAGTTGGACAGGTGGAGACCACTGAGGATTCTAAAGACTAGTGTACAGAGATTTATGCAATCGCTATGATCTCAGCTCCACATCCTCCTCCATTCCTGCTTACTTGAGTTTTGATATTTGCATGAGGTAGAGAAGGGAGACAGAAAACTGGACAGACGGTACAATAAAGGGAAGTAACTAAAGGGACTTTTTGGTTAGTGGAACAGTGCGCCTACTCCTCAGAATGTATAGCTCTGCAAGAGCAATGTAGTTTATTGATACTTTGGGTTTCCTGAAGATGAATCCTACTCTTAGGACTAGCTCTGGCCAGCATAAGGAGATAAAATGTTGTAAGCCAGCTAAAAAGCACCAAGCAGCAGCCTCACATACAGCTATATTGCTAAAATAAATCTTCCTGGTAGCTGGTCTGGAACTCATGGTTTCTGTATTGAATTTAGCCTATTTTTATAGTTGGACATTCCTATAAAGACACTTATTACACACTGCATGGACCTGATTATGAACAGTAGCTACAGAAAGTGAATTATGCAAAAGGAAGATCTTGCATTGTTAATAAACATGCTTGTTAACAAATACACAGCAGAGAAACAATACACTAGGAAACAGTCACTATTCCCCCAAACAAGCACTGATTCTTCTGAAAAGGGTATTCTTTATAAATAACTATAGCCTTGGGCAAATTTCCATAAATGATATTCTGCAACTTCAAGCCACAGAAGTCATGAGAGTTTTACCTTGATTCTGCATTAGAGGAAAATGAGTCAAAGCCTCCTTGCCCTCTTCCAGACTCCTTGTTCTAAACAGGCTCACATCACTATCAAAAAAAAAGAAGAACTCAGAGAACATTTCAAAATACAGGAAAGACTTTCAGATCCAGAGGAAGGGATAGAGTGCCATAGAACACTGTCTTCAGGCATGGCCTGACTATTGAATTCTGTAAAGTAGATCATTCATTCATCCACACACAACTCACACTGGAGAGGAGCCTCATCTGGTTAGCCAACATCTTCAAAACAAAACCCTAGATTTTCCAAAGAAGAAAGAGTTCTGCCCCAAAACTAAAACACAAAATCTCTGCCTTAATATGACATTCAAAGTAAAGATAACAAAATCAAAAATAGACAGATGGTTCTGCATAAAACTAAAAAGTTCTTGCATGGTGAGGAAACAATAGTTAAGAGAATGGGAGAAATATTGTATGTACATCAAACATTTGGCAAAGGTTAATACTCAGATCAGTATTAACTACTCAGTAATAAGATACCTCATAAGTCAGAAAAGGATGTGAAAAAGACCTGAATAGGCCTATCTATACTTCTGTCAATATCACTAAAAAGGATAAACAAATTTCCGACTGGTACAGTTTAAAACCCTCAATATCTAGTAATCAAGGAAATGCAAATCAAAACCACAAGGAGATGGTGTCTCATATGTGTTAGAATGGACAGATTCCAGAATTTTTAAAAGAGAATGTGGTTGATGAGGATGGGGAGTGTACTGGCTGGTTTTATGTCAACTTGACAGGAACTAAGGTCATCAGAGAGGAGGGAGCACCAATTGAGAAAATGCCTTCTTAACATGGGGCTGCAGGCAAGTCTCTAGGACGTTTTCTTAATTAGTGATTGATGTAGAAGGGTCCCGTCCATTATGGGTGGTACCATTCCTTTGTTAGTGATCCTGGGTGGTATAAGAAAGCAGTCTGAGCAAGTCATGAAGAACAAGCCAGTGGGCAACATTCCTCCATGCCTTTGAATCAGGTCCTGCCTCTAAGTTCCTGCTCCGCTTGAGTTCCTATTCTGATTTCTTTGGTGATGAACAGCAATGATGAAGTGTATGCCAAAAATCTTTTGCTACCCAGGCTTAGATTTAGTCATAGTGTCTCATCACAGCAATAGTAACCCTGACTAAGACATGGAGGAAGGAGAACCCAACGTACTCTGTACAATGTATTAGTGAAAATGTATTAGTACAGATACTATGGGGAACAATTTAGAGAGTCTTCAAAAAAATTTTTTAAAAAAAATAGTAACTACCATATAATCCAACCCCCATTATCCAAGAGAGATCTGCAATCTCAGAGTCACTACAGCAGTGCCCACCATGGCAAAGTACAGATTCCAACTGACCATAAACCAATGAGTGGATTCTTTATGAAAGTAGTGTAGCACACTCTGGGCTTCGTCTTAAGAAATGAATAAAAGCCTTTTATACAAAGCAACCAATATAAATCTGAGAGACTTGTGTGGAATGAATAAGAGCAGCACAAAAGACAAAGGGACTACATATTATCACTTGTATGTAGAACTTCGAAAAGTCAATTTTACAAGCAGCAAATGCAGTGGCAGTTACCAGAAGTCAGACTGAGGCACTGAAGGAGATGCTATCTTTCACTAATCTCTTTTAGATCTTAGGCGTAAGAAACAAGGTTTGTCATACCACTTGATGGCTGCAGGTAATAACAATGACCGGTATTACCCATTTCAAAGTTGCTAGATCGGTGTATTTTACGTTTTCTCACCACAAATAAATAGTATGTGTATGAACTATCAGATTAATTAAGTCATTCTGTTATCAATGTGTAGATATTTAAGAACAGTGTCTTGTATAACATAAAGTATGTATTTTTTTTTTACTTTCAACGATCTAAAAAGTAATAAGAGAGGGGAAAGGGAATCTCGCCTTAGTCTCGGAATCTGAAACCTGCTTACAAACCTCAGTGAGTTTCAAGAATTACATAATAAAATTCCTTATAATTTCTCAATCTCTGATCCAAATATAGGTCTTATGGAAGTAATGTACATATAGGAATGTTTGTATGTGTATAAATGTATAGGGCATGTTTCTATGTCGAAAATTATGTATATGTACAAAACTGTGTATATAGGCACACATGCATGCACGCACACATACAAAATCACCCCAGCTTCCTTTTGCCTATATCCCTGTGGGGGAAAAAATTGATGAATAGCAACTACAAACATGGATTAAAAAAAATAAACATATGTGCTGAATTCAGTGGGACTCTGATATCATAATCATAAAACTGAAAAACAGGTAGAGCTAAAGAAGACGTTTAGAGATGCATACCCAGGTAGGGACATAGCAATGAGAAGGGTAGATCACACCCCGGGTGCATAACTGCACAGAGCCTCAGTGTGTGGCATCAGGCAAGGAGAGCACAGATCGTTTTTTGTGGTGTTGGTAATGGACTGCTTCTTAGGTATGGTGGTAGGCTTATGAGTATTCATTTTATTATTACGCTGTATATATTATACGTGTACATTAAAGGCAGCCTTTTTATGAAGCAAATATTTTATGATTAAACCTTCTTTTTAATAACAAATCTTATAAGCACCTATAAAAGAACATCGCGCCGCCCTCATTTTGGTGGCTTGGTGACTGGTTTTTAACATAAAATATTTCTTCCTGGAAGCCTCTCTGTTCCTTTTTCTTAGCAGCACTCTGGCCTCTTTTATCCTTGGCCCCCTTGTACTTTTCACAGCTTCTAATCCATTACCCACTCTGACATATGGATTTAAATGCCCTTCTTATTACACTCTGTCAGATCCAAGTTCTCTAAGGCTGATTTTCCCAACCTTCTCTTTCATAATAGGTAGCTTTTCTTATAATTTTCATTTCCCACCCCCTTGTCTGGCTATCCTGCCATCCATTTCCTCTCATCTTGCCCTAACTGAAGGACCTCCCAGAGAGGGGCCCACATTCCCAGTGCTTCCTTGTGCTTGAATTCTTTTCTTAGCCTTCTTCTTTTGCCCAAGTCATTCATTTGGCTCAAAGTTCACACATAAACCCCTAAATTTCTTTCCCTCAACTCTCTCTTTGACCTTTTCTAATCAGGCTTTTATTCACTTTAGTCCTCTGAAATACAAAGTCACAAATTACCTCTTCCTGGGGGCTAAGACTCCTGGCCTATGGGCCAGCCTTTGCCACAGACCTTGCAGCTGGTCCTGAAATTCTCTCTCTCTCTCTCTCTCTCTCTCTCTCTCTCTCTCTCTCTCTCTCTCTCTTTGTTTCTCTCTCTTCCCCTCCCTC
>NW_004949104.1:5684536-5702039 GCF_000317375.1 Microtus ochrogaster
GACAAGGAAGCTCCCAGCTAAGAGAGGAGGCTGGAGATGAGAATGAGTGTTCCATTTAAAAGTTGAATAAAGAATTGATCGAGCACACTGAAGTACCTTGAGGAAAGAAAGAAGTGCCAATGATTAGAAAGTGCAGACTTTCTTTCAGATAATTTTTTCAGCAATTTAACAAATAGTAGTTTTAAATAGAAATTTTGAAGGCATTTGAATTGAGTCCAAACCTCAGGATAATAGCCTGTACTCTCACCCCTAATATGTTTCTGAACAGCATATTTGAGTTTTAGTTTTAGAATTAAATACACAAGCAGCATATTTGAAATGGTCTGTCTGACTGGTTTTTATTTTGATTTATAACAGGCCAAAATAATCTCTAAAATCACTTTCGAATATACGTCTTCCCTAATAGTCATGATTTGCTTGTTATCAAATATTCAGACTGGATAGTTTGTTTTCAAGTCATCTATGGAAGTTACACTTGTTGATGACCTGCAGGCCAGCATTGGAAAAACCCTCTCTTAGCGCTCTGCCAAGGGCCACATTGGTGGGGTTCTCATTGTTTCTCTGGCTCCCACTTCAGTAACAGTATAGGGGCAGTGAAGGTCAGTTGAGGAAAATTGTCTCTTTCTGTTAAAGAGAATGATATCTCCAGCCTGGGTGGAGACCAAACACTCCAGGTAGACACTATGCAAAGGTACTCACTATATTACATAAGCCAGTGCTTTTTCAGGCTATTTGTTAGGCTAGGAAACTCAATTTATAAACAGCTTTTGACTCCACTTTTAAGAAAGGACAACAGCATCTCCCGGGTGGACACATAAACTGTGCCTCTATGAGGTACCAGCTCTCTAGTATAGATTGATAAATGACTTCTCCATGAGACTAAAAAGTCTTAGAAGTTTTCTGGAGTGAGCTGAAACTGTGGGGACACGTGGTCCTATTAAAATGATGTCGGAGAAACAGGGCCCACGTATCAGACCAAGAAAAGGTTGTAACTCTCTCACCTAGATCCCATACAACAGTGGTCACCTAACACTGCCTTGGCATGGCCCCACACCAACATATCATATGAAATATGGTGTGTACATAGAGGACCAACAAGCAGTGGACTGTATGACTGTCCCTGGAGCTTCAAATAGGCTAGGTCCTTTTATGTTGGGACAGTATGTTCTACTGCCTACCCGCTCACAGGTTTGCCCCTCTGGGATCAGAATCATAATTTTCTGCTCCTGAACAAGCTTAGAGTTTAACCTGGCAGCAGCATTTTCCTCCTGACAATGGTCTGGGTCAACCATTACCAATACAGACTATTTCTCATTCACCTAAAATGCTTTATCTCTGCAGACCCTTTCACTTGTATCCATTCTGCAAACCATATATAGGCAATATAGATATTTAGAAGATTTACCATGTGGTTTGTGATATGAAAATTAATGTTAGTAATTAAATAGAAATAAAGGGTCCTGCATTTGCCTTGGCCAGGTTTCCAGGGTAGGCAGGATTTTATGACTAATTGTTGACATTGAAATAGGCAAGGCGTATGAATTTATTGTTTTTTAATGAATTTTAACATTGCAGAAAGACATACAAGTGTTCGTCTGTTGCTAGTATAACACCCTCATAACACGTTTTAGTCTGAAATAATTTTCAGCACACAGAAATGTTACATGGACAACATAAACTTAATATCATTAGCATAGGCACACAGATAGGTGCTAAAATTTGCACTATTTGGTACACCTTTTGCTTTCCATGTGTTATTGCTGTGTTAACCTTTCCTGAGGAGATACAAGAGAATGTCCATTTACTCTTGATGAACATCAAGCGTGATTTCATCAAAGTCTAAGTTGGTGAGATCATTGAATCTCTTGGACTTTCTTAAAGAACGTGGGTCAGAGACTACTTACAGGAGTGTGGATAACCTCACCTCTCCACACACACACCACATGCACAGCTGCATCATTTTAAAGTCCTTCCTTGTCATGGGTGGCGACCTCATGGAAGCTGTGTCATGGAGGCCTGCTTTCAATTAATCTTATACTTCCTATATGGCATCCCCCACAACCAAACCACCTGCAGCTGGGGGAGAAGGTAGAGAAACAATAGCTGTACTCCCTTGCCTTGAGACCCTCCCCTCCTTTACCTACTAGGAAGTATCAACAGCTTCATCACCATTTCCACAGGCCTGACAATCACTGTATGGCTCTATCCTGCTTAGGCTGTCAGGCTATGGACAAGGTTGCTATGGGAACATCTTCTCTGGGATAGGAAGTTAGTACAAGGTGACCTTGGAATCTGCTCTTGGGCAGATGTCACGGGTACTGTCCTCTGTGTGAAATGTTATTGAGGTTGGCTCTAGAAAATATAGAACACTAGATTAAGCACTTTTATATTTACTTTAACAGACTTAGGTTCACAGTTTTAGACTTTCAGAAATTGAACATTCAATACAGAAAACCATACCCTTATTTCATTCCTACCCTACCTATTCCTTATTATCTTGCATCAGTGTGATTCATTTGTTATTACTACTGACTCACTATAAACAAACTAATATTGATATTTATTTATTTATTTTTAAATTTCTAAAAATCTTTATGATTATTATGTATGTAATGGGAATGGTTACGTGCATGTAGAAGTCAAAGGACAACTCTGGGGACTTAGTTCAATCTTTCCACCTTTCTATTGCTTTCAGCGATCCAAAACAAGTCACCTAGCTTGCATGGCAAGCCCTTTCACTCACTGAGCCATTCCCTCAGCAACTAAGGGTATATTTTTTAATAAATAAACTTGGGAGTTTACTTTAATATTTAGTCTCTATCTTGTACAGTATTATAAGTATTGGCAAAAGCATAATACTGAGTATCTGTCATTAAATATAATATAGAATAGGTTCACCCACCAAAACTCTCTTTCTGTACATCTATTTACCACCTTCCATTTCTGCAAAGGATGTGGTAACCATGGATTTGAACTTTAAGAGGGAGAGAGAGAGACAGAGTCAGGGAGACAGAGAGTAAATATCTGGGTTGCTGACAAACAGATTTCTAGAAAGTCACAACTCTTGAGACAATTGTATGAGAGTCATTTGTGCTTTATGTGCCCAAGCTACAGTGGTTTCCCCTCTAGTCCTTCAAAAACCCAAGATCTGTATCACTCCTAATTCTGCACTC
Source organism: Microtus ochrogaster (assembly GCF_000317375.1). Taxonomy (NCBI): domain Eukaryota; kingdom Metazoa; phylum Chordata; class Mammalia; order Rodentia; family Cricetidae; genus Microtus; species Microtus ochrogaster. The sequence goes on from NW_004949104.1 coordinate 5,687,710, forward strand.
TGGTCCACATCTTCCTCATGTTGCAAATGAAAGCAAGCATCTCTGGTCATCATACCAAGACCCTTATTCCTTTAATATTACCTTTACAATATATAGGAGAAAAACCTCAGACAGAAATCCTGAAGTTTTGCTCAAGGGTAATAGAACAAAAAAAAAATCCATCATGACATTTAAGATAATTGACTACATAGCTCTGCTAACACTTGAACTAAGAAACCTAACAAACTGGATAAAAAAAAAAAAGTTACTGCTCTCACCTCTATAATCTAGAAGACTTGTTTTCTATCTGAAAACCTAGAAATGAAAAAATCATTGCATACAAATTCCACATAAATGAAATATCCCATGGTGAGGCTTTAAACAGAGCTTTCTGTCTTATTTAGGGATGTATTTTCTGCCTTGGTCATGTTATGTGAAAATATTAGTAAGACTGTTAGGAATACCTTAGGAACTTTTGCAAATAAAATTTGTAATATTGAATATAGATGAAAATAAACACTTTCCAAATCCAGTTGCAAAAAAATGAATACATAGTAGTGCATAACAGGAAGTATGTATCTATTATTTATCTGAAGAGTTATGAAAAGACCTGAAAAAAATTGAGATAAGAAAAGTAATGTAGGATTTTCTTAATCATTTTTTTCTGACTATAAAGATCAGGCACACAAAAGCTCATATATTGAATTAAGAAATGAATAAATAAAAGAAACCTGTTATAATCCCACTATACACTAATAATCATCATCTTTTTTGTGAAGGATGAAATAGCTGGGTCACATCATGAAAATAACTCTACAAGCCGGGCGATGGTGGCGCACGCCTTTAATCCCAGCACTCGGGAGGCAGAAGCAGGCGGATCTCTGTGAGTTCGAGACTAGCCTGGTCTCCAGAGCTAGTGCCAGGACAGGCTCCAAAGCCACAGAGAAACCCTGTCTTGAAAAACCAAAAAAAAAAAAAAAAAAAGAGCTCTACATACCAATGCTTGTCATCTGATTGTTCTGAGTTCTCCTTTTCAGTAAATAATATTCAAAAGTGGAATTTCCACGATCTGCTTTGCAGTATCAGTCTACATATATACCTGATTCATTTAATAGCACTTTGTATTTATAATTGTAAGTTATTTCCAATTTCTAATTATAATGATTAATGTTACAAGTTTCTGGTTTTAAGATGATAAGACACAAGCTAACTTTCTCCTTCCCTAACCCTAGCTATCACATAAGAAAACGGGTTTTCTTCACAAGAAAAAAAAATAATTCTTAAGAATATTTCAGAAAATATCTCCAACATTTGGGGCGAATGATAGAGGAGAATAGCTAACTCAGTGGAGAAAGGCAGGTTGTAGAGCCCAGTTCCATCGGATAATTCTGCAAAACATTTTCATAGCACAAATATTTTCAGGCTTGGGAACATTGTAGGAGAATGGATGGGAAGATTATAAGAGTCAGAGGAGTTTGTTGGGATGATGTGTCTCCTAATAACATCAGAAGATACATCCATAAAGTCTCACCAACATGACAGCCCAAATGTGAGCTGAACAAGGATGACATCAACAAACATATCAAACTGGACATGGGAAAGCCCACAAGGCATTCACCCTACACCAAGAACTTTAGGCAGTTGAGAAAAGCTGGGAGGGGGAGGTGGTCTTTCCCTGGGAAGAGCATACCAACTGGTTGTCCAGTACCAAATGCCCATCCCTGAAAAACAGACATACAAGTAACAGTATATGGACTCAACAGGTTATATTTAGTAACAGATATATGTATACAAATGCATATGTGCATTTAACAATAATTAGTGAAAAGAGAGGCAATGAATTTGAAGGAGAAAGGGAGAGGCATATGAAATAGTTTGGAGTGAAGAAAGGGAAGGAGAAATGCTGTGGAATAATCCTTTTGTACCTTGAAGATTTGTCACTTAGATTGCTTTAATAAAAAGCTGATTGCTCAGTAGCCAGCCAGGAATTAAAGGCAGGACAAGCGAACTAGGAGAATGATGGGAAGGAGAATGGTGGCGTCAGCAGAGATGCCAGCCAGGCACGAAGGAAGCAGGACAAGTAGAAACTGAAGTAGCAAGCATGAGCCACGTGACAAAGCATAGGTAAGAAATATGGGTTAATATAAATGCAAGAGTTAGAAAGTAATAATCCTGAACTATCTATCGAGCATTTATAATTTATTTTAAGTCTTCAAGTCAGTTTTTGGGAAGTGGTTACTAGTTACTTGAGAGCAGGCGATCAGGACAGGAAACTTCTGCCTACAGAAAAACATGGTATTTGAATTATACTCTCAAAAATAACCACAAAAACTAAACCAGAGACACACACATAGGAATATAAATGCTAAACCTTCAAGCCAGCATGGATGGTGCAGGCCTATAAGCCCAAACATTTTAGAGACTGGGGCTAAAATTAAGAACTTCAGGTCATCTTTGGTTACATACTAAGTTTGAGGCTAGCCTAGACCACAGGAAATAGTCTCAAAAACATATGAAACAAGCAAACAAAACAGTAAGTTTGCAGTATCTCTAATCTTCAATATTTGTCTTTCCTTCAAATAAGCTAAATTATTAGGCTTATTTCACCTCTAGACAAAGAGCTGTCAGGCCTTTGCCTATCCTGACTGCCTTGAGCCTGCAGTTGTCACTGAAGTAGCCCCTATTTTGAGCAATGACAAGAATATCTTGTAACATCTCCCTTGCTTTGAACACCCCACAAAAACTTTAAAAACTCTACTCCAACTTCAAGGAACCCAGCTGCTTCCAAGGAACCAAGAAAGCCCTGGCTGCCACTTTAGAGGGTTTTTCAGAAGCCAGGGCAATAGCAGACATTTTCATTGCCTTTGGAAGACAATACTCCAGTTAGGGTCAGCACTGATGACACTGCTCAGTCTGTGACTAAGGAGAAGATTCATCTTCTCAGAGACTCCACAGGACTTTCCAATGGTGCTCAAGAAAGACTTGCAGTTGGAAGAACTAGAAACTGCACATTTGAAAACTGCAATGATTGGGATTATAATCAGTGAACAATTTGCACACCTACCCAGAAGGTTGTCCAGGAAGCCAGGGAATTTCCTCTTATGTGTGCTAATCTCTGGCATTGCACCACTAGAACAAACAGAAATTCCTCCTGACTGTTATCTTTGTCTGTCTGTGATCCTTTGCATTAATAAAGCCGACTGGCTTGGTTGCAGGGAAAGCAGACAGAACCTTGCAGCTTCCAGGGACAGTGGTAGGGGAGAGAGGGGGTCCTCGAGGGCTAAAGAGAAGGAAAAGAGAGAGTTGTTCCCCTTCTATTTTAGCTGCCATTCCCTAGTATCTTAAAGCACCCAAACAGGATGCATGTAGCCATATGTAGGAAACAGAAATGCCAAAAACATATAAAAGCCTCAACCTGATGTTGCTCAAGGCTCTATAGCTTCCAGATATTAATCTTCTAAATGTCTACTAGAAAGTATAAGAAATTTCTCCTTGTCAAAAGTAGTCTGGAGTCCTGCTTTTTTACACTAAGTTAAAAATAAAGTACATATTTTAAAAAATGATCTTTCTCATTAAATGAGAAGTAGAACCCCATGCTGAAATTTTGTCTGGCTTGAGCATGTTTACAGGTCATATGCATGCTGTCGCAGACTCTGTGAGTTCATACGCACATCTGCCCCCTGCCTTGACTGTAAAACATTGTGTCCTTGAAGTCATCTGCCACCTCTGGCTCCTATAATCATTCTGGGCCCTCTTCTGCATAGACCCTGAGCTCAAGAGGAAGGGCGTGGCCTATGCAGCATATTCAGGGCTGAGCATTCTGCAGTTACCAGTTGTGGATCTTGGTGTTAGTTGCTATCTACTGCAAGAAGCAGCTTCTCTAATGGAGGTTGAGTGATTCATCAATCTATGGCTAGAGCAATATATCACATTAGGAGTCATTGTATTGCTATGTCCATTGAGCAGAATAATAGTGGTGGGTTTTCTCCTAGGTGCAGAAAAGCTTAGGATTTGTATTAGGAGCTTTTCTTGCTGCTGTGACAAGACATTGACAGAAGTGCCATAGGGGAGGAAAGATTTATTGCAGCTCATGAGTTCAGGGGTGCCATCTTCAGAGCTGGGAAAGTTGTGGGGCTCTATTTGTGGCAACAGGAGTTTGAAGTATCTTGGTAGATCTGGAAATAGAGCACCTATCCAAAAGAGAAGCCACATCAGAACCCTTAAAGACCTGACCACAAAATTTGGGGGGTTCATGGTCAATCATCTAAAATGTGCCAATGGCCGGGAACCAGGAGTTCAACACATGATGTTATATGGAATAAGTTGTATTCAAACCATAAAAAAAATATTTGAGAAAAATCCTTTCCAATCAGGAAGCAAAGGTTTCTAGGAAAAGCTCTCCCCCTCCTCGGGAATAGCACACACATGTAGACACGCATGTGCGCACTCACACACACACACAAACACAAATATTACTGGCCAGGTGTAGTTTTGTTCAGCACAGGTTTCGATATCTTTGTAGCTGTTGTTGTTTCGCTGACCTCTTTTCAACTATTCTTTGCTTATATAATCGGCAGCTAGCAGATCTCTAATTTCTAGGATATAACAATTTTCCATACAACATTTGTATTCAAAATAACCCTCACTACTCCTTTAATAAGAGACAAGTAGGCATTCTTAATGTATCAATATAGAAAAATAATCATACCAAAAACAGGGATTTTTTTCCTCTCTTTAAAAAAATTGTTCTTCAAGATAACTAACTATCCTTATTTAGCTGTGTACGATGCATACAATTCAATGGGAAAAGCTTGTTGTTCTGGTCAAAATGACCTGCTTCTTTTTAGTCACTACCCATCATGTTTTCATTCTTGTCTTATTTCTGGGAAACCTGTGCTAAAACTACAGAATTCATTCTTTGCTTGGGTATAGCTCTCCTACTTATCAAATTTTAATTCTTTATTTTTATTTCTTCCAGCCCTACTCTGGATGTGGCTTCAATGATAATGGGATTTAGGAACTTCATTTTTTTTAAGAGAGAAGATCTCATACTACTAGGTAAAAATGCCCAGGTCTATGATGAGACATTGTGTTAACTATGAAAACCCTATCTGGTAACAATGCAGGGATTTTCTCTATATAACATTCAGAGATAAATCTCTATAAATAAGTCTCTTAAGGGAAGGAATATAACTTTTTTAGGCTTCTACAACATGTCCAAGTCTAGAAACATTTTCTTACATTTGACCTTAAAATTAAAGTTGTAATGTTTTTTGAAAAACGTAGTTGCTCATAGCTGGGTAGCTCCATAAAGGCTATCACATGTGAGAACCTGAGTTCAGATCTTCAGGTCCCATGGGATGCTGTACATAGTATCACGTGTCTATACTTCCAGTATTAATACCATGAAAGGAGAGGAGAAAACAAGATAATCCCTAGAAGCCTTCAAGTCATTTAGGCTGGTAGACACAGCAGTGGCCAAGACACCCTGTCTCAGAGAAGGTAGAAGGTAGAGACAGACAACCTTAGCCACGAGTCAGGGTATGGCTACTCCTGTACTAACACATATAAACACATAGAGGCGGGTTAAGATCTTTAGTTCTTCTAACTGAATGTAGATCAGTATTTTCTGGAAAGGCATATACGTATGAATGTACACCCATGGACAAAAGCAGTCATCGTTATTGTCCCCTATGCATTATTGTCAATGGTGACAAATATCAAATGTTTATTCATAGCCATTCTAGTTGGTAAGTATATGGGCACTAAGAATAAAATAGTAAATGCAAAAATAGTTACTGCCTGCTGCCTTTTTGCAGCTTTCCAGAGAAAATCGTATCAATTTAAATCAAGTAATTTTGAACCCTGTCATTTTGCAACAGAGAAGAAAATTTGAGAAAACTGAACATGCTGCTCTCAGGAAGTTATGGATCTGTGTCCATAAATAAAATAAGTAGAGACTTTCCAAAGAAAAATAGACCGCTCCCGAACTCAACACAAGGGGAGTCTTCCAATCCACCTCCTTCAAATAGAAAGGATAATGTTTTTAAAGGCTCTAAAAATATTCCTTGCTGCAGTTCCACCTACTGAATCCAATTAGCAATTTTATCACCTCATTTTATTAACATCTATTAATCTTGAAAAGCATATTAGTGGCATTCTATTGATCGCTCCCTGGTCTTTATTTATAAATGAGAAAGCTTCTTGTTTCTGTTCATTAATGTGAAAGAAGAGATTCAAGGCAAGACATTTAGCAGAGAGAACTCATAAACCTCCACCTAAAGAAGCTTTTCCAGAAGAGCAGCTGCATCCCGCGTGCGTGGGCAAACAATGCTGCCTTATACACCCATCACTAGAGTTGATGCTAATTGTCATGCACCTTTGTCAGAATTGCAATTTGTCTTAAAGTTAATTTCTGATTTATGTCATTTTCCAAAAAGGAATTCTGAACACCAAGAGCTTATTCCATTCTATTCCTGCTAACGGGAAGCTAACATGACTGAATATCATTCTGTTCTTGGATTCTGACATCAAGTTCAATATTCCCAGACTCTGTTTACTGAGTCATCCATTCAGCCCATACCCCTGCAGCCCAGACTTCCTGTAATAGCTCCAAGAACCAGTGAGTCAAGATCAGCAGGTCTGGACCCAAATAATATTTACAGAAAACACCACAAGGATTTGTCCCCAGAGATGATACCCTTTGACACGGCCAATAGAAATACGTGTGCTCCATTCGAAAGTGTGTTTAGAACATGCTCAATAAACAGTACATTTTCAAAATGGGAGCAAAATTAAATTTCAGCTTTTTATTTGATTATGAGTCTCCAGTGAATGATTCAGTGGTTGTATCTTACATGTCAATTCCTAGTTAATCCTTGGGACAGAAGCAAAAACTGAAGGAGCCATGTGGTTCTAAAGAAACCAGCCCTCTATGCTTCTACAGAAAACCCTACTGTATGTATTTACTGTACAGAATTATAGCAAACTAACCCATAGCATGAAGGCTTTGCACTTTTTCCTCTATCTTTCTCTGTGTGCTTGCACAAGGCCCCCACACCCACCTGTCCTTCCTCTCCCTTTCATCTCCCCTCCCTGCTTGGCTCCATCTCCTACTCTATTTATAACTATTTATAACTATTTCATGCTTGACTTTATGAAAGTGTTTTCCTAGATAATTCACACCCTTTGGGGAAAGGAAGAAAACTTAGCAAAATGCCAAGTTCTTTACTAAGACATTTACAGAAGAAAATCTAATAATTTCCTATAGCCGTTCTTCCCAGCATGGTATGGAAATGTATTTGGTAGTTTAATTTTCTTTTCCTTCTCTTTGCCAGAATTATTTATGGCTGAAAATTGAGAAGCTGTATGATTGTTATTATTGCTTTTGATTGGCCTAAAATTTCAGTTAGATAGGAAAGTTAAAGAAGAAAAAAATCTCTCCAAGTTTAGACGTGGTTCAGAAAAGCAGCAGAGGGATTTGAGAAGAACAGATCTAATGAGAAAGGAAAATGTTTTAGTATTTTCAACAGACCAGTGTAGAGTCTGTGAAAAACAGGAAATCTCAGAAGGAAACAACCGCAAAGCAGAAAGGGTTTACAAAGGATACAGAGCCATTTGGAGAGCTGTACTGGGACAGATCTGGGTGATTTTCTTTTCTTTTTCTTTTTCTTTTTTCTTTTTTTTTTTAAATCTGCGGCTCTAATGAAAAGACCAGAATGATGCCTCTGTGGGAACTGAACTTTTTCCATCACAGCAAACTGGACTTCCATTCCTGGATAACTTCATGAAAGGATGTAGGAATCAGAATGGGTGGCATGAAATTGGTACCATCACACTTCCAGAACTAACAGTCTGTAACTGCAGCTATAGGATTTCAGACTGCTGTAATCCCCATGAACAGGTTACAGTCTCCATCTGCAAAGATGGTTCTGCCATCATCTCCCCAGCCATGGCTATTGCCGACAGTCATACCAGCATGATCAGGCAGCATGGTGTCCTGCGTGGAAGATACAAGGGACACAGGCAGTCTTTAATTTCTCCACTCAGCCACGTACCAAACACAATGAAAGGAAACTTGATAAACTCCTCTTCCTACTTTCTTCAGGTTTCAATTGGAAACAATAAACCCATCTCTAATGCCTTGTTGAAGTGTTACGAATATCAACTAAAACAAAAAAAGGAAAAATGTATCATTTTCCAAACTTTACCCTAAGATAGATAAAGCAAAAAGCAAGCAAACAAAAGCAGCACCTAGATGAAAAACTACAGACAATTATTAAGCCCTATCAGGAGAATCCACCCTCCTTAGGGATGAACCCTGCAACAGGCTATCCCTAAACATATACACACATGCACAAAGAGCACTAAATGGACTCATGGTGCATGTGTACATAAATGGGTACATGCATGTGCGTGTGTGTGTGTGTGTGTGTGTGTGTGTGTGTGTGTGTGTGTGAAAATAATAATAATCAAAGAGGAAGAGGCCATGAAGTTGATGAGCGTGGACAGGGGAAAACATGATAAAATGAAATCTCTTTTGTTTCTGTCAAAAGTGAAAAGTCTATTGAAAATATTTTCATGTTCAATAGTTGGGAGACTATGGGAATAAGTTCAAATTAAGAGGCAAGTCTTAAATTCCCTTCATGTGTATTTCAGTGGTTATGATAATTACAATTTTAGTGCCACCTGCAGAAATAAAGGCTATGGTGTCCATTATACAATTAGGTCACAACAGTGCACACACTGGACTTATTGGGAAAATCCATCTGACTTTCAACAAATTGAGAAAGAAAGACTTTGAAGAGTTCTCTAAGCTTGGTCTTAGATGAAAAGACTGAATTTTTACCTCCAGAGGTAAACAGCCCAGACAAATGATTCACACCAGCCCAATTCACAAATTCAATGTTAATAATCAAGGAAGAACCAGGCATACATCTATAATTCCAGTTCTTACGAGGTGAAGGCAAGAGGATCAGGAACTCAAGACCAGCCTCAGTTACATAATATTCCATCTTTAAAAAAATAAGCAAAAACGAGTGTAGAATGTCAAAATACTCACCAAGTATCAAATGTAACCGCCTGTACTGGTAAGCCTGGAGGCCCATCAGTGACTCAGTAGACATGGAATCAGAGTTGATCACAGGACTTGGAAGGCTGCTGTGGCCAAGTCACTGGAGTTCTATGGGATAGCTCCTCAGGCTGGTTCTGGGGCTCAGAGTTTAGGGGAACCGCCTCAGGACCGACAGCCAGACGGAGAAAATCCATCTGTGATCTCTCACGTTGTTGATCAGTCAACTTTCAGATAGATTTTTTTTTGCCATATGAATATTTATTTTCATATTTGGCCTGGGAAACAGTTCTATCTTCTCAGTAAGAATTTTGGTTCTGATATACCCTTCCTCCCATAGAAACCAATGGAGATAAAGCCTTCTATTTTTTCATATTCTTCTGCTATACCCCACTTGAAGCAACATGTCATCAAGTTCTCCCCACGGCCCTTTAGTTTGCTAACTATGTCATAACTTCCCGATTTTTTAGCATGGCATGGGTACCAATGTTTTCTCCTTGCCTAATCATGCTACTGTACTTCAACAATACTTTCAAAGTCCCCTTAGCCCACTATGCAGGCCTGGACTGGCACGCACATCCCTGCCACACAGTCATCCTTTACCACACTCCATTATTCTGGGGGGTTTAAAGTGCTTTTGTGGGATGATTTTCCTAATTTAGTAAAATGGACCACAGCATTCTCCGCGTTTTGCAAGAGTGACCATGTTGATATCATTCACTGGCATTCAATGAGCCACCAATAGCTCTGAAACCTCCTTTTGGCTAGGAGAATTTTACTTCCTCAAATTAAGTAAAGCTGTACATTATCAAGTAGAAAGACGGTTTTGCTAGCCACTGTGATATTTTTGATTCAAGGAATGGCTCCAGCCCCAGTCCCCATGGGCTACATTTGTAATTGCAGCTGGCATTTCCAAGAGCTTACAATGTACTAGGCAGTACATGAATCACACAATGGTGTTATGATGTGTGTGGATTTAATTGCCCCCCATTTTACAGTTTCAGGGCCTTGTGATAAGAACAGACAGATGGCAGGAGGTACAGCCAGGACGTAATGCAGCAGAGGAAATCTGAAACAATCTGAGGCCAAAGGAGTAGTCCATTACCAAAGCCTTTGTTTTGTCTGTAGCACTTGTCTCAACTGGGAACCTGATCTCGACTACAAAAGTGGGTCTAGGTATTGCACAATGGCTAAGCATCTTAGGAGGACTGGGGATGGGAGGATCAGGAAGTGTAAAATCACAGAGTTTATTAGCACAGGAAGTATGGCAGGCACGCCCTGAATCTGTTTCTGTTCCCAGCAGTGTTCTTAGCTGTGACGAAGTCCACTGTTGAGCGCTCGGGTTGGTGACTGAGCCACATAACTCAGTGTTAAGGTTGGAACCAACCAAAACAAAGAGATGTTGTATACAACGCTAGAATTTTTAAAAACGATCTTACGTTTTCCAAAGTTTCGTTACCTTCTCACAATGACCAGTTTATTACACATGTATTGTCTGCATATATTCACATTTCACTTTGATCCCTGGTAGTAAGTGATAAGGGGTACCACTTAGAGCCATGAAGAGAGACACTTTTGTCTCACCATTGTACTCATAGGGTTAAAGAGAGCCTCTTTTCTCTTTCCGGACAAAAAGAAAAAAATAAAGGCTGCCCTCATAAACTGGCCGCGATCCCTGGAGGTATCATGGTTCCTTCATTCACACTATTTGCTCAGACTGAGGAAGCTGTAGTGAAGGCCATTGTCAGCCCTCATGGGGACTTGGCCAACCATAATATCTAAACACAGCCACCGCTCCCCGTGCCCTTCTGTCCACTGAAAAACATATATTTGGCATTTACCATGTGCTGGCCACTTTGCTGTCAACCCTTACGGTTTCACACTTTATAATTACACACAAGCACAAAAAGTTATTTAAAAATCAATTTTTAAATCCAGTATAAAAGTTTTAGAGTCCTGCTTAATATGCAATATGAAATGCCACTGAGTCCAATGGATGCTGTGATGTGTGATTTGAACAAAGGAAGCGTGGCTTCTAGCGTCAAAAGCACCCAACCTTTAAAAATGGTTGCTAGCTCTCCCTCCCTCTTCTGTTGTTCGCCCAAATCTATCTCCAAGATCCCTCTCATGCCCTGCCCACAAACACAAACTTCATCATCAATGGATCTGTAGGGCTGCCACCACACAGTTGCTACATCATTAAGATCTAATCTCTCTACTGTACCTCATGCTTACAAAGATCTCCCTCACTCTGATGAATGCTGCTCTGTATCTCTCATACTGGCTCTCCCGAGAAACTCTTTCCTGGGGGAGGAAACACAACTGCTCCTTTTCCTCAATGATGCAGCAGAGAAAATGAGATCGCCTAGCCCATTATGGCGTCGATACAGCGGAGCCGCATGCTCGCTCTTGAGCGGCTAACTTAAAAACTCTTAAGGAATGTCACAATGACAACTTTTCCCTGGCGCTCCTGGCAACAGTACTTCTGACCTAAGACAACTGAGACACACAGATGCAGAACTCGTCTACTCATTAGCTTAATGAGGACCGAGTCAGGCAAAGAGTTAATTTGGCTAATTTAATCAGCATGCCCTTGGATGTGTCTACTGGGAGAACACCAAAGTGGCAGAGACAAACACAGAAACACGCAGAGGGAAGGGATGTACTGAGCTGTGCTCATGATTAGGGCCAAGTCACAGTTTGAGAACATTAGAGCAACAAAGCTGGAAAGACACTTAATGATTGCTTAACCCAGGCACGTTATTTTATAAGGCCTAATGAGGTTAGGAAATAATAAACATGCAATTTATCATGAAAAATGAAATACATGGGAAACATTTCATGGACTGCAAATTGCTGCGGTGCATGTGTATACATATAAGACTAGAGTCAGCTCATTCCCCAACCAATATCAAGAAGAATTTAAACAATTGAATGCATCCTTATATGTGTTCATAGAACAATTACACCGTATTCCTTTGGCTCCTTATTCTCCCTGATAAAACTTGATTTCTAGCTGTATGGATACATATTAGATTCCATCATTTGTTAAGGATACAGAAAGAAATTATTATTAAAAAAATTCCTCCAAGAGTTTATATTCTTAAAAACACTAGGAAAATAAAACCCTGGTGAGTTTTATTTGATGACAAATGTAAATTTCTATTTTACCAAATTTAGGGGCTTTTAGTTAATAGTTGCCTTTTGTGATATGATTTTGATGAATGGTTTTCAATTTCTTTAAAGTTCCAACTTAAAACGAATACCATCAAGTATCTATTTCATGCTGGCAGTGCTTCTGACAGAATGCCTTGATCTTACAATTAGAGATTAAGCCACAATTACTCATCAGATTCAGTAATTCTAAAAGAGTTGATTGAGGGTTTTTCTGGACAATGGAATGTCATTTGCATTGATTATTTCATTATATTAATTTTCTCATCACTCTCATTTTTTTTTGCTTTTTTTATTTGAACACTATTAAGGATGCTTTTACCATAGACTCAGGCCTAAGAGGATGAAAAAGAAAATGAATAGGTTTTTTTCTTTATTACTATTAAAGAGAAAAGAAAGAAAAGAAGAGCTTGGGGGAATACTAAGCCTCATAGCCTATAAATTGGTCCTGTTCCTTTTTATCCTTGGTGATAGTTCACAGAATTAAAACAGCATGAGGAAATATATATTTTGAGGGTGAGTCTTTCAAGAAATTGATCTTTTATAATGTCCTTTCTGCTTGAATGAAATCACTTCTGTCCTATCCATCAGGGCATACAGTTTGTAATATCCCCTTTCTATAAGTTTTCCTTCAAAGATGTTTTCTTATACTTAACAAATTAGTAGTGGAGATCTGGTTATATATAGTAAACCTAAAGTTTATATTGCTATACAGTAGACAGATGTCTAATTAATTAGCTAATTAATTAATGGGACCAAAATACAGGTACTATAAAGTAGAAAATTTGCATTTTATGAGAGAAAAGGGAATTCAGTTTGTATGTGAGTGTGGTCAGGCAAGACATCTCTGAGATGTCAAAAAGAAGTACAAGGTAGACTTTCTTGGGACAGGGGAGTGATATTTGAAAGGTCCTGAAGCAGGAAAGACTTTGGTGGGTTCATGGGCTTTCAACAAGGCCAATGCTGTTAGAGAAGTAAACGTGTAGAAGAGAAGGGCAGAGTCTGTTTGGGCAAGGGTTGAAGGGTGATTGAGGAAGGGATGGAGAAAACTGGAGGTTGGTCAGAGCCCATATGGGAAAGGGCTGAAGCGTGAATGAGGAAGCTGATATGAAACCATGATGATTTAGACAGCAGATATCATTCTACTCCCTCCCAAACGCCCGATATAAAGTAGCACATGAAAACTGATTTCTTAATTAAAGTCGCAAATCTCCAAAAGCAAACAGAGACTCTGAGGCAACAGTGACATTATGAGAACTTGGAAAGCACATAAGAGTGGTAACTGATTTAGCTAATGTAAGGACAATTGCAGTCAAGATGAAAAGTTATCCACGTCACCAAACTGTCCGTGAAAGCGAACCGAAGATGAGTCTCAAAACAAAGGGATTGACTGAACATCAGTTTAAGCAACAACTGGACAACATCCACCAGGAAGAGATTCAGTACTGGGAAGAACTATTAATAAAACTGTTGGAAAGACCAAAGAAAGGTGGATCAACAAAAGGCATGGCTACTCAGGAGGTTTGTGGTCAGCTTTCAAATCTCGGTGGTATGAGAACTACAGAGAGGTCCATGGCTAACTGAAGCATCAGAGCAGGGAATTCGGAAGAAATCATCCTGAGGCTAATGTGAAATCTCAAGTCCATAAAATTGATGATGACAGCTGCCAAAGAACAGTACCATGGTTTTTGCCTTCTATATGCACCCCAGATCTTATCGGCATGTCTTTCGTTTGCAGATTTAGTTTAGAGGGTGACCAGAAAATAAGTGTGGGCATGTGGTGCCTGGGATTCTGTGATGGAGAGCAAGCCTAGGAGAGGGATGATGGCAGAGAGCAAGTGAGTGATGGGACTGATTTGCCATCCATCACTCTTGCAGAGAACATCTCCAAGTTCTCGCCCCCACTTTGTGTAGCCTGGCAATGGTCAGGCAGAAAATGAGGTTAAGAATAGCTGGTCTCTGGGCAAGAAAATTAGATTCAGGTGATATCTATGATACTATTCCTTTAAAGAAGAACAAAGAGAAAATTAGCATTCTTCATGATGATACCATAGCCTTATCCTCCCACTCAACGTTCACAAGAGTGGGAGCCAAATATATTATCGAT
>NW_004949104.1:5702679-5707653 GCF_000317375.1 Microtus ochrogaster
GACAGAATATTGTATACATAATAAATAAATATTTTTTTTTGAAAAAGAAAAAGACAGGGTTGGCAAGATGGCTCAGTAGGTGAAGGCACTTTCCTTGCAAGTCTGTTGTCCCAAATTCACTATCTAAAACCCAATGGAAGTAAGAGAGAAGTGACTCTATGAAGGTATTCTCTGAATTCTACATGCACGTCTGCACACACACACACACACACACACACACACACACACACACATGCATACACCAGTATTATTTTTTAAGAATAAGGAAAACATGGAGCCTATTCCAAAGACAGAGAAAGAAGAGATTTGGGAGTCCACAAAGGAGAATACCTGAAAAGTACTGAGGAAAAGACAGGCAATGTGTTGCTTAGAGTAAGCCAAGAGAACTACAACTTTAATTGTGTAACTCCCTGAATGGGGAGGGGGAAGCAGAAGCTTCATCCGAAAGGTAGGCCAAGCAGCCTCATCACAAAGAGACTGGCAGTTCTACCCTGAGAAGAATCAGAGCTTCATAAGCTTCAAATCCAGTTACGGGTTTTGGAGAGACAGTGATTCCTTTGGCAGATGAGTTAGCAGTGGAAAGGAATCCCATTGTGTTGGCTCTGCTGTGGCTTCAAAGGCAGTGGCCCCCAACCATCTTTAGAGGGAAACTCTCATTGAAAACTGGGTTATCCTGGGGAGGCAGGAACATGGAACAAGCACAAATGGAAAATTAACTGGCCATCGCAGTGAAGTAAGAGAGCCTTGGAAGGCAGTTGGGAGAGTTGAGAGGCCAGATGCTGATACACGAAATGACTGATCCGTGGTGGCAGTGAGGCAGCCAGGCAACGAAAGCTCCAGACTCCATGGTCTACAGCTGATCTCATCTACTGAGGATGGCGCTGGAATTGGATCGTCCTACATGTAAGGTCAGTGGGTGGATTAGCCTCTGAAGCCACCTATCCGCCATTTGCTTCTGGAGAGCCCAAGAATTTGGAAGTTCCCAGACTTCTTGAAATTCCCAGATGCTCAAGGTACCCTGGAATATAGCAAGCTGGGTCTTCTGCCTGTACAGCTGACAATGTGGTAGATGCTTCCCGTACTTTCTCTGAACTTGGTAGACATCTTCAGCTAGAACATCGGCCGCGGCTTGGGGTATGATCTAGAGACTCTTATGAGAAGTGAGAGAATCTACCCAGCTTACAGACTGCAAAGCTGACTGTGGCTAGCAGAGGACCCTGGTACAAAAGGAGAGGGAGTAGCTACAGCAAAAGTGAACTGGCAGATATTGAACACATACTCAATACAAGTTTAGAACCAGAAGAAAAAAGAACCACAGGACAGAAGGATCAACTGTGCATCTCACCACCATGCATACAATGGGAGTCTCTGTCTCCAAGGACCCAGAAATAAACTAACAGTATGTAATTTTTTCCTTTTTGCCCTATGTGTTTACCACATTTTATTTTTACTACAATTTTTTTCTAATATTTTTTATTACTTTATAAATAATACCATTCAAAATTTCCACTTCCTCCACTCCTCCCACTTCCCTCCCAATCCCCTACTCACCTAAGTCCTAAGAGAGGGCAGGGCACCCAGCCCTGTAGGAAGTCCAATGCCCTCCCCCCTCCATCCAGGCTTAGGAAGGTATACATCCAAATAGAATAGGATCCCCAAAAGCCAGTACATGCAGTAGAAACAAATTTCAGTGCCATTATCATTGGCTTCTCAGTCTGCCCCAATTGTCAGCCACATTCAGAGGGTCCAGTTTGATCCCACGCTCATTCAGTCCCAGTCCAGCTGGATTTGGTGAGCTCCCATTAGCTCAGGCATACTGTCTCAGTGGGTGGACCAACCCCTCGTGGTCCTGACTTCATTGCTCTTATTCTCCCTCCTTCTGCTCTTCAACTGGACCTTGGGAGCTCAGTCCAGTGCTCTGATGTGGGTCTCTATCTCTATCTCCATCAGTCGCCGGATGAAAGTTTTATGGTGATATTCACAATAGTCATCACTCTGACTACGGGACAAGGCCAGTTCAGGCGCCCTCTCCTCCACTGCCCAGGGTCCTAGCTGGTGACAACCCCGTGGGCACCTGGAAATACCTCTAGAGTCAAGCCTCTTTCCAACCCCAAAATGGCTCCCTTAATTAAAATATCTTCTTCCCTGCTCCCATATCCGTCCTTTCTCCATCTCAACCATCCCACTCCCCCAAGCTCTCCTCGACCCTCCACTTCTCCCTTCTCTTTCTCCCATCCCCTTCCCCCAACCCCACTCCCACCCTCATGCTTCCAACTTTTGCCTAGCAATCTTGTCTGCTTCCAATTTCCAGGAGGATCTATATATGTTTTCCTTTGGGTTCACCTTATTACTTAGCTTCTCTAGGATCACGAACTATAGGCTTAATGTCCTTTGTTTATGGCTAGAGTCCACTAATGAGTGAGTACATATCATATTCTTATTTTGGGGTCCGGGTTATCTCACTCAGGATAGTGTTTTCTATTTCCATAATTTTACCAGCATTTTTTACTTTATTATATTTCAAATCTTATTTTTTATTCTTCTCCAAAAATTCATTTTTTTTACATATCATTTTACTCTCCATCACTCTTAGATGAAGACCTACAATCAATAGCTACTGAGAAAGAGAGAATCAGTCTCTCAAGGGCCATGCCCCTTGATAGTTTATTCAATTGCAAATTGTTAATTCTAAACACATGAACCTAACAACACTGAGTATGGGAACGAAGGCACCGGAGGAGTTGAAGCCACAGAGGGAGAAGTGGAAATGCTTAAAAGAACAAAAAGGAGAAAAACTACATCGAAATCAGTAAGGGGGACAGTGAGATGGCTCAGAAGAGAAAGGCACCTGTCTACCTGCAGCAAAGACTGAAGACCTGGGTTTAATCTCTAGGACCCACATGGTGAAAGGAGAGGAACAACTCCATCAAGTTGTCATCTGACCTCTGCGTGCACACACATACAGTCGTGTTATTAAAAACTATATTTCACATAGTCTATAAGGGAATAACACCAATTCATCTATAAGAATAAACATATCAGAATAACACCAGATCTCTCCTTAGCAACCCTAAGATGAGGAAATCATGGGCCTAGGATTGAGCTTTCTACTGTTATTGTGTCAAACTGACATAATGTCAAACTGTCCTCTGTCTGTGTTTATACCAGTGGACAAGTGGTACTTTCAATTTAATCAGAGAAGCCTTTCTCTGCACTGAATGACAGAAAATGCAGACTCGTGTCTGTCTATTCAAAGTCCTGAGAATAAGTGATGGATGAGTGGTCAGTCCTAACAGAGCATTTATACCACCACCTAAGACTCGGAGAGCATCTTGGAAGAGGGGATAAAGAGAAAGTAAGAGCTACAACATAGAGAAGAGGGTTATGAAATTCCATCTCTTGGGCATGACAGAGCTGTTGTAAACATGATCACAGCAGCTGTGGTTATCTGCCCTGGACTAGCACAACATGGATCTATCAGTAATCAGTTGTGGATGTCGGGAAGGGGCTCAGGGCCTGACCTCTCCCCAAGAAGCAGTTGAGGGGGATGGGGAATCACTATTTTTAGTGGCGAGTGTCACATGTTCCAATGGAGAGCGCCACACCTGTGTCCAGACGGGAAGTCCTGGTTAAGCTCAGTGGGTCACAAAGTGAAACAAAAGACGTGATTGTGGGCAAAACACTTGTAAGGAGGAGGCGGGGTTGATAGAAGAGGAAGTGAAATAAGGGAGGGTGGGTATGAACAATTAGAGTACATTATATACGTGTGTGACATTGCTAAGGAACAAAGGCAATTCATTAAAAAATGAACAGTAAATATAGGAAAGATGATTTTTAATTGTTTATTTCTAGAATAATATGATTACATTATTTCTCCTTTCCCTTTTCTCCATCTCATGACTTGATTCATGCTCCCCTTGCTCTCTTTCAAACTTAGGTACTTATTTCTTTTATTGTTGAAGGTATTCCTAAATATGTAAATACAGTATTTACATGCTTTAGAAATACAGATTTTTTTGAATAGATAAAAATAAAGGCAAAAAGCTTAATCGTCATTGCGTATTTAAGAGTGAAGATGTAGCAAATTAGCAGGCTGTGTACTCTAAGACAAATGTACAAAGAAGATATGAAGATAAAAAATTGTAAAAGGCAATTTTACTTTATTTTCACATTTTTTTCTATTTTTTATTGAACATAGCTTTTTTTGCATACAATATATTCTGAGTAAGTTTTCCCCTGCCCCCAGCCCCTCTGAGATCCTCCCTACCTCCCCATCCCAATTCACTCCCTCTATGTCTTTCCTTAGAAAACAAACATCCATCACATCATGTTGAGGCTGGACCAAGGCCCTCCTCCCGCCCCAAGTATCTAGACTGAGCAAGGTATCCCTCCATAGGGAATGGGCTCCAAAAAATCAGTTCATGCAATAGGGATAAATTCTGACAAACTGCCCCAGCCATACAACTGTCACCCATATTCAAAGCACCTAGTTCAGTCCTATGCAGGTTCCCCAGAGTCAGCGAGCTCCCACTAGCTCAGGTCAGCTGTTTCTGTGTGTTTCCCATGATAATCTTGACTCCTTTGCTCATATTAACACTCCCTCTCTACAGCTGGACTCCAGGAGCTCAGCTCAGTGCTGAGCTGTGGATCTCGGCATCTGCTTTCCTCAGTGACTGATGAAGTTTCTCCGTGTTACTTCCTCTCTCTGAGTGGATGGAGGTGGGTAAAGGAGAAGGTGGAGGGAGTGAGAGGAGGGGAGGGAGGGAGAACTGGTCTTGGTATGTAAAATGAAAAAAAAAAGATAGTTTTAAAAAAAGAAATAGGAAAAAAATGTTATTCTACAGATAATATTGTAACCCTTAAAGTACAGATATGCCGCTAGCTGGTGGCGGCACACACCTTTAGTCCCGCACTAGGGAGACAGAGGCAGGCAGATCTCTGTGAGTTTGAGGCCAATGTGGTCTACAGAGCAAG
>NW_004949104.1:5707798-5711286 GCF_000317375.1 Microtus ochrogaster
ATGAGTCTTACCTTCATTTGAAAATTAGTTTTTGTTTAGTTATGTTAAGAATATTGACTTTACCTGACTATACACTGGCCCATAATGGTGACAAATACAAATAAAATACCTAAGCATCTAAATATTGAATAATAAAAAAAAGAAAGCAGGTATCTAAAAGATAATAACACAATAAAACAAAAACAAACAAACTGGAATCCAGCAAAATAAACAAACAAGAAAAAGAGCCAGAGAAAACACAAGAAACACAAGTAGAAGTAGAAACACATATACTCAAAGACACAAAAATCCCATAGACACAAACCAGAAGCCAAGATACATATGTGAAGGACCTTTAAGACAGAAAATAAAAAATGTCCCGACAAAATATTATGAGAAAATAATCTCCGAAAAGGGCATTCTGTTCCTTTTGTGTTGGCCGTCTCCTATCAGGCATAGGTTTGCCCTTACGAGTGGTTTATATCCCCAGTGAAACTTTTTGGAGAAAACGGTTTTCTCCATTTGTGAGTAGTTATTCAATCGGAGACGGCGTCTGAGTTTAGGATGTGTGTCCGCTTCTTCTCTTAGTCCTCGGACACCATCTGATGCAGACCCTTGCAGGCCCTGTACATGCTGTCACAATTTCTATGAGTTCATATGTGTGTGGTCCTGATGCATTTAGACGTTTTTCCTTGGTGTCCTCTGTCCCCTCGGGCTTTCATCATCTTTCCACCTTCTCTTTCACAAGGCTCCCTGAGTCCTGGGGGCGGAGTCTGATGGAGCCCTCCCACTCAGAACTGAGTGATCAAGGTCTCCCACTCTGTACATTGGCTGTGAGTCTGATTTTGTTCCCATTGACTGCAGGAGGAAGCTTCTCTCTGATGATCACTGCCCAGAGCACTGATTGTATGTGTCCTTCTGGATCTGGGTTAGTTTACTCAGGGTGAATTTTTTTTCTAGCTCAATTTACCTGCAAATTTCATGATTTTATTTCTTAGCAGCTGAGGAAAATAAATAATAGGAGCAATACAAAGAAAAACTGAAGAAATTATAGTAATAACAATTAAAAGCAACATACCAGAAATTAGGGTCACTGTACTCAACACAATGGTCAAAAGAAATGGAAAAAATAAGCATGGATCCATCATGGAATACATTAAAACACAAAGAACTTACATCAGAGTTAGAATTTTTTCAGCAAAAAAGCTAGCTAGGCTCTGTCAATACTACCAACTCACCAGTTATAACACAAAAGCAACAGATAACATGTAATGAGCATGGTTCTGTGTTAATAAAACTTTATTAATAAAACAACAGGGTGCTAGATCTGGTGTATGGGTTTTTCACTTTTTACATAAAAATGTCCAAAATGAAGACAGATGCTTGATTTTGAAATAAATACACTGAAGACTAGATGATGAATGTTCAGTGTTGAAATTCTGAAAAAAAATGGTTTTTTATTACATAATATTTTTATTGATTACTTGGGAATTTCACATTATGTATCCCAATCAAACTTACTTCCTAATCCGCCAAGGTCTGCACCCCCCCACCCCCCCAGTGAACCTCTCTCCCAAGAAAAGAAAAAGAAAAAAGTTCTATTTGTGTTGTCTGTATGTTCCTGGGAGCATGGTCAAACTTCCAGTGAGTGGCTAGCCTATTAAAGAAAACTGAGTACTTCCCCACCCAAATTTCCACCAGAAGCCATCAATTGTAGAGAACTACAATTCAGCATCCTTATCATAATTTTGTAAGAGTCCTTTTCAATGGCTTTCTGTCTAGGCTGCTACTTTTGGGGGGGGTAGGAGTAGGGTTAGGGATTGTCACAGAAGTCTTGTCTCTCTTTTTCAACTGTGAGTCTACATTCTCTGATACCACTGCAAAAGTACCTCCTTTGCCCTTTACAGTCAGCAGGAACGCAGATCCTGGACTTCTATATGGTTTCTGGTGACAGCATAGACCATGGTCATCTATATGGTCTACTGACAGCCAAATTTTCAAACAAATTTGAGAAGTAAATTAAATAAGATCTTAAAATTGTCAACTCCCATGGGGCTTTGCTCCAGAAGCTAGCCAGTCAAAACAAAGAGCGTGAAAGAAGACACAGACTCCAAAATTAAGAATTACGTTCCTGACTCGTTGGGCTATGGTGAAGCCAAATACCAAGCTGCAAGTTTTCAAACACATAGAGTCTAGGTTAGGCCAGATCAGAAGGCATCAGTAGACACTACATCAAGAAAATGTAATCGGAACAATGGAGACTATGTTTGCAATGATTGAGAAAATACATTAGTGAGAAGAACAAGTTCTAGGTGTGAAGTGGTTGAATATGGAAAAAATATAGAAAATAACTATTGTTAACTTTAGAGGACATAGGGAATCATGGAAAAAATTATTAGCTACTGACCACTGTATGACTCACAGTGTTCAGAAAGCCTTAAAACTGCACCTTAATCCAGGCAGAATTGTAACGGAACTACAGAGAAAATAAGGAAGGAAGAATAGTGGTGTGTGGTGCCCAGAAATGCACAAAGCTCCAGCTTGGTTTTCCGTATGATAATAGATCAAATTGAAAATGTAAAAATATACAATGCTGTGAAAATGTAATAGAGTTTTCAGTGTGAATGTCAAACAAACAGCAGAGATTGAGTGTGCTTGTATCTGGGCATTTCAGACTAAGGGCAGCGAGGGTGGTTTTAGAAATCTTGTAGAACAAGCTGACTCTAACGGTGCACCAATGTAAAACTTCGATTTTAAAAAGCTCAGTTTGTAAGCATGGAGAGCACTTTTCCATCAACAGAGAAATCACCAATGGCATGCTTAATCAGTGGGTTTTCTAGAGCAGCTCTGAAAGCAATGAAATAGCGCTTTTGTGTTTCATGATGGATAAGCCCACAAAAGAAAAAAAAAACAGTCGTGATCAAAACTGTTCAATAAAAGCAAATCGAAGAAAGAGATGTAAAATATGGTAGAAATGCTTAAAAAGTGTACAAACATGAAAACCGATGTTATACTTTATCTGTGCATACACATGTGTAGGAAAGAATGAAAGCTTGCGTAGGCAATATAAATACTCAATTTCTTTGGCTCCTCCTGGAGAGAGGACAGGAGTGGTCTGTGAAGAGCTTCTGCTCCAGGCTCTGTTTCTCCAAAAGCAATTTAACCTCAGCAAATGAGGTGAAGTAATAGGTAGGCAAGGCAGGAAGGGCCCAAAAAAGGGAAGCGTGAACATGAGGAACAATAGAAACCTTAAGACTAGTGATAGTTTTCCCTCTCTCTGACATCAATCCCCCTCTTTAGGCTTCCTTTTGGAGCTCCCTTTCTCTATTTTGTTTTATTATATCAGCTTATTATATACTTCTGAAGCCACTATGTCCTCCTCCGTCAACTACATCGAGTCCCGTAAGAGAACATTTGTTATACATGGACACCCCCTCTCTCTTCTATGTTCCAAATTTTCTTTTTTTTTATTAGATTTAAAAAAAATACCAATCCAGATTCCTACTCCC
>NW_004949104.1:5712133-5713545 GCF_000317375.1 Microtus ochrogaster
TGTGTGTGTGTGTGTGTGTGTGTGTGTGTGTGTGTGTGTGTGTGTGTGTGTGTGTGTGTGTTTTGCTGGGGCTTCATGCATCTTAGGGAAGTGATCTGTGACTAAGCTGTATGGCCAGCAACTCCCTCCTCTGTTTTATACAACAAAGCCTCAATTATGGTTGTTTCCCAGGTCAACTCACCATGCAATGACATTTTTGATCAAATCTGTTATTCAAAACAATGTGGAATTTAAAGTCCAATTTTTATTATTGACTGTAGCAATAAGTGATGAAGTAATTATTTTCAAAATTGGTTGAATTATGCACTCATGTCATCAAGAGTCACAGTCTTCCTACTCTGTCATCCTCTGAGTGTTGACTCCGTTCTCCCTACCACAGTCAAGAAAGGCTTGCTTTCTTGCTGTCTATATAACAACAATGGTTGTTTCCTGCAATACGTCTCTGCCTATATGGTTGAGGAGGTGTGTTTGTATTATCCTCATATTGCAGAGAGGAGAAGAGAGTTTTCTGGGCTTGTTTTTATAAAAGCATTAATCCTGCTCATGAGAATTCTAATTCATGGCCTGATACTTTCCAATGTTCTACCTCCTAAATTCATCAACTAGGGGCTAAAGTTGGATAAATGAATTTGGTATGTCCTCATTTGCTTTCCATTGCTATGACAATACAATAACTATAAACAATTTCAGGGGGAAGGATTTATTCAGTGTACATGTTGTTATTATAATCCATCATTGTGGGAAGTCAGGGTAAAAATTCAAGACAGTACCCTGTAGGCAGGAACTCAAGAAAAAACCATGGAGCAATGCTGTTTACTGCCTTGCTCCCCATGGCATGTTCAGTCCGCTTTCATATACAACCCAGGACCACCTGCCAAGGTTGGCACCACTCACAGTGGACTGGGCCCTCCTGTATAACTTGTTAATCAAGAAAATGCTTCCACAGACTGTCGCAAAAGCAATGAGACCAAGGGGTTTTTCTCAATTGAGGTTCTCTTTCAAGATTCCTATCTTGTGCCATGTTCAAAAAAAAAAAAAAATCAACCAACATGCAGTTAAACACATTAAACTCAGTCCAGTGCATGCTTGTCCCTGAAGGTTACATTCATCATGGTTGGGTCATATGGTCATGCCATAAATGCAAAGGAAGATGGAGAAATGAGAAATGGATTTTCAGTCTCTGGAGTGGTGCTGTGTGTTGAATAAGAAATGTCCCCATAACCTCAGATATTTGAACACTCGCTTCTTGGTTGGTGGCGCTGTTTGAGGAAGTTACGGGATCTTTGGGAGATAGAACCTTTTTAGAGGAAATGTATCCCCGGGGTTAGCTTTGAGAGGTCATAGCCTTGCCCTACTTCTATCTCTCTCTCTCTCTCTCTCTCTCTCTCTCTCTCTCTCTCTCTCTCTCTCTC
>NW_004949104.1:5713645-5771897 GCF_000317375.1 Microtus ochrogaster
CTCTCTCTCTCTCTGCTTTGAGTTAACAGTTAAAATTGGATCTCTCAGTTTCCTCCTCCACCTGTCCACTCCTGGGTCTCTTCCACCATTATGGATTCTCCCTCTGGAGCCATGAGCCTTTCTTCTATAAGTTTCATTGATCCTGATATTTTATCACAGCAGTAGAAAAACAGCTAAGACAAGAGGGAAGAAGGTTCTGTTAGGGAATAAGCATGGAGTATATGATGACTGTTGATTAGGCAATCAACAGTATCTATCCTCACTTTGGGCACCCATACCATCTACTACAATCCCCATCAAGGGGAAGAGTGATACCCAATGGGTAAAGCCATGCACAGCAGACATGGCAGCAATGCTTCTTAAAGGCAGAATGGTCCAGAAGGAAGAGCAATGGCAAGCGGAAGCGCCAGTGATTTCCAGTGGATACAAAGTTATGGCTGAGTCATCGCAGGAAAACCACAGTCTCATTGGCCAACATGGGAGCCATTGTCAATGGGTAGCAATTAAATTAACCTTAACACAAGTTTAAAATTCAGATCATCATATGAGCCACATTTTTAAATGTGCAGCTGTCACCTTTGGCTCATGGCTGCCCTGTTGGACTTCATAGATCAAGAGCATTGCCCCTAATAGAAAAGTTACTGAATAGTGCTACACTAGAACAAGGGACATTTTTGCAGGAATATGATTAAATTAAAGCTGCTCTGAAGGCATCTCCAGGGATACCTGGGGCTACAGTACAGATCTTTGGCCAGAGAGGAATGAAATATCTTAGCTAATGATTTATAATGTTCGGTTTAAATCTTGAAATCCCCTCTGGAGGCATCTAGAGTTGGCTCTTCTACGTTGTTTATAGTGAAAAACATTTAGGATGATAGATCATGCCTGCCTTACCTGGTCATACTCAGTCTGATGTTGGCTGTCTGCTCAGGGAGCTATAATGACAGAACTCCCAAGAGCCTGGACCTTGTTTTTCTTGACATGGACATCTTACTACCATCATGGCCCATCATGAGTCTGTAATACATTATATTCTGGGTATCTGAAAGAAGTCTTGGGAAGCTGCACTCAGGTGTTCCAGGTCTTCCTAATGTTCCTGTATGCTTTTTCTAGTTCTGGCACTGTTCTTAACTTATCATAAATCTTTAATGAGTGTACCTTGTTAGAGTTCTGTGAGTCTTTTCAATTATCTGACCCTAAGTAATTGTCACACCACATGGTGACCAGCCAGATTTGGTCATTAATGCTCGTGAAATAATTCCTGACACTGCTGGAAATGATGAAAGTGAACTTGACAAGCTCCGGAGGTCTTGCACAACCAGAGGAGAGGAAGAAACACCATGCTTTAGATGAGGCTTAGTTGTCTTTCTTTGTTCTTAAAAAAACAGAAAAAAGTCTTAAATAAGCTGGTTTATATAAATCATGGTGGTTACCTCTTTACAAAATCCTAAACAACACCATTTTATTCTCTAAAGCTCAATTTTCTCTCTTGTGAAATGGAAGCTGTGGCAGAATTTGCATCCCAGTGCTCACTGAGGGTTAATTCATATAAGACAATTCAATGAGTAAGAACAATGCTGATCATGCATGCAGCAAAAACTCCATGAATCCAAGCTCTTGCTATTATTCCTGCCAAATAGAAGTATTTGTAAAATATGAATATTTATAACAAAGCTGGGTAATGCATTACCTTAAATATCTTATTATCTATTTGAGATCTTTATTTCATTCCATAACAATGTCTCAATTACTTTACAATTTTGCATCAATTTTGTTTTCTTTAAATGATATTTTATATAAACACATACTCTCTCTAAATAAAGGGCCATGTCTTTCTAACTCTCCACAGTAAATATTTTTATAAATTCAATTGATGAACTTGGTTTATTAAAAATTTTATGTTCTTATTCTATCTATAGAACTTGGTAGGTGGGGAAATTATGAACATAATTGTTAGGCCACTAACTTAAATATCTTCTCCTGGTGGTTAATCATGGATCTGAATCCCAGTAGTATAAATGGCTTCCCAGCAGTTCTCTGGTATAATCCTCTCCTTTAACAGTGAGATCTCGCAGCTAGAATTTATAGAAATGGAGCCCAAATACAATCAGATCTGTGTAAAATCAAAGCTATAAGAATATATGATCCTGTACACTTTTGAAGATATACCTTTTATAACAGAACAACAGATTCAAGAGACAAAGGGAAAATTTAAGAGATTATTCAAACTAATTTATGCAACAATTGTAACAGGAGGAGCAGGCTGCTTGTCAGGGTTTCTGACCTGCCCAGTTCCCGCAGTCCTTAGGTCCCAAAAAAATCACACAGAGAGTCTACATTAGAACTGATTGGCCCATTAGCTCAGGCTTCTTATTAACTCTTATAACTTATATTAACCCATTATTTTTATCTATGTTAGCCACATGGCTCGGTACCTTTTTCAGTGGGGTAGGTCACATCCTGCTTCTTCGGTGTCTGGACAGGACTGCTGGAAGAGCTTCCTTCTTCCCAGAATACTCCTGTTCTCATTTCCCCACCTCTACTTCCCTGTGTCCCACCTACACTTCCTGCCTGGCTACTGGCCAGTCGGCATTTATTTAAAACATAATTGAAAACAGTACTTCAAAGAATCAAAAATTGCAGAAAATTATTTCAACCAATAAAGAACCTGGAGCTCTAGTAAAAATAACTACCCTCACCATTCAAGACTCTTTAAGTCACATGAAGCAGAAACTCATTCATGATAGTTCAAATGATATGGTGGCTTATTATACGTCCATCATAAAGAAAGAAAAGTGTGTATGGCTAAACCTCACACAAGAAAAAATTGAAAAAAACTCTTTGCCAGTCAAGTTCTCTTACCTCTACCTATTCTTTGCTCTGGATTTCTGTCTAGCTTGCTTGCCTTTCTCTGTTGCTTTATCAAAGTGTAGTTCAGTCAGATTGACCATTCACTCTGTGGTCAATCACTGCAAGCCACCAGCATGTGCACCTCTCATTTTTTCAAGAGCATAGCCCTCCTTGCTGTTATAGTCAGTCTGCATGCTTTAGTCTTGCCTGAGAAGTTCATAAGCTATTAACCAATTCAGTAGGAGATCTGTGAAGAGGAAATGGAATCTAGATAGACCTCTATGGGTCTTCAGGAGAATGTGTGTGAATGTATCCTTTGCACATATGAATTAGGGCTCTCCAGAAGAAGAAGACCAATAAAATATATACAATTATAAGCTAAGAATGGGCCAGCAAGATGACTCACTAGGTAAATGCATAAACACCTGAGTTCAATTCTCAGATCCCATAGGTAGTAAGAACTGAGTCCTGAAACATATCCTCTGAAACACTGAATGTGCATACAAAAGCACATATGAATTTGCATATACACACATACTAATAATGGATATTTTTAAGGAAAGAAATTATTATCTTGGCCTTTAAACGGCTCTACAATGTATGTCTTCACATTGGAGAGTGAGGAGAAATGGTATCTTCTCAGTCCGAGAAACAAGAACCGCAGAATAAGAGGCACCAATGGTCTCGCCAATAGAGATTGCAGACCTGTGAGCCCCTGGGGAGTCCCTAGTACAGATCCCAGTTCAGACAGAGGTGAGTATAGAGACTGAAATCTATAGACAATTGCAGCAGCAAAAGTACATCTTCCTCCTACTTCTTAAGCATCTTATCTGGGGCCTCAGCCTATAGGGTCATGCTGCCCATAATCAGGGTGCATATTCCCCATTCAGTTAGCCAACTGACAAGCCAGTGTTCCTGGAAGCATTCTCAATCAGAGAATATGCTTTTCTTATTCTCCAGTCATCATTATCCAGTGATGGATAATCAAATCTATCATAAAATGGACTATTTGAATGCTTGACTTGCATCTGCCCTAAATTCATACCTTTAAGTCTAACCCCTTAGTGTGATGGTTTTAGATATTTCCTCACATGACTGACTATTCCTGGGGAAAAAACAATAAGGAAGAAAAGTTCCCTTATTTAATTGCTTACTACTGGATTCGAACGAAGAGTCTGGATGTGGTGAAACTTAGAGAGTGTTTGTTTACCACTCAAATTTAGGACATTAGGTCAGTGCAAGACAGTATGGGGACCTGAGGGAACAGAAAAGAGAAAAGGGAAAATTCACCCAAATCCCCCTCCCCTCTGTCCCTACCAACCTGCTTACTTCTTGCAAGAACATAAACCATTCCCTCAAAATCAGTTTTTCAATAACAAAATCTTTTATTCCTCAGTTCTTTGCCTACCTGGCTCCTTAAACATCAACACTTCAATTTTTTAGAAATATTTGACATTTTTCAGGTCAATTTAACACAATCCAGTAATATATTTTTTATTTAGGAAAACTCATTTTAACACAGTGAAAACATGACAAGAAGCAGCATGCAGCCAAGTTTCTGCTAACGGGGTGAGCTGCCTCTCAGCAGACACTCGGGCAGGCCAGGAAGTCAAGCGAACAGGAAGAGGATTGCTTAGTAGCAGGGAACTCTCTTCTATCTTTGCTTTGTTTCTGAAGATGAAACATTGTCCTAACCACTTTCCAAGATGCTACAGCTGATGTCTCTATCTGACAGAGGCAGAAAATGTCCTTTACTGAAGTCTGCAGAGGATGCCAAACCCAGAGCTGTTGCTAATATCAGTAAATGGGAAAATAGTAATAAATAATCTCATGGTAGTTAAAAATACAGAGAAGGCAAAACGAGGAAATATAAAGAATAGCTGAATGTAACACCAAGCAGCACTTAACATTGTAAGATGTTACGTGAAGGCTACAATATCCCCCAAAGAGAAAATTCTATTTTAAGGTAAATATGAAGAATCGACTTCACGGAGAGACCCAGATGCCCCTTCCTCCTATCTCTAATAGGATTGAATTGGGAATGGAACACCGAGTTTGGAGCCCTGTATTCCACCTGGGCCAGTTAGAGCAGAGCACAGAGCTATATTGATAATCACCAAGGGTGATGCAAACAAAAAGGTTAATAGGGAGAAATGTTTGTAATTTCAAGACTCAATAAAAATCTGCAATTATTGTAAAGTTGCAAACACTGTGAAGAAGAGTAATCACAAGCTTAGGGAAGGGCTTGTAGGTCAAAATAATGGAACCAAGTATGGCTTCAATTCAGCAATATATGGAAACTTCTTACCACTCACAAAAGCATAGATCTAAACAGTAGATTCAAAGAACATTCTTCCAGAACGTTCCTCTCCATGTACAAGAAGAAAAACAGTAAGAAGGATAAAATTAAATTAAGAGAAAGCATTAGCCAACCTGCCAATAGCAAAGAGGCAGAGAAAGCAGACAAGCAAAGAACTGCTTAACAGCTAACAGTTGTGCTTGGTTTGACTTACCACACATACCTCTTTCCCACCAAAGCACTCAGTGACATGAAACCTGCTCATAGATCCCTTTCCAAAAGCTGACGGTCACTCTGATTATATCTCCCTACAGCCCCTGGTAACTTCCCCTTTGGGGTCAAATACATCCTGCAACACATTTAGGAATTGGGCACAGTGTGTTGATACAACCTAGGGTGCATATGGAACGAGGCAGACTTTATTATCCTCTTACACCTACGCATGACTGAGCATGCATATAATGAGAATCAAATGTGTGCAATAAACAAAGGCTCACATAATCTAGGTGTATCAATAAAAACAGGAAAACACCCATGGCTTGTCCTTTAGCAACCAGTTCTTCCTCCTCATGGACCCATCAAAGAAAGCCTCCAACAGTCACCCAGTACTCTTGAGTAAGCTTCGCTGAGGTCCGCTGCAGCATATCTAGCATGTGCCTTCTTCACCTTGCCTTTGAATAAAATCCCCTGCTTTTCTGCAGCTCATATGCACATTGTCACTTGTTCGACAAGAAATGAAGAACTTGAAAACACAGTACAGTGTCAAGAGCTAACATACAGAACGCAGGAGCACCAACTACATTCCCTAGAGGCTTTGAGAGAAACAACACTGAACCCAGCTTCCAAACCTAGAAGGCTATATTGCAATCAAGAAGAACGCGGGTTGTTTCCTGTATTATTCTTCCCAGTGTTTGAAAGAAAGAGAAAAAAGAAAATATTCCAGTCATATGTTATACAAAATATATAGAAGAGATCTTTGATCCATCATTCCTGATCCTTCTGCCCTAGTTAGGTTTGTCAGCTTGACACAGACTACGGTCATCTGATGAGAGAGCCTCAAAAGAGGAGTTGCATAGCTCAGATTGGCCAGTGAGCATATCTGTGGGGGTTTTCTTGATTATTAATTGATATAGTCGGGCTCAGCCCACTTTGGGTGGTATCATCATCCCTGGGCAAGAGGGCCTATACTGTATAAAAGGGTTAACTAGTGTACCAGTAACAGAGTCAGACAGCAAGCCAGCAAGCAGGACCATCATGGTTTCTGCCTCCAGATTCCTTCCCTGAGTTCCTGCCCCTACTTTCCTCGGCAATTGTGACCTGGAAATGAAAGCTACATAAACCTCTTCCTCATCAAAGCTATTTTTGGTCTGAGTACTTTATCCCAGCCACAGAACGATACCAGAGCACACACTAAGAATAATTATTCTCTAAAGGCATGTAATGGGAGAAGTTAGAATGTGAATCTATGTGTGAAATAGTAATGAAGAAAATACAAGAGTCTTTATCCCTGGACTAGATACAAATATAGTAATTTCTATGTTCTCTTATTTCTGCCAATTCTATGTGCCAGTTAACACCATGTAGCATCTCTGCTGGTTAGTGTTACCTGGTGGGAAAGCCCAACTTGTATTTCCAAGACCTATACTGCCCTGAAAGTCTAATGTGCGGTGAATCACTACAATTCCATGGGTTCCATGGAGAATTTTCCTTGCCTCCATGACTCAGGTAAACACAGAAATCTCCTTTTCCCTGTTCTCCTGCCAGAAGAAGGCTCAACAGCCAGGCAACAATTTCAGAGTCCAACTCTGCTGCCTTTCTCAGGCATTGCTGTCCTAGTTCTGAGGATCAAGTTCGGCTCTTGCTGTTTGCATAGTATATACTTTACCAAGTTAGCTCTCTCCCTTCTTTCTCTCCCTTTGCACTTTCCTTTCCTTTCTAGATCATTCTTTTCCTTCTTCAATTTCACTGCTCTCATTCTTGTAGCTTCAATCATTATTTCCTCAACCACGTAGAGAGAGGTCTAACCTACCTAAGGTTCCCAAAACAACTATTAACTCACTCACCCTTGGGTATAATATGTTACAAAAAACCTAGGGGAAAGAGAGAGAGAGAGAGAGAGAGAGAGAGAGAGAGAGAGAGAGAGAGAGAGAGAGAGAGAGAGAAGAGGTTGAGAATACTATACAAAAGCAGCTGATGGGAACAGATGCAAAGACCCATGACCAAATGTTACAAAGAGCTCAGGGAACTCCATAGAAGATAAGGAGAAAGTATTGTAGAAGCCAGAGGACTTGAAGACCTCAGGAGAACACAGTTTACAGATTCAACTAAGCAGGGCTCATAGGGACTCACAGAGACTGAAGCAACAATCACAGAGCCAGCATGGGTCTCTGCAAGGCCCTCTGCATACAAGCTGTGGTTTCTTAGCTCCGGGTTCTCGTGGGACTCCAAATAGTGGGAGTAGTGATTTCTCTGACTCTTTTGTCTGCACGTGGGACGTTTTTCCTCCTACTCTGTTACCCTGCCCAGCCTTGATACATGAGGGGGTGCGCTGAGTCCTATAGCATCTTGTTGTGCGTGTTCAGATGGTATCACTGAGAGACCTACTCTTTTCTGAAGAGAAACAGTAGCGATGGATCCGGTTGGAGGAGGTGACTGGGAGGGGTGGCAGAGGGGAGGCTTTGGTCAGGTTGTATTGTATGAGAGAAGACTAAAGAGAAAAGGAGGGGTGGAGAATATAGTGCATGAAATTATTCTTTTTTCTAGAAAAACGTCATCTTCTACATTTACCTTTAGAAGTGCTAGCTTTAGTTCTTTCACTACAAGGGCTTGTTCATCAGGAGGGGCATTTTCACAGTCTCTCATATACACTTTACCCTTTTTCCCAGTTTCAACTTACTTGTGATCATTTTTCTTTAAAATAAAAATCTTTCACATCTACCATCTTCTTATTAGATGGGTAAGTCTCACCCAAGAATTTGATAAGACATTAATCTGCCTGCATACCTCTATATATGCTTTAAGAGCTAGATTTAGATATATATATATATTCCAAATTGACTGTGGTCTACATATAATTCCTTTGGATATTTTGTTATATCTGTTTTAGTTGCTGCAATTGTTGTTTTATCCTTTTCTGGCTTATGTTGACAAATTGTCTGACTTTGTTCTTTAGTAATAGATCTATGATAAAAGCAATCATTTCTGTAATCTGACATCTCTCAAAGACTTTTGAAGCTTAGGTTTAAATGTTCTCAATGGACTATTGAATGTCTGTTTTTGATAATAACATGGTTCCATTAAAAGATCAAGAATGGCTTCAAATTCAGTGAAGTTTTTGAGTCATAAATGCAAGTGTACAAAAGAAAAGCAATTTATTGAAAATACCATGCAATTAGAAATAGAAATAGGACGGAAGGAAATTTCCTTTTTAAAAATACAGTTGTAATACCTACGTACATGCTTTCCTCTAGATAGGTATTCTTTAATTATTTGGAGAGGTTGAACTTTCTCAGACTGAAACCAACTGATAGACAGGATCCCCATATCTGTACCCCGAGTTAAGCATTCATTTCTATCTAAGGAATATTATTAGACAGTTGCCCAATGTCGACACTCTCTTGCACTCCTATATCCACAGTTCAAAGCCCAGCTTGTGGAAACTTAGTCTTCATCTTGAATTGTGTCCAAGGTATCTATCATTACAAGGCAATAGGCGAAAGGGCAGATGAGTGGAAGAATGGACTCGGGCACAGCTCACCACTGTGGGAACATATGAAAATTCTTATGGCTCCTGGTTTGAAGAATACATTCTTGAAAGAAGAGACATTCTGACCCAAAGAAAGAGTTAGAAAATATCCTGCTATCTGTCGCAACTGTGTAAGTATGAAGGACAATACAAGAGATGCCTCAAGCCATAGGGTGGGACAGAGATTTATATGTGGAATGATTCCTCAACTGTAAAGAAAGGGCTGAGGATGGTAGAGTGGCTGGTCAGTTTTAAAGGTTACAGATCAGACTGGCTGCTCTGGAGTGATCAACACCATGAGGGGGCAGCTTCAGAAGGCTGGAACAAAAGTGATTAGACTGAAATAGACAGTGAATGTGGGCACAGCAAGAGGAGAAAAAAAATCCTTAAAAACCAGCAGGATTTGACGATAAAATAGAGTCTGAAGGTTGAAAATTTCAAAGGAACTCTACCACCCTTTCTAGGAGTACTTGCACTTTATAGGGAACTTAAATTGTAGAATGATCTGTTTTAACATCTCAGTATTCCTTTGGACAAAGGGCCATGGGTGATCTTGTGCTGTGTATGTTATCATGTGAGGAGGAAGCCTTTCCCTTCTACTAAGCTAGAATCAGCATTCAGAGCTGAGCTTGGGGAGAAAGTTTTTTTTTAAGTACTCTCAATGAGAATTCTGGGACTAAATTCCCTTATAGTCTAAGTGAATGTCATCACTCACAGAGAGACTGGGGTGGGGTGGGGGAAGACATACTCACAGAGAGACCATATATACACAGAGAGACTATACTCACAGGCCACATATACAGACCACATACACACACAACATCACACACAACACACACACACAAATACATGCATGCATAATACACATATGTGCAGCTACAGATGAGAGCATGTCTTGAAAAGTCTAAGGGAAGTCATAAAGCCCAACCTGTGCCATCCAGTCCTTTTCCTCAGGATGCTTGTGGCACATAGAACATGCACACCACCACCAAGTGCCTAAAGCACATTTTCTTTGACTTTCAAAAATGCATTCTTTTTTATTGAAGAATTTCTCCTCTAAGTGCTTATACTACTGAAATCACAGGGTGTGAGTCATGCGCCTGACTCTGCTTTGCTGAATTTGTGCTATATTTACAGCTGGTATATTTTGAGGGATATTTTCTAATTGATGAGGAACTTGTCTCTTCCTGTCTTCTTCAGGTCACTGACAAATGAATGACAGGAAGACCCAGAGAGAAGAAAAGAGACTGTGTGAAGGCAGGCTGAACTGGTGTTCACTATGGATGGCTATTCGGGGGTTATTCTCTCATTTGCCTGCCTCCACCAAACCCAGAAGGGGCGTTGTTATCAAGTGCTGACTACAAAGGGAGTTGCAGAGACTCACCCCTAAATTCCACTAATACTTGCTCTGTGTAACCAATATAAAAATACAACAGAAATATAAATAAACCATGCAATTTAGTTTATGTTTTTTTTCTTTTAAATCCCAACTTCAAGCCTCTCAAGGCCAGACCTGTGGCAGCTTGCTGTGCCTAAACCTCTTCTGTTATGTTGAACCACGTTAAAGAATTCTTTCAAATCGGCTGTATCAGTTTCACATGTTAAGCTTAATAGGAAGAGTTTCTAGTGCCACCAATGAGTAGAACAGAGCCCTAAGGTTGTTAGGAAGAGAACCACTTTAGGCCATGTTTTCTGCCCATGCTCTTTGTTCTACACCTCTGTGGGTCCTCAGTTCTTCCAACTCTACCTTAAGGTAAAGAATCTCCACACGGTAAATTTTGTATTGACTCTCATTACCAGAATTTTCTTCCCAGGACTGGGAGGACTAAACAATGTCTACCTTTTTTTTTATACGATTCCAATGCCAAACCAAAGTTTAAGCCCATCAAAGTATCACCCAGGCAATCACTGGGTTTATTAGGCTTACTTACAGAGAATGGGGCGGGGGTATGGGCAGGAGCATGGATGGTCCTAGAGAGAGCTGCACTGAAAGTTCTGTACCCAACATGGATGGTGACTCCCCCGTGGCTAGAGTTCTGTACCCAACATGGATGGTGACTCCCCCGTAGCTAGAGTTCTTTTCTCCTGGTCCTCTTCAGCCTATATTCACTAGCCCCTCCTGCAAACCTCAAGGTCACATGCAATTAGAATGGCTTCTTCCTGACTGAGGGGACTGACTGATATTCAGGTTAGGGCCCATGACTCTCTACATCCCCCTCCTTCTATTAGAGAGTATGAACATTCAGCAAACCCAGCTGCAGTGACTTTTGGCAAGCAGGCACAGCTTGTTCATGAAGATGGTCCTTGCTCCGCTCAGATACTGTTGCGAGCCACGCTGGAGGAAAAACAAGGACTTCTGGAAATTTTAATCTGGGTTTTGAGGAGAAAAGACCAAATAAATGCATGGTTTTTGTCTTGCATGGGCATGCAAGATACATGAACTCTGTTAACTTCTAATACATTGGTCTACTCTATGTAACAGGTCATTAGGTAAGTTGTGCTATTCATTCGAGGATTTCTGAGAGAAATTTATCAGAATGATAGAGAAATACTCAGATTTAGATTTTCTTCAGTCATGATATTTGAAGACGATAAGCATATAGTGTTTCCAAAATACTATCTGTTATGTGTTTTCTGTTATGAGTCAGAAAAAAGCAACACCTTATCTGACCTCCCAGGACCACCCCACAAAGTGTCACCATCTTTTTTGTGTGCTGAGCACACAGTGCCATCACATGGTCATAGGAGGGAGAACAGAAAGTCTTTCGGTTTGACCTTGAGTGGGTGGGTATCCAAGGCACTGCCCTGGCCTTCTAAGAAAGATCTTTCCCTTTGTGCAGGGCTAGTGTGTGTGGTGGCAGGTATAGATTTTATAAAATATGACCAGCAAGAGGAAACTAAAGACTACAAACTCTGGAGACACTCTTGGAAAAAAATTCATATCTGTCTTTAATAATCAATAGCTTTTGTTGGCATGCTGGCTGTCATCACAAGCACTGTATGCCTGCAGATTGCAATACAATCAAGCTTTCATTTATATTTATGTGACCAGGAGGACTTTGTACTTGATGATTTTCAAAGATGCATGGACGCAGCTCTATTTAATTCTGAAACATTGGACCATTTTCTATAAGAGGCCATTGGCTAAATTGTACTATTCACATGAGGGTCTGTGATAGAAATTTATCAGAAGGATAGTGAAATATTCAGATTCAGGTTTTATTCCACAGTAATATTTGAAGACGATAAACACAATGTGCTCCTAAACTACTGTTGGAACTCGACTTAAGAGAATCTTTTTGTAAAAACAAATGCGTTATTAAAATAGTTTGTCATGTTGCATTAAAAGAAAAACAGTTTGACAGTTGATGGAGCAGGAGAAATGGGATCCACTAAATGGCTGCAGATAAAATTCCCATCTCCTGAAGCTGACCTCAGCAAGCCTGGCCAGAAACCTCTTACAGAAGTGGAGGCTGGAATTTCTTCAGGCTCTGTCCCTAGCAGAATTAAGTTTTAGTTTGTTTCTATAAGAACGTGTCTGACTTCCATCACTGTTAATTCAATTGAGATGAAGCACCTCGGTTTCTACACCCTTTAATTTATTTATTCAACATCCTCAAGTGGCTGCTTCAGGCTTGCCAGTTATTATGATAGGCATGGATTTTCAAAGAGGGTACCATGGTCACTGTCCTGGGGGACCTGACAGCCTTAAGTGAAAATGCTCGGATATTCTGGTTGATATAGTAATTTAATTACTTAAAGGAAGTACGACAGTTAGTTCTGATGGTCAAGTTGACAGAATCTAGAATCAACTAAGAGAAAAGCCTTGAGGCATGTCTCTTGAGGGCATTTCTGGAAAGGATTGGCAGAGATAGAGAGACGCCCCCCCCCTCAAGAATGGGCATCCCTTTCCAGCAGTGTTCCAGATTGAAAGAGCACCAAGTCAGTGCTCCCTGCCTCCCTTTGCTTCTTGCTGGTGAGTGTTTTCACTGCTGCTGGCTCCACCCTTTTGACATCAGGCTTCAGCTCCTTCAGGCTTCCGATGTAGGTGGAAAACCAGAAACTTAAGAAACTTGCAGAGCATTGGTGCCTCTTGAGTCTGTTGAAGTGTTAAACTGCATGAACCAAGAGGCTACTTGATCCTCTGTCTCTCCAGAGTAAAGACGGCTGTTATGGAACCTCAGTCCCTACCATGTAAACCAATCCAATGATCCCCTTTCATAATGTGTATGCATTTCACCTGTTCTGTTCCTCAAGACAACCCTTCCTAATATAGAACGGAAGAAAAACCAGGGAATTCTTCCTTCCTAGTCAACATTTTGAGGGCAGTAAACAAATATAGGTGCACTATGAATCCTGACTGTGACCCCTTTGCAATATTACCTTTGTGATGATGTCACATTGAGGTGTTGCAGGGAGCCACTTGTTGATTTTCAAGCTCTCTCAGGTTTTTAAGAGGATTTTAGTTAGCCACAGGGGTGCCAATTTTGTTGAAGGAGGCCACTTGTTGGTTCCTGGCAGCTTGGTAGCTCAGACGCAAAATAATCACACAGAAACCATATTATTTAAAACACTGCTTGGTCCATTAGCTCTAGTTTATTTGTTAACTCTTATATCTTAATTTAACTCATCTCCATTATTCTGTGCATCACCACCAATTTGTGGCCTACCAGCAAAGTTTCAGTGTGTCTGTCTCCAGCGGTGGCTCCATGGCTTCTTCCTAACTCCCCTTTTTTCTCACAGCATTCAGTTTAGTTTCCCCTGACTACACTATCAACTGGCCAAGACAGTTACTTTATTAACCAATGTTATTCACAGAATACAGAGGAGAATCCCACATCATTGAGGAGTACATGTATCTGTCATTATTCTTTAAGTCTTGGTTCTAGGATTAGAGTAAAGGATAATTTTTTTGTGTGTATCTTCAATGATGTAGCATTTCAGGATTCTGGGCTTAGTGAGTAAAGATGTCTAAATTATTGGGAGCTGCATAGAAAATAAAGAATGAGATGGGTCTAGTGTCAGAGGCCAGGGAATCTGTTTCCAGCTCTTTTACTTCCTGCCTAGGGATTCTGGGAAAATCACTCCACTACTAGGGATCCCAATTGTCCTCATCTACAGAATGTCACTGGAGTACTTGATGTTACTAAAGCTGGGTGATTCTATTGCTCCTGGTAGATTTGAGTCTTTGTCCATCATCTTTAAATGGGCAACTATAAAGCATTTGAACTTTGACTCATAAGAACATAAGGAACTCTGCCTATTACAGGGACATTTGATCATGATAATAAACTAGGTATAGTTGTCTTTGCACATTTGATATTGACCACTAAAAGTCTACACATGCAATTGGAGAGACATTGATCATAAACTTAGGGGCCCCAAAAGTAATAGAATTAAGATGAAGTTCTTCTTCTCCAGAAATAACTTGAAACGTTTTCTAGATGTATGTCAAGGAAGTCAGGCACCTTGCAGCTAATAAGAGAGCAGAAGGAGTCTTAGAGATCCTTCCAGAAAACTTCATTTTTCACCCTGGGAAACTAAGATTCAGAGTCACATATCTTTCCAAAGTCACTTAGGAAGCTAATGAATAGTTTTGATTTGCTCAACAAGTATTTCTGCATAAGATTTTTGCTAGGAATTGAGAAAAAAGAGGTAAGCGGGACCAAAAGGGAAGATGTCTTAAGGTTTCTATTGCTGTTATAAAACATAATGATCAAAAAGTAATTTGAAGAAGAAAGAGTTTATTTTACATTACAACTCTCAGGGAAGGCATTCAAGATAGGAACTGATGCAGAGGAATGTTGCTTACTGGCTTGCTCCTCATGATTTGCTTGGCCTGCTTTCTTATATAACTCAGAACTACCTGCCAGGGGTGGTATTGGTCACAGAGGGATAGGCCCATCAAAATCAATTACCAATCAAGAAAATGTACCAGAAATTTGTTTAAAGGTCAATCTTGAGGAGGCCTTTTTTTCTTTCAGTTTGAGAGCCATATATTTCTCTAGCTTGTGTCAAATTCATATAAAACTAGCACACACAGAAGACCCTGCAGCAGCACACCTCAGTTTGTAGCAACAGAAGCTCATGGCAGAGAGCCTTACATGGCAGAACCACATACAGAAGTTAATTCCAGTCTTCAGGTGGGTAGAACCTTCGATGCACATGAGATAGTGTTCTTCATCTTCCAACAAGGCCCCACCTCCTGAAGACTCTACCAGCATCCAGGCCTTTAGACAGCACCAACATCTGAGTACAAAGTGTTCAAACCATGACACTGTGGGAAGCATATCAGACTCAAGCCTCAGCATTTAAAAAAGTATGATCCAGAAAGCTTTCTTCCACAAGTCAATGTGCCTTACCCTCTCTGAGGATTAGATGGGAGTGGGGTGGGAGGCTGTATGTGGAGGGAAGGGGTGGAGGGAAGGGAGTGGGAACATGGATTGGTATTTTTTTAATCTAATAAATTAAAAAAAAAAAAACTACCTGCCTGTGCTCACTTTATTTACCCTAGTGGCTGCTATAGTAAAAAGGTAGTAAAATGGGGTGTTCATAGAGCCTACAGACCTGGCCTCATTTTCAACTCTGATTAATACAGTTATGCCAATGGGCCAAGTGCTACCTTTACTAACCTTTACAGTCAAAAAGAAAGAAAACTTCTCAATCAACTCTTTGAGTTGCTAATCAAGCAATGAATATAATATGGCTACAGCCTCCAGGCTGCATAAAGGGCCCACAGAGAGCAGCTCAGAAAAGTCAGCAACCACAAATAGCTGAAGTTGTAGGTTCTTGTTAAAAGTGACTAAAGGACTTTGCAAAAGAAACAATAAATTCAAGGTCTCTAAGACACTAAGAAACTTCCTTTTGTTCTATGCCTCTGCCTCCTCTTTATCTGTTAAAA
Organism: Microtus ochrogaster; assembly: GCF_000317375.1. Taxonomy (NCBI): domain Eukaryota; kingdom Metazoa; phylum Chordata; class Mammalia; order Rodentia; family Cricetidae; genus Microtus; species Microtus ochrogaster. The sequence continues at coordinate 5,729,441 of NW_004949104.1, forward strand.
TTATTATATGCTTTCCTAATGTGTTCCATTCAACCCATTAAAAGATACACCATAAACCCTCCACCCCAAACTCATCACTACTATGACTTACAGAGAAAGGAACAATCAAAATTCAAATGTACAAATAGACTGTTAGAATCAATTTTCTGGGCCACAAGATCTGAAAAGAAGCATAATTTCTATTAACTTGTTCTTCTGGAATAAATTAATTATAGTTTATTCAAAGAAAATTTTAATATAGAGCCTAACAAATTATAACTATAGATTCAGGCATGCCTTAAACAATAGCATTGAGTACTCTGTTCTACTTTCTGCTCTACAAGATACCCAGGATGGTGACAAATGCCCCTCCCCTAAGTGACCTTCTTTGGGAGGATACAAGGCATAGCAAGTACACAGAAGCTACCAAAGCACACAACTCATGCACAGCCTTTACGTATTTTTCTTTGGGGAAGCCTGGAATTCCATGTGTTGAATTCTCCATTTTTAGGAATGGTGACCATAGGTAGGCTTTGGCTACCTGACTTGCTCTCTATCTTACATTCTTTTTCCATCTCCTTCAGATGGCTTTGTTAAACTCTCCTTTCACATGAGCTTTGCAAAAGAGTAAAATGACAATTCACAAGCTAACCACACTGGGCCTGATCCAGTGGAGTGGAGATCAGATTTAGGGGTCTAAAAGGCCAAGCAATTGTCCATGGGCACTCTACTGTGGGGAACTATCTGTGCTCTGGCTGTTTCAGAAACAATGAGGGCAACATTTCAGTCTTTTCTAGTCAGGGTTGTTATGCATCATCAGCTTTCAGAGTTTTAGAATTGTAGCAATCTCCAAGCAATAGATCTTCATTCCAGCTGCAGAAACCTTATTGGATTCCTCTAAGAACTGGACAAGCAAACCTTAGCTCTTTTGTTTCCTTTCTGATGTGGGAATGATTTCTTATTAATAAAGAAACTGCCTAGGCCCATTTCATAGGCCAACCCTTAGGTAGGCGGAGAAAACAGAACAGGATGCTGGGAGAAAGAAGTTGAGTCAGGGAGTCGCCATGGTTCTCCCACGCCAGACAGACGCAGGTTAAGATCATTCCTGGTAAGCCAGCTTGTGTGCTACAAAGATTAATAGAAATGGGTTAGATTAATATGTAAGAGCTAGCCAATAAGAGGCTGGAACTAATGGGTCAGGCAGTGATTAAAAGAATACAGTTTCCATGTAATTATTTCGGGTATAAAGCTAGCCGTGCAGGCGGCTGGATACTGGGGACGCAGCCCCGCCGCTCTTATTTCAACACCTTTCTTCTATAATGCCAATGTGACCAACAAAGTTGAAGTAGTCACATGAAAAACGGAGCTGACTGTGTTATTTTTAGCTCTATGAGAGCTTCATTGTTTGATTTAATTAATCCAGTAGGTAACCCTTGTACCATGCCAGATGATTTAAAACCTTCTATTAATGGATGATCAGATTCATGCAACCTGTTTTTTTTTCTTTTTAAATTTATTTTAACTGATATATAAAACTATAAAGTTGCACATATTAATGAAATAATGCATTGTTTAAATACATGTTTTTGTCAGCCTACAATCTGTTTTCTTAAATATTTACTATTTCTTAATAGCAAAAATTTCTCAAATCCTTTCTTCTAGATTTTGAAATGTTTGACTCATCATTTTCTGTAGTTGTCTCTTTGTGTAATCTCACACTAGAAATTGTTCTAATATAATTGTAGCTGCAGACTTCTTGACTCATATAATAGTACTGAAGAGATTCATAATTCCAGAAACAGTGTGCCAGCATGGAAACGGGAGATGAAGGCTTCCTTCTTAGCAGATATCCTGGTTGATGTGGGATGTCCTTCTGTATATGTGTTGCTTTTATTAAGTGGTAAATAAAGCTGTTTCAGCCAATGAATTAGTAGAGTTAAGCCAGGTGGGAAATCTAAACAGAAACAGAGAGAGTAGATGGAGTCAAGGAGACATTATGTATCTTTCCTGAAGGAGAAAGATGCCAGAACATTACCGGTAAGCCATAATCTCATGGAGATACATAGATTAACAGAAATGGGTTAATTTAAGATGTAAGAGCTAGCTAAGAATATGCCTGAGCTATTGGTCAAACAGTATTGTAATTAATATAGTTTCAGTGTGATTATTTGGGTCTGGGCAGCCAGGAAACAAAAGTACTGCCTCTCTTCACACCTGGTCTTTCATCTGTTAGGCCTTACTGTTATCACTCAGCAGGTATCTTCAGTGTGCCTCTGTGCTCTTTGAGGCCCTCTTCTGTACTCAAGGACAAATGTTATTCAATGATGTGGACACTGAAGGTCAAACTAGGGATGCTACAGCCCTGGAAGTAGACAAAGACTTTCCAAGGAGGTAAGGAACTTCCTCTAATTTTCAGAGAACCAGATTTTATTCACATTCTTTCTTAGTATTTGCATAAGTACACCTAAGCTCAGAAATTGATATGCTTCTCCATTAACCAAAAATGACACAGTGTTTCCCTTCTACTGCTAGTGTAAAAGTTTCAGGCATCAAAGCCATAAAACGGAAGGGTAGAGGTACCACCCTTTGTGACTACTTGAGACAAAGCCAAGTTCTCAGTATTTTCAGTGCTTTCTTGTTCTGCATTTGTTTCTGATGCAGGGGAAGCTGGGCTCTGGAAAACACAATGCTTGTCCCTGTTAGGATGTTATAAATGTAGATATGGAATAAAGTTGGGCTAATGGTAATAAAAATAAAAATGGAGTAAGTGGGAATAATAATCCTTTTTGTTTAATGACTTTAGCTCTGCCTGCCTCCTAACTATTATCAAAGCATCCATTATTCATGAGGGAGAATCTGTTGAGAGCAAGGTAGAAAGAGCATTTGTGAGGAATATTGAGCACTAAAAATGGCCGCTTTCAATGTATCTAATTGTAAGTATTTCTTTCAGCCATTCTCAGTGCTCATCCCTAAGACATAAGACATGCTATCAGCTAGAAGGCACTGTCCATCAGCTAAAGCTGCAGGGATACTGGTTTAGATCAATTAAATGTAACTGGAATGGTTTCTCGGAATACAATTTTCAAAACAGCTAAAACCCACAAATAAACTTTTGTATGATTTCTTTTAGAATTGGTATATACACTAAATTTTATATTTAGTAAATTTGACTTAGTATGTTGTTAAATAAGGCAGTTAAAACTACTTACTTATATCCTGAAAGATTTATTCTAATACTTTCTAACAAAACAAAGTACAAAATTGTTTTAGATGCCAGGTTGATTCATAGCAGTTTCAACAGGTTTCATTTTTGTTTTGCTGGAATATTGATTTCAAGGACTAAAAGATAAAACCCAGTGGTTAAGGTAGCTTGCTGCTCAGTTATGACAACCAGGGTTCCATACTGTGTGGCTCATAAATACCTTTAATTCCAGCCCCAAGAGATCCATGCCCTCTTCTGGCCCCCACAGAAGCTACACATACATGGGAATACATATACACAAACACACATGTACACATGTAAGTAAATCTTTTACTAAGAGAATACTGATTTCATTGTTGTGCTAAAGCGGGGGCATTGTTTCTTAGATCTTCACATGAATAGTATCTAATAATACCTAGAAGCTAACTGCTAAATAATGCTGTATACATGTCCCTTGAGTTCATACATGCAAATACATTTACCAAATGAAGTCTCTAGCTTCTTGATAACATTCAGTATACACACTTATTACACTGCAAAGATACAAGTTAAGGATAAGAAATTAACATTTGGATTATCCTGCTTTTATAGAAGATAAATTAACTATATTAGCATAAAGGCTTTTAATTGTGAGTTAGATGTTCTAGTAACCATTTTTATAGTATGTAGCCCATAACTTCTTTATTGACACACTAATTCAGCTCAAAAATTGTCATCAAGATTACCAAATTGAACTTCAGAATGGACTCAGATCTCTGCGTTTTTTCCCGCTTAAGTGCAAGACTTGGCTGCCTGGTTTGTGTTCCATGTTTCAAATGTTTGACTAAACTTCCCAGAAGGCTGTAAAGGGGGAGAATGGGTTTTCTCAGACTAATTGCATGGGGCTAGTTCCAAACCAACAAGTGGAGTTTAGAGGCCTGGAAAGTTGGTCAAATGCCTATGGCCTCTGGCATATGAAATTGTTTCCACTTTGGCTGTTGAGAAACAGTAAAAATAACAGTTCAATATTTTTAATGTTTGTGCTCGTGGGTATGCATAGGATATCACTTGGAATTTTAGGAAGCTTGCAATTATCATCTTTCAAAAAATAAACAAAATATTGGAGGAAAAGTAAAACAGTAGAATGTACAGAAAAATAGAGATTCTGTGTTTCACCAAATCCAAGACACTGTAGGTTATGAAGTATGGTGTCAGTTCCATACCGTTAAGAGAGACTCTTCCTATAAACTGTACCACAATGCTTTACTACTGCTTTGTACTAATACTTTAAATCTGTTAACTTATTCAGATCTAGTGTATAGATTAAGAGGAGACCATAACTAAACTTGATTGGTTAAGATATTCCAGAAACTTCATCACATCTCGAATTTTTCTGTTTAATATAACGTAGTAGGCAAATTTGTTTGTATCTATGTCTTTTATGCCCTCTAGGGTTTTCTTAAAGGAGTATTTTACTTATCTCTCTAGTATTTTCTTGTCAGTGTCTGGTACTGTCTCTCTACAAGTGCATTTCTTGACATTATGAATAGATTATCATCCAAATATTTTCAGATAATTAAGACTCATGGCCCGGTCCTTAAATCAATGGTTTCCTTTGTTTGTTGAAAATGAAGACTTGTAATTGTTCTACCATCCCTCCACAGATAATAACCCTCTAAGACCACATGGAAAAAGACACCATCAGGTGCTTCCTGACAACCAGTGATTATAGAATACTAGTTGAGACAAAGGCATCCTGGAATTTGTATATCATGCCCTTTGCTTCTGATGCATGCATCCAACTTTATTCATGATTTGCCTTTTAGACTCCTTTTAAGCCAGCTGTGGTTGTGTGGTTGCCTATAATGCTAGCCCTCAGCAGGCTGAGGATGAGCTGGGAGTTCAAGGCCCACCTAGACTACATAGTAATACTCTGTCTCAGGTGAGCAATTAATTAAAAAGAATTCCATAAGACATCTCTTTGTAATTTTTCAATAAATTTTCCTTTAATTATCCAAGTTGAATCATTTCCATTTTTCTACCTACTTACTGATCTTCTGCTGCTGTCTATATTCTCCCACTCAGCCTATTGGGTGATTGCTTTGAGTTTCGGCTATTACATTTTTCTGTTCTAGACTATGCAAACAGCTCATGGTTTCTGTCTCTCTGCTGAGCTCTCCTCTATTTGCATTCACTGCAAACATGTTTCCTTTTATGTTCTCAAGCATGAACTGTTGTTGTAAAGCCTTCCACCTGCAACTCTAACGTCTAACTTTCTTTAAGGATTTTTTTTCCCCTCTTGAGAATAGGTCATACTTTTCTAGTACTTTTGGGATTATGTCCTAGAATTTATAAGTTTTAGGGTTCAATTTTTGAATATTCGTCTGGCAAGCGTGCATTTTTGCCTTTGCAAGCAATAACGTAGCTGTGCTCAAGTTGCAAACACTGGGGAGCAAAACCCTTTAAAGCTGAGCTCAGTTTATCTACTTTTTCCTGGAGTCTCCCCCCGCACATTTAATTTGTGGTTAAGTAAAACATAGCAAGTTCAAATTTTTAAAAACTGAAAGAAGAAGGGCCATGGAGAGAGGCATTTTATGCAGGCCTAGCAAGCTGAGTTTGATATCTGGAAGACATGGAAAGGTGGAGCAAAAGACTGCCCTCTGAAACACTGCTATCTGGCCTGGAAACACGTGTCATGGCACCCATGCCTACATGCAACATGCACACAACAATAAGAAAATTCATTTAATAATAAAACTAAGATTTGTTATGGCTGCCTTCAGTTCTAGTTTGTTAGACTAGGAAAAGAGACGGGGCTCTTCTTCCAGAGTTGTAAGGACTATGTGGTGCCAACTTTGATCTGCCCTCATAGTAAACAAGAACTCCTAAGTGTCAACCCTTGTCCAGAATCTACTGTAATGTCACTCCTCCACATCACTCCACTGACTTTATTAGGTCTGTTTGTCTGTCTGTCTGTTTTCCCAGAAGTAGAGTTTCCATATCAAAGTGGGTGAGGTTCGGCAGAAGTTCTCTAGATATCCTGGAAGGGAAAATCCACTATTCCTGATTGTGAGTTAGAGTCACTTGCTGAGCCTTTGTTCTGAACTGGAACTGCACCTTTTCAGAGATCTTCTCATTCCATCCAGCAGGAATCCCGCTGGAATGGAGCTGCTATTGTTTACAATTCACACACCGGGGAAAAGATACCAGAAAAGCCCCTCAGGTAACAATCCAAATAACAGATTCAAGCCCAAATGTTTTGGAGGCTAAAATACAGCCTTTTAAGCTGCTCCTTTAAGATATAAAATTAACTCCTGCTACCAAAAGGTGCCCTGAGGCACCAAAGGCTGCCCTAGGCAGGCTTTTTAATCAGAAGCCAGTTTAAACCAGTTGATTGCTGACTTAGGAGCACGTAAGTCCTTCTTCACTTAGAGCTACATTTCAGCAACCCTCCTCTTACCGGAGGGGAATCGCTGCCTACAGATCTCTGGTTTTCTGTGCATCTCCAGGGCCAGTGGCTAGAAAAGTGAACACTTTGTCTATGGGCGCTCCAGAAGATGCTAATGCTTTCGCAGTTTGAAAACACTTAGCTTAAAAAATGAGCACCTGACAGCCAGATAGTTTATTCACTACTCTGTGTTTCCCAGGATAAATAATGATAGTAATAAGGTATGCTAATTACTACCTACCGCTTACCTCAGGCCAGCAAGCACTTCTCTGAGCATTCTACCAGCGTGGTGTTCTCTAGTACAACACATCTCTGAGGAGTTACTGATGGCAGCTGAAGCATCACCTGCCTGCACCATGCACCAAGGACCAAGGGCTCACTAGGCTGTGTTAATACCAGGAGCACAGCTCTTCGCTGCTGCCCTATCCTTTCTCCATGTACCCAGTTGGCCGCAAGTACTTCTGGAGAGTTTTTGGAAACTTTCTCAAAAGCCCGAGAATGAAACAACCAACTCAGCTTGGAAACTGCACCTCTTTTCCATGAGAGCTACTGAAGCCTGGGTTTCTGCTCTAGTTAAGCGCAAAGGGTCTTGCTGTTTTGGTGACTATCAGCCGCCAAGTTAGAAAAGAGAAGGAAGGAGTCATGAAGCACTCATTCAGTGAATAATATGCACTCATAATTTCCACACATTCACTGTAGCTGTCCTTGTGCTAGGGTCCAAGGTGTAAACATCATGAGGCGTTGACAAGACAAGGAGAGTGGGAGACAGTGAAGAAAAATATCTATGTTACAAACTGATTTCCTTAATAGATCTAAAGTCCTGAAGGTCTTTGGACGATGGTTTACCAAAGAAGGTTGAAGCGGAGAGGGCCAGTTATTTTCTTACAACAGATTATGCTAAAAACAAATCTTGGATTTGTTTATTAGTGAATCAGATGCATATTAATTGAAATATTGTTATCCAGATAAATAGCAGAGAAATGGTTCCTCTAAAAAGCCCCTTGTCTCTTTAAGGTCCAAACACCCTGGCAATCAACTATGCCCCAAAAGGTCATTATGGCAAGATTCCAATGCAGGATTCTGTCAAGATAGGAACTACCCCTTTTAGTGTGCTCTCCAAGGGTACAGCCACAACCTTGCCTTATTTTTATATCATACCCATGTTATTTATACAATGAACAATGTGTACTAATATCTAATTGTACAACTGACAGCTCATTCCTAATACTTTTGACAATAGGCAACTGGCTACATTTTATACATCAGAAATCTGGTTCTGACATCTAGTATACTAAGGCATCTGCTGTTGATGGAGAAGTGAGTGGCAGTAGAGCCAGTGATAGCTGCCCCCGAAGACAGAATGCTATCTGACACTTGGCTACACTTTTACAATGGGAAGATCAGCTGGGTCTTTCTTGACTATGCTTTCTAGACTCACCCAGAGGTAACTAAAGAACCTAAATTATACAACCTATAGTGTTAGAAATATTTTCCTAACTTGAGCTCTCTGCTGACACGAATCCCCAATCAAGCCAAATCAAAACAAGCCAAATTAAGAAATATCCAGGTTTAATGGGAGTTCTGTGCTCTCAGGTGGCCCCGAGGGGGAACCGGGAAGCCAAGCAAACACAACCACCAGGAGGAAGGAAAAGAGACCATGTGTTCATCTTTGGGGAGTTCATTTAAATACTCCATGAGAGTGGTCCTGACCCCTCTCTGGTCTGCTGGGATTTGGAGTCCAGACCAATATAGCTGGGATAGATGCGAGGGGCTGGGGCCTATGCTCCCAACTTAACATATAGTATCATAATTTGTAACGAAAAAGAGCTGTAAAGCTCATTATAGATATTACAACAAACAAACTAGAGTCACGGTGAGTGTTGTAATGGAGAGTTTTGACAGTCATGAAGCCTGTTTTCCCTTACCAAGACCCCAGAGTGGATGACAGAGAGAAGTCAAGGAATTAGGGAAAATGTCTCTTCCTGTCTTTGTCCATGTTCTGCTGCTATTAATGAATACCACAGACTAGATAAATTGTACACAGAAGTTTCTTTGTCTCATGGGTTTTATCCAAATTTCAAGGGCTACATCAAATAAGAGCATCCTATTGGGGCATAATCTTGTCAAAGGGTAATAAGCTTAAAAGACAGAAAAACATTGGGCCCAACTCACCCTTTCTACTAGGAACCCATTCATCATTCCTCATTTCTGATGGAATCCCCGCTGCCTCACTCGCACCTAATCACATCTCAAAGTTCCCAACTCTTCACATCACCAATTTTGGAAGAACATTAAAATTCTAGCACCTTGTTTTCCCTCAGGTTTTCCACCAGGAAGATAAAGTAGAAAATAGTAGAGAACATTCAGGGAGGTGTCAGTCAAGAACAGACCAACAATTATCTGCATTTGGCCAGCTATAGCAAAAGGTGATATGGGATTCCCCTCTGTATGCTGTAATATGTTTTATTAGCATTGATTAATAAAAAAAAAACTGCTTTGGGCCTATTGTAGCACAGAGTAGAGCAAGGCAGAAATTCTAATCAGAGATAGAGGAGAAAAGAAGGCAGAGTCAGAGAGATGTCATGTAGCTGCCAAAAGAGACAGATGCCTGGGAACCTTATAAATAAACCACAAGCCTCATAGTAAAATGCAAAATAATAGGAATGGGTTCATTTAAGATGTAAGAGTTAGCTAGAAATTTGCATGAGCTATTGGCCAAGCAGTGTTGTAATTAATATAGTTTCTGTGTGATTATTTTGGGTTTGGGCAGGGGCAATGAACAAGCTGCCTCTGTCTACAAATTAGCATCCAGCGTGGAACTTAGGTAATATTATATCCGTCTGGAGTCTTTGATGGAATTGAAGAATATATATTTATAATTATAGTTATCCTTAGTTATGATAAAAGATAAATTAGATATGAAACTTTAGGCTCACAAAGATAAAATAGATGATAGTATATTTTCTTTAATTTTGCCGGATACAAATAGACTAAATTTTGTAACTGTAATTCTCACTTGGACCTGTTTTGTTATATGTAATTTTACTATGCTAAAGCTAAAACCTTCCTTTTTATTTAGACAAAAAAGTGGAGGTGATGTGTGATTCCCCTCTGTGTGAAAATATTTTATTACCATTGGTTAATAAAGAAGCTGCTTTGGGCCTATTGCAGTACAGAACAGAGCAGGTCGGAATTCCAAACAGAGATAGAGAAGAAAAGAAGGCAGAGTCAGGGAGATACCATTTAGCTGCCAAAGGAAACAGATGCCAAAACCTTACCAGCAAACCACAAGCCTCATGGTCATACAGAATAATAGAAAAGGGTTAATTTAAGATGTAAGCGTTAGCTAGAAATATGCAAAAGCTATTGGCCAAGCAGTGTTGTAATTAATATAGTTTCTGTGTGATTGATTATTTTGGGTCTGGGTGTCTAGGAAACAAACGAACAGCCTCCATCTACACCAGGTGATCTCTAAACAACAAAATTTCTTGCTCACAGGTCTAGAGGCTACAAATCTGGTATCCACTGACACTCCCTTGCTGCTTCAGAGATGGTGCCTTGGTGTTAGGTCTTCGCTTGGCAGAAGAAGGCAGCCCCCATAAAATTCTTTCTCAAAATCACTAGTCCTATACTTGAGGACATCTGCCCTCATGACATCACTTCCTACAGGGTCTTTTACTATTACCCCACAAGGGATAAGCTCTAACAGACATGGTTCAGAAGACTGTCACATTTTCAGATTTCCATAGGGGAAATCATGGAAGTCAGAGAGGATAGATGCCATTAGCGTTGAGGATCAACATGAAAGCTCCCTTCAAATACCCCAACTTGTAACTTCCCTGATTACCAGCCGCCACTGTGTGCAGTCCCAGAAGTTCTTATCTTATGGATTCACTTTCCAGAGCAAAGTCAGTTTTACACACAAAAAGCCCATTTCTCACCAACTGACTCTAAATTGTATTAAAATCACTGCCTCTACCATTCCTCATTAGCAACTGCCTCCCTCTCCACTCAGCCTGATCTTAGACGTTCTCAGACATTATTAGAGCTTCAGAAACGTGGCATCTGATCACTCTTTAGATGACACAATATAAAACACTTCTCTAGAAAGCAACACCTGGTTGTCCATGCCTTCCAGTACATGACAACAGTCTGTCATCCGCATTTCAGATCCTGAGTGATGACAGCTACTGATTCCATTTCTTTTCATGCTTCTGCTAGGCTTTGTTTTGTGATATCTTTTTCCTTTTCAATAGTTAAAAAAAAGAAGTTAAATGTTTTGTTCTGCATAATCATTTTACAAGGAAATCAAATGACATGTTAAAAAAAGAAAGCAAGCAAGCAAAAGAGTCACCTAAATCCACAAATCAAAGAGAGCCATTATTTGCAAGCTAACTTTTAAATATCTTACTAAAGAAAAATAGACACACCTTTGTTTAATTTTACATAAATGGCGTCATATTATACACACTTGTTTCTATCCTAGTCATATTTCTTTTTATAACACGTATTGGCTTCCTTCCATGCGCACATATTTTAATAGAATCATAAACAAACATATGTACACATTATATGAGGTTATTGTCACTTATTTTTAAGGAAAGTGTGTTATATATTCTGGCTTTCATCTTTCCTACCTAACAATGCATGATGGAAATCCCTTCGAGCTAATGGTTTAAATTCCATCCATCCTTACTAATGTCAGCATAGTGTTCTGTGTTATAGATAACTGGAGTTTATTAAATCATTCCCTTGGCAATGGGCATTCACATTACTTCTAGGTTTGACAAGCTAGCTATGAATACTTATCTTTTACATATATCTTTAATATGCCTGGGCATGTTCATTCCTTTGGGCCTATTTTCAGGAGCTGGGTTGCCATGTCAAATACTTGATATTTTTTATTCTGATGGATTATTGTTGGGGTCCAAATGGTCTGCAGTTCCTTTCTTAGGCACCGGTCTTGAAACAGATGTGTTTGTATGTCTGGGGAGGACCATCAATCTTAAATGTTTTCACTACTGCAAGTGAAAGAGAAGCACACATCTCCAGAGCTCTCCTTAGACACAGTTCCTAAAAGTCAACTTTCAAAAAAAGATGGAGCATTTCTCTGATTCTTAATGAACATTGCCAACTTTTTCCCCATGTAGAAAGTGGTTATAACCTTTCAAATCTACGTATCAGCACACAAGTGGGCTTTGTTAAACAGCATACGTCTCGGGGCTCAGAGTCCCACAACTGCTCCTTCATTAACTTCCTAAGAATGTGCCTAATCATGCCTTTGTGTGTCCATATCATTTGTCATAGTTAAGCCAAGTGGTTTGTGTCCCCATAGGGTCTGTCACTGAATAATATCGTCAATGATTTCCAGAGCAAAGGATTTTCCTTTGGAGCTGTTTTTACCATGGTAGTAGGTGGGCTTCTTCCCTTGAACTTGGGAGCATGGATGGATCTAAGTGGCTTTAATGAGGTTCTCTCAAAAGACAAGCAATATGAAGACTGAGGAGGCTTACAGTCTTACTTCCCTTGACCCTTGCTTTTTGTGACTATCTGAATGAATGTGTCTGGAAGAGTTTACCCAACCCGCCAGTTCTCAAATTCATTGAAATCACTTAAGGACTTATAAAACAAACAAGCAAGCAAACAAACGAATGAACAAAAACAAAACAGGAGTCGGAAAAAATGGCTTAGTAAGTACAGCACTTGGCATATCAGCATGAGGTCCTCACTTAGGACCCCCAGAACACACATACTGTTAAACAAGGTAGTGTGTTTTTAATTCCAATGTTCCAATGGCAAGAAGAGATGTCGAGGAAGGAAAATTCCTGGAAGTTCTCAGGCCAGCAAACCTGGTATATACAATAGTGAGCAACAAGAGATCACTTCTCAAACAAGTATCAGCAGCTGAGGTTATTCTCTGAACCCCACAAATGAATCACAATTTCTGCACCCACATTTATGCACACACATTGTGGGCACACTTACCTGGATGGAGGTGTGGGGGGTGTTAAAACTGTAATGGTTTAAATCTGAAATAATTTCTCAAGGACCATGTGCTTTATTGCCTCTGGTGGTAATAAGAGGTGGGCCCAGTGGAAGGGAGTAGGGTCTGCTGGTGTGCCCTTGAAGAGGAGTTTGGAAGACTAGACTCTCCCCCTTCCAGGTAGTGAGCAGTATCCTCTGCTTTGCATCCCTGCTCTGATGCGCTGGAATGCCAGGGGCTAAAAGGAACTTTTCAGAGAAAATGCCTGCTAATAATACCTCAGAACCAGCAAATCAAAATAAGTCTTCCTTGCTCAAAGTTATTTCTCTTAGTTGTTTTGTCACAGGGAGAGAAAGCCCTTTGTGGAGATCCACTGTCAGTTACAGGTCTGGACCCTGGGCAGGGCTTGCATCTCTAACGAGTTTCCGGGCAGTGCTGATGCCCTCTAAGGCATCATCCATCTCGTCTATTACCCATCTGTTTTGGACACAGAAGCTTGTATGTAGTATGCTTCACCGTGGAGTTCTAGTGTTTCTCTAGAACACAGCCCTCTTTTTAGTAGCTGTCCTTGGTGGCAGTAAGGACCAGCTGTCAGCATCCTCCGCATTATAACTTTTCATATCCTTGAAGACAAGTATTAGGTTTTCCTTATTCTTCCTTTCACCTACATCCTGATTCTCTCAGCATTTCCTGATAATCATATAGCCAGCCTGCCCATCATTTTTATTGCACTTCCCTGAAGCCCATTTTGAATTTCCATTCTATCCCTGCCTGAAATCTCTTTTAATAAGAACCGATATGAGAGAAAGGGAATGTGTTGAGGAAAAACCCTGAAAGTACAGCTTTCTAGGCTACCTCTACGAGGAACTCTGGATATGGCATTGGAAATACTTTCTAGATGATAATTTTTCTCAATTATTAGTTCAGAGATCACAGTCCACAAGTGGGTAGAAAAATAACCATTTCACATTTATCCAAACATCATTAGCTCTATCTTTTGATAAAAGCGTATCCCTTTAAAATCTATCTCACAAATATCCTGTGAAATTCTAGAATTGCCGTGTTGCATTGTGAGTATCTAGCAGAAGCATTGACTTTGGTCAACCCAACTTGAATAGGTACATCTTCCCTCTCTGAGAATAGTAGAAATTATATAAAACCACACCTAAAGCATAGCTATAAAGCAGTTCAGCAAGCCATAGTGATTTTAGAATCTTCCAACTCCACTAATTTCCTGTAGAAATGAAACTGGATTATGATCAACTTCACAGTATAGTCATGGAAGTAGTAATAGTTCTTTAATTCAAGTTGACATATTATTAAAAATAATCATTTCCATTTGTCTTTGAGATGTACTCTAAAACAAGCACATTCTTTTAAATGCTGTCATGAATAGTATTAATTAATCAAAATTTCTTGTATCTGGAACAACTTGTCTTCCTCTAAAAACAATGAATTGATGTACTCATGTCAAAGACACTATCCTGTCTACCAAGGCAGCCGAGATTTACATCCATTCTTAGTGGTATTTATTCTTGCTAATCTGTATGTATTAGCATGACAGACAGTTAACAGTCAGACAGGCAGTACCTCTGAGCATGTTGACTGATGTACTTGTACTCCGTGTAAATCTAGTCCAATCTTTTTCTCAACCCGTTATTTTGATATTTTAACCCCATACCTAAGAAAATGAACTCAAATAACAGTGCTGGATCTATCAAATAATCAACAGTAATAAAGCATTCAAATATATAAACGTATGGGATCCATTCTCATCTACACCATCACAGTTTTTAAGGCTAAAAGTTTGAGGGCTATATGGCCACACTAACATAGTTGAGGTAGGCTGGATTCTGATAAACGACAACCTCCCCTAGGCAGAAATAATTTTCCTTTTGGCTTCCAATGATGATGGCTCCACTCTCATGTAATCCAGTCACCTACCAGAGACCTACTTCCCACTATAGCAGTCTTGGGAGTTATCAATGCATAAGAGTTGGGATGTTACTAGCATTTAGTCCATACCCATCTTTGGATTATTATTTGGAGGGAGTATTATTTGTAAGAGCATTGAAGAGGTGCTTGAGAGATGGCCCAGGTGGTAAGAGCACTGGCTGATCTTCTAGAAGACCCAAGCTCAGTTCTGATGATCCAAGTTGGATGACTCACAGACACCTGCAACTGTAGCTCTAGGAGATATGACTCGCTCTTTTAACTTTAGAGAGTACAGTACATATACACACAAACATACTCTCTCATAACATACACGTATTCACATAATTTTTTAATATAAAAATAAAAAGAAAGTAAAAGGCAAATGGACAGGCGTACTAATCTAAAAGGTATCCAATATTACTTTCTTCCAATATAACATATAATTTGAATGCAATTTCAGTTAAAAAACAATGATTTTTTAATTTAATGAGGTTATCTGCATTTAATATGAAAAAAGAAAAGCAAGAATTATAAAAACAAGATAAACAATACAGGTCTTTCTTCACCGTATATTTAATGTCTTTAGAGATATAGGAAAAGAAGAGAAAAAAAGTTGTGAGTAATACTGGAGAAAGTTTCAAGGTCAAAAATAGCATCATATGTATTTTAGATTATTCAATAAATAACTTAGATAAAATTGACAGTGTATATGTAATCCACTTTGAACCTAACTTTACACATGGTTTAAAAATTAAAAATATAAATATATTTCTTAGAAGTTAAATAAGATTTACCCTAAGAGCTGACAATTCTGTGCCTATGTGTGTACCCAAATAATTAAAAACAGCTATTCAAACAAATAAGTACCAGACAAAAATACTTGTGGCAGCAATATTGACCATAACCATAAACAGAAATATCCCAAATGACCACCAACTGATGAATGATAGACAGAAGGGCGTATATCATTTAATGGAGTCAGACTCACACAGAGGAATACACACGGCGCAGCGTGAAGGAACCTCAAAAGCATTACACTTAAGTGAAAGAAGCCACAAATGAAAGGTTCCAATTGATTCATTTATATGAGCTATCTAGAGTTGATAACTCCATAGAGACAGGAAGCAGGTTAGTGTTTGCAAGAGTTGAAGGTCAAGAGTAAAAAACAATTACTTAATGGGTTTGGGTTCTCCGTAGAGAATGATGAAATACTTCGAGTTAGAGAGGGGTGATAGTGGCGCAACATGATGACCACGCTGCCTATTTCAAGAAATCTTTTCTTGGCGAGAAGTAAACAATGTCTATCCCTTCATTATGATGTCCTAATGACTAGCCAAAAGACAATTCCACCAAAGTTCCTTTGGGGAACCAATGAAGTGTATTGGGCTTTCACACAGCACGTGGTTGAGGGGTACTTGACAGGAGTATGGGCTACTCTGAAGCTGCCACAACTGGAATGTTTTCATCCATTCACCGTGGATGATGGTTTCCTTGTAACTGTATATATGGAGTCCACTTCTGCCAATGACCCCCAGCCCATATGCTCTAGCACCTCCCACACCCCCGCACACACAACAATAAACAGTTGTAGCAGAATTGCTTACAAATGGCTGGGAAGAGCAGCTAGAATCTCAAGGGAAGTCCTTGACCTTCCTTCTGCATAGAAATTGTCAGCAGTCCACAGGTCAGATTGTGAGGGTGTCCTCCAAGCAGGCTCGCCTGACCTGATAAAGATCACAGGCATCCTGCTTGGAGGATGTACACTACCACTTTAGAATGATTAGTTTATGTCATCTGAATTTCCCCTCAGCAAAAACCATGACGAACTGGTGTCTTAGTTAGGGTTTCTATGACTTTGAGAAAGTACCATGACCAAAAAGCAAGTTGGAGAGAAAAGAGTTCATTTAGCTTACAGTTTAACATCACTGTTCATCAGTGAAGGAAGTCAGGACAGGAACTCAAACAGGGCAGGATCCTGGAGGCAGGAGCTTATGCAGAGACCATGGAAGAGTGCTGTTTCCTGACTTCCTCCCCCTGACTTGCTCAGCCTGCTTTCTTACAGAACCCAGGACCAGTAGCCCAGGGATGGCACCACCCCCCATGAACTGGGCTCTCCCCCACTGATCACTAATTGAGAAAATGTCTTACAGCTGGATCTCATGAAGGTATTTTTCTCAACTGAGGCTCCTTCCTCTATGATGTCTCTTACTTGTGTCAAGCTAACACACAAAACCCAGCCAGTACAACTGGGCTGGGGGGGGGGGGCCCAGCTGCAAGGGTAATGTGCTTGCTGCCCGGGTGTGAGGACCTGAGTTCGAATTTCCAGAGTGATTCAAAGCCAGATTTGGCAGTGTGTATCTGCAACTCCTGTGCTTCTAGGGCAAAGACCTGGTGCCAGAGACAGGAGAATCCCCCAGAAACTTGTGTGCCAGTTGTATGGCATATGCGGAGGTGAAAACCAAAAAGGCTCTGTCCCAAACAAGATAGTAAGCAAGGACTGCCATTACGGGTTGTCTTCTCACCTCTACACAGGCCGATGGTATGTAAAATCTTCCTCCACATACTTGCACAACCGGCGTACACATTCATGAAAAGATTTAAAATGTACTAACTCACTATAAGCATAACCAGAACCATGAGTGTAGAGTTCTCAACAAAACAGAATTTGGAAGAGCTAAGCCTAAGATGACTGCAGAAATCAGAAAAAGATGCTCATATCTAAATGCCCAAATCATGACTAATTTTGGGAGTTAAAGAATAAAAATATGCTACCTTGTTAATGATGCCCAACAAAGACAGGACTCGTTATTCTCCCAAACCCAGGCCTTCCATTTATAATGACTCTTACCTGTGTCTCTAATGCCGCATAGAGAGAAATAACACCTCTTGTTAGTTGCAGCTGTACAATGCCAGCTTAAGGAAGGTTGGCCATACTCACAACATGGCTGCTTCCCACCTTCTCAGCTGCATGGGATGCACCTGAGTGTGGCATTTCTGAAGGCTCGCTTTGCTCACTAAGAAGGAGCAGAGCAAGCTTGTCATACATCTGTTTTGTTCATCTATAAACAGATTTTTTATTAGATATTTATTTGGTTGCTCTGTACAGATTGCTCTGTTTAATTTAGAAATTAAGTCTCCAGGTTGGCAGCAGAATTTTGAATACAAGAATTCTGGAACAGCAGCAGCTTTTAACCTTTGGGCTTCTCTTCTAAGAAGCTAATTAGAAAATTAAATCCAAAAGGACTGGATCCTGAAAATGTTGGCTTTGTAAGGCAGGTGACAATTCCGTTCACCTGCTAGTTTGATGTCTTCTGACTTGTCATTATAATGAGGTATTCGAAGAAATTAAAACGGGTTTTTAAAAAAAAATAGAAGTCACACCACCTTTGTTAATACTAGAAACTTTATTGCTTGGAAAATTAAATCTGAACAGAGAAGTCTTTTAGATGTCTCACCACTCCTGGCTAAACGTTTTCTTAATTTATTATGTGCTTGATCAGTTGGTAAACTCGTGGGCTAATTCCTAGTCCTGGTATCAGCTGGAGGCGCAGCGCCTGACCATTATCGCAGCGGGTGCCCGGGAGCCCTGTGGGCTCACACTGCCAGCAGCTGGAGTCCACTGAAGAGAAAAGGGAAAAAAAGCACTAAAGCTTTTACTGTCTCCAAAGATATGTGCAGCCTACCAGTGCTCCCTCGGAAGACTGAGCTGAAAAGTTCCCCATTTTCTCTGTTTATGCCACAGCCCTTGACCCCTTCAAATAAGCTTAAAATACCTTCTTACGCTGAAGACCTTGTTTTCTCTTTTGCCTTAAATGTGGCTGGCATTCTGTGATCTCATACCGGCATACAGACAGGCCTAGGTCTGTGTGCTTCAGAAGACACACCTGTCAACATTTCAAATACCAGTTGTAGAAAGCATGGATCTATTTCATTTAATAGCTAAAATTTAAAAATATAAAACAGATTTTTTTTTCTCACCAAACACAAATATAAGGGAATATTACATCTGGCTTTGTCCCAGCTCACGTGAGAAAATACAGACTCAGGTCCTAAAAGGCTTAGAGTTCAGTGGGAGACACAGAGATATAAGGAAGGCATAGCCGTGCTAGGTGCTAGGTGTTGAAAACAGAGACAACCCTCAGTGGCGTCTACAGCATGAGATGGATTAACAAGAGCAAAGCACTTACAAACTCTTAAGTGACATGGGAGCCTACAGAAATGAAGACCCCAGGAAATGGAGAGATCTGCGTGTTTTCTGCGTGCCGTGCAGACATAGATGGGATGAAAGAAGTTGGGTCTGTGGTCACACATTAGGGAGAATTCTGCAAGGCCTGCTTGTTGCATCCTCCTGGGCATCTCCATATTCAGAGACTAAGGGTGTTCTTTCTGTGTGTTTTGTTTTGTTATGTTTTTGATAGAAAGTAGTGTCTAGAAGGAGAGTATTATGATGGCCCAAAAGAAGACTCAGAATTGATTCATGGCAATTCTGTTTCGGAAGAAAATGGCAGGGATCAGAATACCTCCTGTTTCTGCGGTTTTATCAAAAGCCAGCATGCCATATATGGAACAGCATGTGTTGAACTCATCAATACTGTGAAAAGGCCAGGCACGGGGAAGACTAAGCGAACCTAAATTGAGTTTGGCCTAAAGATTGCTCCACACATACTTCCTTTCATAGTAAACTGCTACCTAATTTCATACGTAAACGGAGTACAAAATTCTCTTGAAATGAGCAACCAAATCTCAGTCCATTGGAGTCAGCAACTGCTAAAGCACATGAAAGGACAGGCACTAGCAGGGACCAGTTAGGGTCTCTCTGCACCTCACTCATATCTTCTTTATGTTACTTCCTTTCCTCTGCATATCACTATAACCTCCATATGTGAAAGAGAAGAGTGTCTGAACTGCTGTTGGTTTAGTATGCAGTCCAATTTCCCAAGTTTGTCTTTTAGTGATATCTACAAAGAAAGAAGGGCTTGTTTCCACCTCGAGGAGTGGAAGCAAAGACAAAGAGTTGGTCTTGAAATGAGAATGGTGTATTTGCTGGTACATGAAGTTTATGAAAACTGAGTGGAAGCAAAGAAAACATTCCTGACTGTGGAGGCTCAGAAGAGGGGTTGTCATCAACTCCTTATCTTTTTCTATTTGCACGATTGCTACTCCCCCCCAAGAGTTGAAGTTTACCTCTGTCTCCAAACCAGGGTTCATCTTAGTAACTCACTTAAAACTAGCAGAATCTGACCAAAGCTTGCCACATGTTATCCAGGACTAAATTAGAAAAGCCTATTCTACTGGTACACCATATATTTGTAATGTTTATTGTTACAACCCAAGCTCCATGCCATGAGCAAGTCCAGGGCGCAGGAGAGGTCTAGGAGGCAAGGAACCATTGAAATAAAGGAAAGCTTTAAGATAGCTCCAACGTAGACACCAACAGATTGCAAACAAGAGTCACTTGGTTGAACTTATCATTTTCTACTACCATGAGTGATTGTAATAATAAATAATGTCTGTGGTCTCCTTGCGTGACCACAGATACATGCGTCCACATATGTACATGTGGAGGCCAAAGGTCAGTGTCCAGTGTCCTCTTCTGTCCCTCTCCATCTTATTTTGTTGGACAGAGACTCTCATTGAATATAAAAGTCACTGACTGACTAGACTACATGGCTAGGGAGTCCCAGAATTCACCTCTGCCTCCAAGTCTAGGGCTTCCAGGTGAGCAGCGTCTTGCCTTGCCCAGCTTTGTACATGGGTGCCAGTGACCTAAATCCAAGTTCCCATGCTTACACAGCAAACAGTTCACATATTGAGCCATCTCCCCACACCCTCATTTGCAGTTTGAAGTTACAACAGACTTGGATTTACATAGCAACAGAGAACTAGAACATAGCTAAAGAGAAGGTCACATATAGACAAAGACACTAAGCAACAGACTAATGTGGGCATTGGAGGGGCTCTAAAGTGGAGGCATGAGAACTGGGGTAGGGCTTCAGGGTGAGAGGGGCATGTAGATGTCATCTTGTCACACAAAGCTAGAGTCCATGGCACGGGGAGTGAAAACGCCACTACAGAGATCTTTTAAAAAGTGTTTTATTACACTAGTGTATGTGTGTGTGTGGGGGGGGCATACTATGATCAACTTTGAGAATACTCTTCCAGTACAGTGTGTGGAAAGCCCTAAGCTATAGAAATTCCATTTATCCCTGGACTAGGAGAGGAGCAGATGGGAGAGGTTGGATTGAAGCACACTAACTTTTAAAGTTGGAAAGTATCTGGCACTGGATGGAGGGGAAGGTGAAACCAAAGAAAATTCACCGGACTCTGACTTTGAGTTTGCCTACCAAGCGCCACATACTTTTCCGGGTCTTGAGGATAAAGCGGTGCCTAGGACATTCAGTGGCCTCATGAGCTTAGGTTTTAGTGAGGAAGAGAGACTATAAATGGGATTCATTGGGGTTAAGGCTCATTTAATTTCCAGTTAGTGCTCTTCCTGTTAATCTGTCTTCTTATTTATCGTGCACTCCAGAGGAGGAATGGATCACTTTCCAGAGAGGAAAGCAAACTCCCTGCTTTAATATTCTGAAGATGATCCCCCGAGGCCGACACTCTGGAAATGAGAGAGTTCAGTTTTGAAGGGCTTGCTCTTCATACTGGTAGACCAAGCATGGAAACCCACACAGCCAGGGGTGGAAGGAGAGCCTGGAGCTGTGGATCGCGTCTTTGGCACCAAGAGAAGTGACACAGAGCATGAAGGGCCTGTTTCAGCCATGGAGAAAGTCATTCTCGTGTCCCTGTGAACATTTATTAATTCAGTATAATTGTCCGGGTTGCAAGGCACATTACAGTAAAAATTAGAAAAGAAAGCATCATCTAACTTTATGGTGCTTCCACTGTATTATGGAATACAGATAGTAAACGGGTAAAGTAGCAAAGTAAATCCAGTTTATCAGCTTCCTCTTGCTGCTGTCTCCAATTACCACAGACATTGGGGTCGAAAACACCATATAATTATTTTCATATATTTTGGGAGATCGAAAGTCTGAACTGGATCTGAGGTGTCAGTAGGGTAGCAATCCTTCTGAGAATATATTTCCTTGCCCCGTCCTGCATATGGAGGCCATTCGGTCTTCTAGGCTCCTGGTCTCATTCTGTAGGGAAGTATCTCTGACTTCACCTAGCACAGCTCTCTGATTCTCATCTTGCCTCCCTCTTGGGAGAATATGTGTTCTTTATGATAATCCAAGGTAACACCCTGATCTCAATATTCTTAATTTATTCACATCTCCAGGTAGCTGGAATTTTCTTTGGGTGGCCAACCAGCTCCCAAATAAAGACACAGAGACTTATTAGTTGTGAATGCTTGTTCTTAGTATAAGGTTGTCCCACCAGTTCTTGTAACTTATATTAACCCATTTCTCTTAATCTACTTTTAGCTCGGGGTATTTTACCTTTCTTTACTTTTGTATGTCTTACTTGCCTGCTTCCTTTGTGTCTGTCTGACTGACGGGTCTCAGGCACTTCCTTTTCTTTCTCCCTCATTCTCTCTTGAGCGTAGATTCCTTCTCCTACTTATTCTTTCTGCCCGCCAGCCCTGCCTATCCCTCCTCTGCCTAGCTAACTGGCCATTCAGCTTTTTATTAGACCAATCAGGTCCATCAGGCAAGCAAGGTAAAACGCAACACATCTTCATATAAGTAAACAAATGCAGCATAAATAAATGTAATATATCTTTGCTTAGTTAAACAAGTATTATATTCCACAAACATCTCCACAGTTCCTTATGCCATGATTCCTTGTGCCACGTAAAGTGACATATAAGGACAGAGTCTATGCATCAAAACGTGGTACTCTTTGGGTAGCCACTGTTTGTCTGACCACAGTTGAGGAGCAATGACTATGAGGTAAAATAAACAGGGAGAAAGTGTGAACGTAGAGGAGAAGTGTAAAAGTGAGGTCCCAGAAGGGGCTTCATATACGGTGGGCAAGCCATGAAATTTCTGGGGATTTTATTCCGGACGAATTGGAAAAATTAAGTGGATTGATGACTGTGTTCTGCCATGCTTTAATCAACGGCATCGAAGCTTCACTCTCAATGTGGTATGCAGAACATTTTCAAGTAACTTTGTTTTTTAACAAGAACAAAAGGACGGGAGGTAGATATGAAGGTCGTGCGATTGAAAAAGGTCTTTTGTGTCACTGGTTGTGTTGTTTACCTTAGAGGTATTTTAACAAGTATGTATGTGGATGGGACTTTTCCGGGAAAGAGGGGAAACTCGGGTCTGGAAGGAGTTAAAAGCCAAGGTATTATGCTTCCCTAAGCAAGAGGACTATTGGGTCCAGTATACAAGGGGAGGGGTTGATCGTGATCAGACCAGAACTAATTCTTCCTTTGTTAACTGGAGGTGGGGTGGGAAATGGAATAAGATGGAATTAATATAGAACAGATGTGAGACAACCAATGTGTTGCACCTATTTCTCTGGTGTAAACAGAAACAGTAGTGAGCGTGTTACTAAATGAGGGAGAGGGGGGCTGAGAGAGGGTGGGGAGCACAGGCAGGCGGGGTGAGGGTATTGATGGTTTTAGGAGAGAAGAGAAAGTGTAAAATATTTATTTAAGAAAGTAGCATGCACTGACTAGAGAAATGTAGGATTCCTAGGCATGTGGGAAATCTCTTGAGGGTTATAGCCATTAATTTACAACCAGCAGCGTTGTGTGTGTGTGTGTGTGTGTGTGTGTGTGTATGTATGTTTTTCCCCCTCAGCCGTGATCAGCTGCTACCTGAGTGCAGTAATGGAGAATATGAAACATCGTGTTTAATAATGACTGCAGCGGGGAGAGAAGGGAAGAAGAGGTGTGAGAACATTTGTAAATGTGGACTGTGGAACCTTGTTGAATAAAAGACAGAATAGATAGGATGAAGTGGTGATAGTAAGAAGAGCAGGTTGAAAAGTCCAATAGGTTTAAAAAAAAAGGATCATTGGTGTAGAAGTAAAAGGGCTAAGAAAACAGAATGTAATGACCAGAGAAAGATGTCTAAATCAAGATTTTTAGAAACATATATGTTGAAGTAAGGTATACCACGGACATGGATTCTGTGACATAATACAAGATGAAAATCACTAGAAGCAAGGACAGGGCTTTGGACAAACTATCCATAGATAGTAGTGGTACAAATCATATGAGCATAGTGGTACAGACATTTCTAGTAACCACAGCTTAAGTTCATCGACTAAAGAAATAAGAAGGTTTGAAGTGATTACAGAGAGGAAGATGTCAAGCCACAAAGCGAAACACATTTGGGGAAGACAGGAGCCAGTGAGACTGTCTAGAGGAGATAGCAGAATGCTGCCCCTCTAGGCACAGTGCACAGTGTTTTGTGGGAGAAAACAAGTTACTATCTGAGCAATTTACAAGGAGAGTACAGCCTTCAAAGGAGAGAGAGATTTTTTTTTTTTATATTTGATCAAGATGAAAAAAGTTGACAGTTGACAATTTAGAGGGTTTTGCTAATGACAAACTGGGTTTTAAAAGCCCCAGGTTCAAGGTTCAGGGATTCAGGGGACATTAGAGCTTGGTAAGGAGAAAGTTGCATAGAGCCAGCCCTCGGAGGCTGGACTGTCACAGGTGGGCATGGAGCTGGTCCTAAATGTGGGGAATTCTGGGATTAATCCTGGTGCTCTTTTAGCTCAGGGTCAGCAAACATGTTGTATAAAGGGCTCCTTTTAAGCCCATTAGACTTTTTGCCGCCACCACTCAGCTTTGCCACTGTGCGCAAAAACAGCCATTGGAATATGGAAATAATAACACGGCTAAATCTCAATTAAACCACATTTGTGAAATCAAGAATGTGGCTGGCCCTTGCATTAGCAAGGCGAGTTGATTGGTCCTTGCATGTTTGGCAGTTTCAGGGATTAGTAGGCAAGGGACCCAGAAGAGGAAAGAGTATTCTCACTGGGATTTCATGTTAGGTCGCTGACCAGCCATTAGCCTATAGATTTTGCAGTGATCATGGCCCTCTTGATGGTTTGGGGATCTCTACTGGCCATTCACATCCTAGTGTGGTCTCCCAGGTTTCAGTTATCAATGACTCCAAGACTAGAGAAGTTGCAAAGGCAGAGGACGAGTGCAGAGGACACACACGTTTCATGACTAATGTTGACTTTGAAGGGGGCATGGTCTATGAAACACACATTGCAGAGGAAGTGGAGCCAGTGGGACTTGGATTTGGAGGTCAGGTGACACGTACGTGAGGCATGTAGTTGAAGGAGTCATTGGTGGGTAACAGAACTGAAGCCTCACCTTGATTGGAGGCCATCTCTCTGAGAGACATTTGAACAATGGTCAGAGGTACTCAGACACAGAAATCTGTTAAGTACTAAGTTTTCCAGGTTTACATATTTCCAAATGTCAGTTCTCTTTTGTACCACCTGCTCCCGCCCCACCCCATGATTCTGAAGACTAGGAGATGTCTTCCTCTATGGACCTGCACCACCTGCTTGAAGTTATGCCACAAAGAAATAAGTACAGAAAAAAAAAACCATAACAATAACAAAAATTCTTGAATCTTCTGCGATTTGTTAGGGTAGCGGGACTGATTAGGAATGCTCAGTTGATCCTGCTTTTCCTCTTCAATAGCTGATCCCCCCCCCCCGTCATCACCTCCATGTGAACTAAAACTGAAATAAGGAGGTGCTACATAAATTATCTGACATTGTCACCAATTAACAGCTTCCATCAGGGAAAGAATGGAAGCTGTTACCTAAGTGGGTATTTTCAGGCTGGCCTTTTTTTGCACTCTGAGAACCTGCCAAGTCAGTGAGAGGGGGCAGAGAAGTGGTGCCCTGTTAGAATCAGAAGGCCTGGGAGACAGTTGGGGCCCATTCAGTCACTTAACGTCTCTGTACATAAGCATCCTTACTTGTAAAACACCAGTTCTGTGCCAAACATGTGCCAGACACCTCACAACTCATTCAACAATTGCCCAGGCTGCTGGGAAAGTCACATGCAAAAAAAAATTGATATAAAGCTATGTAAGCCATAAAGCAATAAATATGTCAACAGAAGCTATTGTGCAACTCTAACCATCTGTTTCCAATGGCCCCAGTAGTCATCAAATTATTGGAATAGGTTTTCACAGGCCCTGATGGCCTCAATTTTTAAATTTTCTACTTACTATTATTATTTTTGCATCAGCTTTTTTTCTCTTCTGAGATTTTTTTTTTTCGCCTTTTAGGAACCGAATCACCAATTTGACCTTTACAGTTTGTAGCAAAATTGCCAAACTCAGAAAAGGGAAGATGACGTTCTGAAATTCTTAGGCAACATGGGCCACAATCCCATTATAATATTTGCTGTTATATATGCTTATAAATTCACAACCGACTGCCCTTTCTAAAACTCCCCTGGCAAAGGGAGGGAGGGGTTTGGAAAGGGATCCCGGGGGACCCTTTCTTAATGGAGGCCCTGCCATTACAGTATGATGGCATTTGGGCATTATAATTTACACCTGTGTTTCATGCATTTTATCCACTGCTAATAATTATTGAATAATTACCGTGTTCTCCTACTGAGGCCGCTCTTTTGTATTCCCACTTCTTCCTAGGGTTTCAGTGAGATTGTTGCCTTTTGAAAGTTCCTCTCCTTCTGAAAAGGAGGCAGGTGGTTTGTAATTCTTATTTGTGAGCCAAATTTAAATGGGAAAGCTTCCTGGGCTGTGGCCTGTCCTGAATCCCTTGGCTTCCGCATGCCCTGTCGACTAGAAGGATAATAGGCAGAACCTTGTCCTAGAAATCACTTTTGCTTAAAGATGCTAACACTCATGTGTTTGTGACATCCATGTCACCCGCTTTCATGTTGCATCTTCCAAACTTGCTAAGCCGATTGGAATTGAGATAAATTAGATCGTTTGCAGCCCAACTTGCCTGCCAAATTCAAATTGGCACTTGAAACACTTTATCTGTGTTTGGGGGACAGTTGGAAGACACATCGTCAAGACTTAGCTCACGGAAGAATTTCGTTTTGTTTTTCTGTATGGAAAAAAAAAACAAGTTCATTCCTACCTTTTGTTTTTATTTCATTTTGTTCTTTATGTTTTCTTGCTTGGCTTTTTTTTCCTCTCATGTGTGTACATGCAGTGTGTTGTGTGTATGTTTGTATATATGATTTGTGGTGCATGTGTGTGGTACTTGTATATGTATGCATTCAGATACACATGCTCATGTATAAGAGCAGGTGCCAGAGGAGGACACTGGGTTTCCTGCTCTGTCACTTTCCACCTTTTGTCCCTTGAGCCCCTGAAACAGGGTTTCTCACCGAATTTGAAGCTATGCTGGTAGCCAAAAAGCCCCAGTGATCCTCCTGTCTTCACACCCCACGCTGGTGAGGCTACAGATGTGTGTGACCATGTCTGACTTTTTATGTGAGTTCTGTGGATTTGAACTCAGGTCCTCATGCTTGCATAACTAGTGTTCTAACACACTGAGCCATCTCCCCAGGCCCTTTCTCTGAAAAAAAAAATTATCCTATCACTTCATTTGTCTATCTTAGCATTTACTATTGAAGAAAGGGGGCAGTTCCATTTTTTTCCAAAAAGAAAAAATATTAAAATATTTCACTAGTCTAATGTAAGAGGAATGTATTCCAATAGTCTAATGCAGGATGATCATCTTACCACTGGATCTCCCACTGTTTCTGGGCGATTTTTTAAATGGGTCCTTTGCTCGTCATTCTTTCCTCTTAACAATCTATAATTAATCTCAGAAGGAGCTTAGCAGTCTGTCATTCCTATGAGTGCTTATTCCGTATCGTAACTTGTTCCCTGAATTTTTGTTGTAGACGGTATAGCCACAACAAACCTTTGTAAATGTCAGTATAACAAACAAAATAATCTTGAGTTTGATTATTAAAAAAAAATAAAAAATAAAAAGCAGTTCTGGAGCCCAGGCTTTGTCACAGAACCAGGCTACACTGTAATTTACCAAACCTAAGAACCTGTAAGCAAAATGACACAGCATAGTATTACAAAGCAATTAAACACTTATTATATAAGGCAATCTTCACTAGATAATGATGGATGTTACTTAAACGGGTAGTCTAGCCACAGGGCAGCTGCCTAGGTGGAGGGATTGGCCCACATGTCTTGGTTAACTCTAAACGTAAAGCCTCAGTGAAGCGGCTGGTTGAGAGGTGGGTAATGACACCGCCGTTTGCTTTTCACTGGAGGAATTGAGATGTTTAAAATTGGTTTGGAAATATAAGTTCCGGACATTCTGAACATCATTTTGTTCTCAAGGGCCTCCTCAGCAGGAAGAGTTTCCAAATGATTTTCTTTTAAGGAATGGTGATAAATAGAGCCATGGGAATGTTTGAAACTTCAATTGATTGCATTGTAAATAATGGATTCCTTTAACTAACATCGCTTCTTACCGCATATGTCACCCCACTGTATCACCTCTAGTGTGAGAGCCCCGGTCTCGGGAGAGGACACATTGGCATTCCCTGATGCTGCCATTGTCATCAAATGTTTGACGACGCTGAAGTCTGCCTCTACCAATTTTTCAGACATTGGTCCATTTATTCATGTAATAAATTATTACTGAACATCTGCCACCTGCTAGATTCTACGAGAGTAGAGAGTAATAAAACAAATAAAGCAGAGTCCCTGCCCTCCTCAGGCACCCTCGGCAGCTGCTAAAAGTAAAATTATAATAAAAATCCAAGTGGTGAGATTAGTTATACATAGAAATGAGTGACCTCCAGAAATAATTGCTACAGGGGTGGCTGAGAAGATGTTCGAACACTTAACTGATGATAAACAAGCGTGCTTGTGTTAAATTGGGGCTATTATGGAGTCCAGATGCAGTAACTAGAAGAAGTCAGAATTGCTAACTGAATTTGGGTACCAGGTCTGAGATCTGTGCTGCATAGAATTCTCCCTGACTTCAAAGACTTTGTAACATTTATCTACTAGCTTATACCTCAGGCTTTTCCAAAGGAAAAAATGCCACAACCACTCAGTTTCCTGTACTCAGTTGTTGAAATATCTTTGATTCTTCTCTTAAACCTAAACTCCTTCTTTTCTTGCCACCTAAAATGGTCTTGCTCCAACATACAATGCAAAACAAATCTTGACACCTCTTAAACACGCCTCTCCCTTCATCTCTCCCGTCATCACAATCTACACAGTCACTATTGTATTCCAGTATCTTCACATCTCATCTGGTCAGTATGATGTAGTGCTCAATGTGATTTCTTATTTCTATTCTTCCTATTCAACTGGAACACACACACACACACACACACACACACACACACACACACATGCGTGCACACACTACATTTCTGACTCTGCAGCCAGAGTGAACCTTCTAAAGGTATTTCCAGTAAATTGTTTCCCCTTTTTATATGGAAGAAAACCCAAATATCTTTCCTTGGGCTACAAAGTCGTGCTTAGCCCAGTACTGGCATTACCTTTCAAGCTCAATTTCCATAATTATTGTCCTCCTGCTGCCACTTTCTATCTCTAATTCTTCAAGTAGCTTGGACAGCAGGTCTTTGTGATTGGTACTCTATAAGTTTCCTCCCAGTTCAGGTCTCAGGATAATAGGATTGCCTCCTCCCACTCAACATCACCATCACAGGACTTCGTAGCATGTTACACAAAATCCAAGGATTTCATCTTTACTGACTTACTGTCTTCTTCCACTTCACACCTGCGATGTTTGACTCTCTGGTGCTTGGAGCAATGCTACTGATGCTCAGCAAATACAGAAGGAATTAATGGATGGATGATTTACAAGATAAGGTATAATGAGGAATTGGAAGGAGAGGAAGGGATAAGAAGAAAAAAAGAGATTGAGAAATAAAAGTACATGAAGAGGGTCAGGGAAATAGCTATGCAGAAAAAGCCACGCATGGTATGGGAGGTCCTTCTGTCCATGTGCAGCTTTCATTGGTTAATGAATAAAGAAACTGTCCTGGCCTGTTAATAGGGCACAACTTAGGTAGGCAGAGAAGATGGAACTGAATTCTGGGAGGAAGAAAGCCTGAGTCAGGGAGATGCCATGGATCCACCACCAGAGTTAAGACATGCTGCTGAAACTTAGCCAGTATGCTACTGCCATGTGGTGATACAGATTAATAGAAATGGGTTACACGAAGATGTAAGTGTTAGCCAATAAGAAATTACAGCTAATGAGCCAAGCAGTGATTTAATTAATACAGTTCCTGTTTGGTTATTTTGGGGCTAAGCTAGCCAGGTGGCCGGGACAAACAAGTGGGCCCTCCTCCTCCTACACATACAGAAGCCACACAAGCCTGATGGTCCTGGTTCACGGCCCAAGTCCATCCCCTCCCCACATATAAAGATGCGATGACATGCATTCTTTTTTTCTACAGCAAGATGGGAGGTAAAGACAGGGAAATCACCAAGAAGCTTACCTGCCAGCTAGCTAGAGTATGCAGTATGCAGAAACAAAAGGCAACCTGCTTTCTCAACAAGGTGGAAGGAGAGAAACTCCGAAACTTGTCCCCGGGCCTCCATACATGTGCTGCAGAACACACAAACACATACATGATGAAGGGGGGTTGATTTTAGACAAAGATACAGAGAGAAATCAACAGAATAAGAGCCAGTGAGCAAGGGAGAAAAAAATGAACAGCCATGATTGAGATTCCAGAACAGAAAACAGTCCTATTTGAAGGGTATAACGTAGGGTGGGGAAGACAGTGAAATGGACAGGATAGGAGGTGTGTGGCACAAGTCATGAAGCAGTTGGCAACCCGAGTCAGGGCACCTGTGCTTATCCTACAGAACCCAATTAAAGATTTTAAGCAGGGGAGAGGTGGGGTTGGATTTGTGTTTAAGAAAGATCACTGTGGGGGCAGTACAAAGAATGAATTAGAAGAGAGAAGACAGAAGAAGAAATTATGTTAGCAGAAAGGAATGGTCAGTGTGGCAGCTTAAACGAAGGAGAGCTAGCAAGCAAGGATGTTGATGTGTTTGTCCAACAGTCTCAGGGAAGAGGCAGTATATCTGAGTCTGAGATGCCAGTGACTTCAGAGGAGTATATAATGCCGAGCTGAGAGTCACCCTGGCCCAGAATTAACTTATCTATCACTGCAGATGATGCGATTTAGAGCAAGTGAGCTAAGCCGTGATTTGCCCAGCTATAAAATGGGAATAATAGTAATCAACATTCAAATTGATTAACCCACTTCTTGTTGTATATGGAGCCATGGAAATCTTCATTATGTTTTTAGGTGTTCTCTCTTACAGTCTTGGGTAACTCTTAATATGTGACCTCATGACCTAGCTAGAGACCAACTTAGACTACATAAGTTCCCTCAAAATATAGCTTTTGGAGACAGTGTAGAATTATTAAGCCAAGCTAATTAACACTCCATCACCTCCAAAAGTTAGCCTATTTCATGGTGGGAGCACATGAAGTTTGCCCTTGGTGGTATTAAACACTGTTGTTAGCCATATTCACCAGGCCATGC
The DNA here is from genome assembly GCF_000317375.1 of Microtus ochrogaster. Classification (NCBI taxonomy): domain Eukaryota; kingdom Metazoa; phylum Chordata; class Mammalia; order Rodentia; family Cricetidae; genus Microtus; species Microtus ochrogaster. The sequence continues at coordinate 5,760,471 of NW_004949104.1, forward strand.
AACTGATCTCCAAAATGAGCTAACTCATTCCTGTTATCACACTGAGGCATTGAATCCTTCAGCTACCATTTTCCCTGTGCTGTTCCCAGGCCCTGGAATCTCCATGCTGATCTCTGCTCCTGTAAGTTCAATTGCCACGCAAAAATGTCCACGCACTATAATGTCAGCTCCTTTAGATTGAATCCTCTGGAAAAATCAAGGACTTGCTGTGGTTGTGTTTTATAAATTCACTCTATTCTTTGTTTCTATTTCACACATAATAGCTATAAATAAGGTGTGATGTGTGTGTGCGTGCAATGTGTTCTAATCAGATCAAAGTATCTGATATAGCCTTCATCTGAAGTAATGTGCTGGGAAGACTCGGACTCTCCAGTAGCTTTTTGATTTTAGTATACAATTAATTGTTACCAACCAACCATAGTCATATTCTTAGACCCAAATTTTGAAGTCAAGAAACCTTTAAAGTATATATGTTGGTTTAGCTTAGCAGCCTGTACAATAAAATATTTCTCTGTTACTTAGCTCATTCACAGTCAAAAAATTCAAAGAAAACACAATAATATACATAATTCAGACTCTCTGTATTTTCCATCTTTACATGGCTTATTTTTCTTTACTCCTTTAATCTATGACTATCTGTACTCTGTCTTTTTAAAGACTTTGTTTTTTTAATGATTTACGTCTTTTGATAACTCTCTATACTCTTTCTCTTCTCTCTCTCAAGCCTACATACATTTTTTTTAAACACAGTGTGACCCATTTAGAGGTGTTTTTTTTTTCTTTTCATCTGAACCTGTCTCTATTTCGTATCTGTAATTATTCTCTGACCAGGAGCAGTTTTGTTTTTTAAATGCTAAGTGGGCATGGCTAGGACCATCTCTGCAGTCTTGCCTGTTGGCTCTGCCCAGTCCAATATGGCAGAGGCATGTTCACGGCCTCTGAGAGCCATGCATGCCGCCCCATTTTTAGGCACACAGTGGGTCTGTGTTGCCATTAAGCAAGCTGTAGCACTCTGCTCTCAATCCCCATTTAAATGCTCCATAGCCGGACCTCACAAAGAATCAGAGCCCTTTGTGCTGGTGAACCAGGAAGTTGGCGCCTCAAGAAGCCTTGCAGACTTCCTTGCCATGGCTGAGTCAGAAAGACCTGTCTTAAAGGAGCTGCGGTGCTCCTGCTCACAGACAGCAAACAGAGCCCATTAAAAACAAAAGTGGTTGTCAAGAAGTAGCACCAAATTCTGTTTTTTTCTGTCTAGAACTCCTTTTTAAGTTCTCTCAGGTTTTGCATGGATGTAGTTGCCCAAGTACTTTTGTTGCTGTCGAGTCTTCTTACCATCTCCCTAGAGGAAGACGTTAGGGCCCAACAACACGCATGGAGTCACTCCTGTGTTCTCCGTTCTGCTCCATTACTATGCATTGGATTTTAGTCCAGACCATGCTATTTAACTACCATTGTTTTATACTCTTCAGTTAGGCGCAGTGACGCTGGCTTTCCTGCTCAAGAGAGCTTCGGCTATTAAGGGAGGCCATTTGATTATTAACTTGAGTTCCTAGATACCTGATTTATGAGCATCCTGGCCACTGGAAAAATTGTACTTCCATTACTGTTAAAAACCTAATACTGTGTTTGCATTAGTCTGTGTTGCACAGGTTAGCTTGAGTCAGTAAGCTAAACTTACACATCCCCAAGAGGAGTCAAACACTAACAATGGGCCTGAAGCTGTTCCGGCCATGGGCCAAGTCCTGAACTCAGGAATGCAGGTGAGAGTGATCGTCCAGAGGTGAGGTTTAGTCTGTTAACACTAGCATCGTTCAGCTGGGATGGGGATAATCACAAACTTCAAGCCTAACACAACCACCCTTTGATATGACAATTCTTTCGACATAATATTTTCTGATTTTTCTTTTATCTTACTTCCCTCTCCAAAATTTTGTTTCTATCCGACATCCAGATACGAGGAGAAGTAGCAAGTTTGTTTATAGAGCCCAGCCCTGATAGACCAGAAGAGCCCACACCTGTGCATTTGCTGTTTTTCTCTGAAGCTGTCCTTAGGAGAAAAGGCTATGTATGCTAGAGACAATATTTTTAGCAATTTAATAGACTCATTTAGAAGTATATATTTTCAAGTGGCCACCCATGCATTGTATTAACTGCACCTCACTGTGACATTATCACAAAGGCTTCACACCTTAGGGACTGAGAAACCTTTTACCACCGTGTTTAGTAAACGCTAAACCTTTGGTTGGTGATCTCAGTTCTCCCTGAGCTGTGGCTCAGGCGGTTGAGGTGGGGGGATATTTCAGTCATTTGAATGTCAGCCGAAGAGCAGGCACATCACTGTGGCATATCATCAGCACCCCGGGTCATTTACACTGGTGTTTGCTTTACTTCACAGCCCAGAGCCTTCCCTAAGCTGCTGTCATCCTGACCCTGAGGCTGCCCTTCACAGCCTCCTGACTCCACTCCCAACATCCTCTTTCAAGCTGCCACAGAGCAAAGGCTGACCTTGTCTCATCAAGCACTTACCCATACAGACCCAATTAATCTTTGGTTGCCAGTCAATCTCCCACACTGCCCTCCTTGAATACTGTCGACTTTCACAGTGGGGAGGCTTTGGGCTTCATTTGTTTCCATCTGAGAGGAGCCATGCCTGAACATAGACAGCTGCCCTGTGGACTGATGTGAGGACCTCCAAGGACCACAGGTGTCTTCTTGTCAATGTCAGAGTGTGAGAACTCACCCCCAGTAATTTCTGTTGCTGCTGGGAGCTTCTTTCTTTCTAGGAGTAAAGGTTTTCTAGGATAATTAATTAACGAATCACCTTTGACAAGGAGATGATGTTCTGATAGACAAAGACAGGGTGACGGGACAGGGAGGATCTTGGGGCTTCCATGGTATTCGAGGGTACTTGGTAACTCCAAATATCCCCAAGTAAGAGACAAGGTGACTGTGGAGTCAATTAACCTGGGCTCATTCACAATGATTAGATCATGTGACCTGAACACAATATGCAAAGGCTTTATGAAGTGCCTACCTGCTACAGAGGTGTGTTATAATGAACACGGGTATTACTCACTGCCTGTGTCAGGCAGGGTTCTCTAGAGAGACAAAACCAGCAATTATAAAAGGAGAGATAATCGATTGACTGGGTGGTCCACCAATGGCTGCCGACATGCTAACGAGGAAAGGAATACAGGCGCCGAACACAGTGCAAGAGGCTTCGTCTAAAGCTAAAGGCCTGGATATTCCCTGGGAATATTTTGTGGGAGTCCACAGAAGGTTGGAAAAGCTGCAGTGTGTTCTTCTCCAGGTGGTGGTGGTACCAATAGACTACTTAGGATAGACAGGACTTCACCTGCTGGCCGGCTACCTTTGTTTTTCTTTTTAGGGGCTCCAGCCTTGGGGATGGCGCTGCCCATATCCAGGTAGTTGTTCCCCCCTCAGTTGCCATCACACATAACATACTTGCTAGAAAACAACCCTCACAGACACACCAAAAAGGGCACTTTACTAATCTTAGCAGTATTTATCAGTCCGTAAACTGAAAAGTGATGTTCATTATTAGAAGGTGACATTGGCCACACTCGACTTCGTTGAGGCACACAGAAACAGAACTCAGAAAGAGCTATAGAGTGAGACTCGTAGCTTCCACCTTAAGTATTCAGGATTTATCTAGATCTAAGTCCCTTCCAAGTGGAGACTCTCCTACCAGAGGGAGATTATTCAAGGCACTGAGCTAAATTATCTAGCTGACAGAAAAAGGGCACACTGATTTGGTGAGATTCTCGCCCAATCAGAAGATGAAATGTGGGGGGCGTGGGGTCTGATAAGGAAGAGGGCATTTACCTAAGAATGGGGAAAGATGTTGTCCAGCATGCCTTCTGACCCCAGTAACAATATCCTGTTTCCCATTCCTCTGGTTCATGGACCCATGGTATCTGCTGGGGATATGTGGCTTTTGTGGCAAGCAGAACAACGTCCCCATCCTACACAGGTGTCTAGATTGTAATCCTCTGAATCCATGGAGAAGGGTGCTGGATGCTAAAGAAAACTAAGTTTGCAATTGGATTAAAGGTAATTAATAAACTCACCTAGAAATACGCATGATTGTCCTGTATTATTTATGAGATAATTCAGATGGAGAGATAGATAGATAGATAGATAGATAGATAGATAGATAGATAGATAGATAGATAGATAGATAGATAGATGGATGAATGGAATGATTAAGATTTTTTTTCCTGATCGCTAAGGAAGTTGAGCATGACCTTAAGTGTCTTTTGGCCATTTGAACTTCTTCTGTTGAGAATTCTCTGTTCAGCTCAGTGCCCCATTTTATAATTGGGTTGGTTAGCCTTTTACGGTCTAGTTTCTTGAGTTCTTTATATATTTTTGAGATCAGACCTTTGTCAGTTGCGGGGTTGGTGAAGATCTTCTCCCAGTCAGTGGGTTGCCTTTTTGTCTTAGTGACAGTGTCCTTTGCTTTACAGAAGCTTCTCAGTCTCAGGAGGTCCCATTTATTCAATGAGGCCCTTAATGTTTTTGGGAATTCACCAAGGCCAGCTGGCCGGAGTCTGAAAAAGCATGGGATAAAACCGGACTTGCTGAACATAGCGGACAATGAGGACTACTGAGAACTCAAGAACAATGGCAATGGGTTTTTGATCCTACTGCACGTGCTGGCTTTGCGGGGGCCTGGGCAGTTTGGATGCTCAACTTACTAAACCTGGATGGAGGTGGGCAGTCCTTGGACTTCCCACAGGTCAGGGAACCCTGATGGCTCTTCAAGCTGATGAGGGAGAGGGACTTGATTGGGGGAGGGGGAGGGAAATGGGAGGCGGTGGCGGGGAGGAGGCAGAAATCCTCAATAAATAAATAAATTTAAAAAAAAGATTTTTTTCAAAGAATATTTTGTATTTATTCATTGATAACTTCCTATGTGTAGTCAATGCATATTGATCATATCTGCTCCCAGCTCTCTCCCCACTCCCTTCAGACACTCTCAATATATGTCTTTCCCACCTCCATGTCAACTTTTTAAAAATATTTTTTAAAGTTGTATTTATTTTATTTTTTAACTGTATGTGTATTTTGCCTGCATGCATGGCTGTGTACCATGTCTGTGCAATGCCTGTGGAGGACAGTGGGAGGTATCCGATTCCCTGAAACTGGAGTAATAGACAGGTGTGAGCTACCATATGGGGTCTGGGACCCAAATACAGATCCTACACAAAAACAGCAAGTGCTCTTAACTACTGAACCATCTCTCCAGCCTTGTCCGTTCCTTTTTGACAACTAAGATAAGTAAAAAAAAAAAAAAAAGGAAAGAAAGAAAAGAAAGAAAGAAAGCAGTAGAAGAACTCAAAGAGTTATATGGGAGGCAGTAGACCCATTATTTCAGGCTGTGAAGAATCAAGGAGGGACCACCAGTGATGGATAGGAGCATCCTCTAGGGGCTGGTGCAGAGAAAGAGACAGATCCTCCCCTAAAACATAGAGATGTAATTCAGTCCTGTGAACACCTTGATTTCAGCCCAGTGAGAACCATGTTAAAGTTTTAACTCACAGTACGTAAAGTTAATGAATTTGCATTGTTCTTAGCGCCAAGGTTTATGAGAATTTGTTGCAGCAGCCATGAAATCTCCATGGGGAGATTCAGAAGAAGCCATCCAAACAAGGGCATTGGTCCTGGGCAGCGAGCTAATTTTAAAGCCGCCAAGGAGAAGAGCTGCTCATGTCACATAAAGCCTAAATACTTCTCACTCCCGCTTTTCCTGTGGCATGCAGAGTGTGCATCTGAGTCCCCAGACCGCCGGTGGTCAGAAATTGTAGGTGGGCAGTGGACTAGTGACCGAAGGCCATCCACGATGGGATGTCAAGATGGAACTTGTGGCTGAACTTTTCTGACTATCACTTTAAAAGAAGACGTAGACACTAAGGGTTTTGCTAAGGATCTGACTAGGCAGCTTTAGAGAAAGAAAGAATGAAAAAAATGACAGACAAAGTGTGCCCTGTATCTCAAGTTTACCTTTATTGTTCCGAAGAATAGCAGGGATCTGGGAGACTGTCATCTTAAGGCACAATGTGTCGAGTTAAAGATGGAGTGGCAGTATTAATGGAATTGCCTTGCTTTAGTGGGTTTAAGGCAAATCCTTAACATTATTTTCCTGCCGTTTTCTAAATTAAATTTATAAGAAATATTATGTATCCCGCTGTGCAAAGTGAAAGCCGTATTCTTGTAAAGGGCTTATAATCATATTAAAAAGCTGGAGGGTAAAGTTTGTTCGTGCCATCAAAGTCACAAAGTAAAAAATAGAGTCTTATACAGTACATTTTATAATGGTAATACCTTTTGGGATATACAGCACCACAAAGTGCTTCTCTGATATTGTTTCGTTAATCCTCAGAACATCCCTGGTGGGGAGGTGTATTTTTATCTCCACTTTGCATATGGGAAAACTGAGGCACAGCTAGTGTCAGCCGTTTGCCATGGTCTGTCGGTGGGCTGGCAGCACAGCTTGGGCTGGGGCTCTGGGAGCTCAGCCTGGAGACTGTTCTCATCCTTCATCAGACAACGGTCCTCGCTCTAATCTACCTTTCTGCAGGTACAGAAATAGCTCCAGGAGGACTTCAGGGTCTCTCAAATTTTATCTTCTCGTTCCTCGAGAAGAAAAAGTGCTATAAATAGATTTTCTGCTAATTCCACTACATGTGCTTAAAATACTTATGAGCAGTCAGTGGGCAGGGGAGGAGGCTGATGCGATAGGCTGAAGTAGAGACGTTTTTGCGAAGTGAGTGAGTGGACGGGTGGATGTTCTGGGAAGGTCGTGAGACAGCTAGGAGAGCTATCATAGGTCTGCGACCTGGTAAGCTGGAATCTCCCCACTGTAGCCTACTTGCTGTCCAGCATGTTTGTTCTCAGACCAGGAAGTTCCCAGTCTTTCCAGATATTCTCTTCCTGGACACTGAGGAAGGTCATTCTGGAGCCTTTCCCTGCAAATCTTACGCTGTTCCTATAAGCTTTACCCCATACGGCATGCACTAGCTGAACATGTTCATAGAAACCTTTAGGAACTGAATATACTATGTAGCACCCCATCCTATGCCAAGGAGAAGTAGGTAGACCGAATTCTGTAGGTTTGATGGTTCTGAGTGATACAGAACACACAGCCTTGAGCACACTGCAACAACAGAAGTGGTTTCCGTTGTATTTGGAGCACCCGTATATGCAAGCATGAACCTAACACCCATGTTTGCACTGAAATTATCTTGCCCCTTTGTACACAGGAGGAAAGGTCATTTGCTCAAGGTCACACAGCCATGAACTTGACATGTCTAAGATTCAGTTCTGTGCTAGATGGGACTCAAATCTTCTAGCTACCTCACTACACTCCCTGCATTCTTCTGGGGTATGTGAGCCATCTGGCCTGCAACATAACTGACTCTGTTAACCAGAAATGCCCCTCTTCGCCCAGTGATCATCATTATTGCTTGATGGCTATCACTGTTGTGTCTTGCCATCTTGTATGATGAGCACATGCGCCTTAATTTTAGAATTTCTTGCCTATTGTCAATGTTCAGGAATAAGATAAGGGCATTGCTTTTAGTTCATTCTGAGACTTATTTAAAACAAAGGACTGGAGAGGTGTCTCAGAGGGCAAATCATTTGTCAGCCACACAAGCATGGGAGTCTGAGGGTGGATGCCCACTGACCACATAGAGTCTTGTAAATTCAGCACTCCTATGGTGAGATGGATGGTAGAAATGGAGACTCCCCAGAAACTCCAGAACCAACTAGCCTGGCTTATGCAACTGAAAACAAAAGACACTTTTTTAAACATGGTGTGAAGCAAGGACTAACACCCAAAGGGTGGTCTCCAACCTGCACATATGTGGGCTATGGTACATGCATGCCTGCATACACACACACACGAACACAAACAGGCACATGTGAGCACATACACACATACTAGCAGATGCATGAATAACACATACACATACAGACAGACACACACACACTCACATTCCAAAGACTTGTTTGGACACATGATTATTTTTTGTTGCTGTTCCCTTGTTTTTCTGCTGTGTCTTTAATGACTTGGAACTCTTTCATTGTTGATCGATCTGTGCATACAATACAGTCAGTTGACTATAAAGAAGCTAATCTTAAAGAAAATCTTCTACTGGGGAATTGTGAGAGACCATTGAGATAAGGGGCTTATTTCATTGGTTTCCTACCTGGACAGTATAAGTTGCATCCTGTGTAGTGGATCAGAGTTAGCGTCCTCCAAGTCTTTTCTGCTCCTGGGTTGAGGTTTCCCCAGGCAGAGCAGCAAGTTGACAGTGCAGGCCTGGGTCCCGTTCCTTTGCTGCACATCATTTCACTAGCTGCCAATGATTTCAGGCTGTCAACACCTAACACTCTCTGCTGAGACTTCTTCTGGCCATGTGAATGGGTGGCAAAGAAGGAAGAAATCAAGATGTATCAGGGAATCAATACCATGGGAAGAGTCTAGAAAATGATGAGTTGGAATTTGCAGATCAACAGCTCACCTTCTTTGCCTGTTGGGTAGAACAGATGATGCTGTCTCAACAAAATGCAGCTTTCATCTCAAAGGATAGTGTGGGAGGTCCATCTGTCTATATGTTGCTTTCATTGGTTAATGAATAAAGAAACTGCCTTGGCCTGTTGATAGGGCAGAACTTAGGTAGGTGGGGAAAACTAAATGGCATGCTGGGAGAAAGGAGGCAGAGTCAGGGAGATGCTATGGACCCACCACCAGAGATAGTCATGCTGGAACTTTGCTGGTAGGCTACGACCTCGTGGTAATACACAGATTAACAGAAATGGGTTAAATCAAGATGTGAGAGTTAGCCAATAAGAAGTTAGAGCTCATGGGCCAAGCAGTGATTTAATTAATACAGTTTCTGTGTGATTATTTCAGTTCTGGGCCGCCAGGACAAACAAGCAGCCTCCCTGCAACAAATAGAGATAAAAGACAATTTATACTGGAATTAAATATGTACCATTGGTAGAAACATCAGGTAGTCAAATTCCATCAGGGAAGGGGAACTTCTGCTGCACACTTCAGATGCTGTCTGATGACTTTGCTAGCCTTTTGGCTGGTGGAAGCTGGTGATCTGTTTGTACATCCCAAAGAATTTACCTAGTAATCACAGGGTGTTGGGTCAGAAACAGAGGAGGGAAAGAATGACTAAATATAGCCACAAATAAATAGTAATTAGGTGTGGAACCTGTAGTATTCCAACCTCTCCACCACCGCTAATGTTTTAATCAGCTAATTAGCTTTGCAGAAGGCACAATTAGTGTGTATTTTGTTGTTGTTCTTTTCCTGAGAACTTTCACTGATAACACATATTAGATCTGAACGCAGAGAAACCCCTACATGTTTTAACAGTCACATGTTCTCAGTATGCCTCATTTTTTTTTAACATTGCCTTACTTCTCCATTCCCACTGTACTTGTTAGGACAAACCTTCCTGAAAAAAAATCAAGGTCTGTGAGGTTTGAGGACCCCAACCCAAGAAGCCCATGTTTATTGAGTTTCTGTCATTCCTGTAACTAAAACATTGACCTAAGAAGCATGGGATTGAAACACATCATCCTGGCCCTCTACTTCCACACAGAACTGTAGAGTAGACGAAGTGGACTTGGTGCTATAGTTCAGTGACAGACTAGTTGCTTGTCATGTACGAGACCCTGGATTATCCATTTCCAAATTCCAAAGAAAACAATGCAAAACCAAGAAGGAAAGGAGGGAAGGCAAGGTCCCTTCTTTCAGAGCAGGATGGGTAGTTGTTGCATTTCACCTCTTCTCTCATCAGCAATCATCTGATGCAAAGAACACCATCCAGGGTGATACTATCTTGAGATCCTTAATTCTATCTGCAAAGAGTTTGCCTACATGGAGCACATCCAGAAGTTCTGGTGTTAGATCACCAGCCCATGTGTTTGTGATTCGATCCATGACATCATCACCACTAGCATCTCTGGAAAACAGCTTTGGAAGACAGCTCACCCATGCAATGACTGGTAGCTCCTTTTCCCTTGAAAAGACAGGCTATTCTATTTTGCTAAATTCTCATTTCACAAAGATGATCTTCTCACTATGCCCAAGATTGTGCCCAAATCAGGATCTCTGTCTCAAACAAGGTAGAAAGCAAGGACAGACTTTCTCTCATGGTCCTACTTCTACCTAGAGAGGGATCTAGTTGAAAGCCAATTATGACTGAGGAATAGAGCTGAGCTCAAATATTACCTGCCAGAGAAATGTGGAAGCTGTGATTCAAGCCATTCTTTATTATGCATGTCCTTCACTCAGTACACAGTAGTGCTCGGTACAGAACATTCTGGGAAGGGTGAGAGGACATTTGTATCTGGACAACAGGATGTGCCCATGTGTTAACAATAATACTTAGCATTATGAAAAAGCTATAATACAAAGTAGATGGCCAAAGTCAAGAGAGGATTAGCAAAACACAGCATGAGTCAGATAACAAAAGATACACTTTGTCATCTCATCCCATCAATTCTCCACAAATGACCCAAATTAAAGATACATTTGAGCATGTTCTTTCAGGCTCAGAACTGTATAATCATAGTTCCACTCTCCTTATCCATACCCCTTACCCAGCATGCATGTTCCTACAAACTGAATTCCTGATATGTCTTTAAGGCCCCTTTTGACTTGACCCATCTCTCTGCCTTGTTGGCACATCTGCCTCCTTGCTTTCTAAGCAGATACCAGGCACATGAGCCAGGAGACACTTTTGAGTCATTTAGATTAGTGTCATAAACACTTAAGAGTTTTTCTTCACATCGCCTGTTTCAGTTTGTGATCATGAAGTCACATATGTGATTATTTTTGGTGTGAGTCTTTGCGGTAGTTTGGATGCATTTGACCCCAACGGGAGTGGCTCTCTTAGAAGATGTGGCCTTGTTGGAGAAAGTGTGGTCTTGGTGATGGAAGTGAGTCACTGTGGGGATGGGCTTTGAGGTCTCTTTATTCATGTTTCACTCAGCGTGAGAGTCAGTCCACTTCCTGCGACCTTCTGGTCAAGAGGTATCATCATGGCCCCTGTCATGATGATAATGGACTGATTGAACCTCTGAAACTCTGAGCTGTCACCTCAATTAAATGTCTTCTCTGTAAGAGTTGTCATCGTCATAGTGTTTCTTCACAACAATAAAAACTCTAGCTAGTATGTGTATGTTATAAGAAAGTCACTTTGTTATAAAGGAGCAAATGCCTGAAAGCTTTCCTGAAGGGGGCTTCATCCGAGGAGAATTCTGAAGAAATGTTTACCATGAGATAGGGAAAAACCTGGCAGAGGAGTGAAGAATGTACAAGTGTCAAGTTATGGCAACTAATGAATAGTTTGGTTTTAAAAAATAGAGAATTTTTTT
>NW_004949104.1:5772538-5821240 GCF_000317375.1 Microtus ochrogaster
TTGGACCTTGAGATTTCTGTCCGGTGCTCCAATGTCTCTGTCTCCTTTCATCGAGAATTTTTTTTAATATGAGAAATATATCTAGAGAAGGGGTTGGCAAGCTTTCCACACAGCTGTCTGGTTTGTAGATACAATAGTCCACTAAACTATGCCACAACTACTGGTATACTGTATAAACCACAGATGACATGCAAATAAATGGGTACCAGTGAAAGCCAATGAAATCCTATCTACAGGAACAGCTGCCGAGCTAGATTTGACTCACGGGTTGTTGTTTGTTGACCCCTGGTCAAGGGGACTAAAAGCTGCTGTAGCATCCTTAATGCTGGGCTGCTAAGTCAATAATTCAATATATAGGTGATAGGCAACCAAGTAGGATTTGGAGCAAAGAAGGTATATATGGTGAAAGTGGAGTTTTTAGTGTGACGAATATGGCAGCATCCTTTGATGAACTAACTGAAAAGAGACAGGAGACATAAACCTGCCACACAAGGAAGAGATGGTGAGAGAAAACCTGGGGTGCGTGCAGGGGGTAGATATAGATTCAAGTTTATATTTTCAGATCTAGATGAATGCTATGAGTGAGTGGAGGCAGGGAAGGTGTGCTACCCAAGGACAGAATAAAAGATGGCTTTCTTATAGAAACAGAGCAAAGCTAGAAAAGGGAACTAAGTGATGTCGACAGCAGGAAACCACAGGAGACAAACAATGGGAAGGTCTAAGAAGAAACTGTGAAACCAGCCCCAAGCAAATCCACTTCCAGAAAGCAAACAAAGCAGTGATCTCTTTATTGAAACTATAAAGATCATATATTTAAATATCGTACACTAAGTAGAGCCATGCAAGAAAATTAGCAAGTAAGCATGGTCTTCATGTCAGCTCTAGTCCCTTTTGCTCGAGATCCTGAATCTCATCAAGAACGTGACACAGAATAGACTGATTTGTTTGCTTGCTTTTCTTAGGCAGCCTCGCATGCATGACCCTGAAGAATTCAACAATCTGTTCATTTGCTGGAGTCTCCCCCTGAGAATCCATTGATGGGTGATTTAATCAGAGCAGCTAGGCCAATGCAGGGGCATTTCTTGCATTTGCTTGAATGTCCTGATGCCAAAGCACATTATGAGGATGGAAGATCTTTATTTCCACTCGTGACAATGGCAGTGGTTAGCATATGACAACAAAGTAACTGATGAGGTGAGAGGTACATGGTTGGCTAGCCTTGGTCTGTTCTTCAGCTGAAGCCTCCCAACTGCTTGTCATTGTCATCACATCTTCGTGTGACCCTTGCATCCCAGGAAGTACACGACAGGGCACGAGAGAAAGCTCAGAGGTAGAGTGCATGCACGAGGTCCTGAGTTCATCTGTAGATCAGAAACAAAGGAAGGAAGAAGGGAGGGAGGAAGAGAGAGAGGGAAAAGGGGAAGCTGAGAGGGAGGGAGGGAGAAAAGGAGGGAGGGAGGGAAGGAGGATGGAAGGAAGGAAGAAACCCAGGAAGGCAAGATGTATATGTCTAAAAGCTCTGAATTCTCCTTGGTTCTGGCAAAGATCTATAGGGAGGCTCAGCCAACCGAGTATGGTTAAGTTAACTGGGTTTTCTGTTGTTAATCCCAAAGATGCAAGGAGAAAGACCACTGACCCAAATAATCGTGGTCAAATTAATTAAAGCAAGCAATTAATTAAAGCAAGGATTCTTATTCCTGTACATGTGCTGCCTCCTCTGAAGGCTGAATTTGAAAGGTCAGCATTGGCTGTGATGAAGACAAGACTTTTATAGCTTGGGGAAGGGGATCTCCAACTGGGGGATTTGGCAGACAAAATAAGTAGGATTACAGGAGCAGAACATTGTAAGCTTAACAAGTTAGTCCTAACGACCTCCTGAAATAAAGACATGGTCACAAGATGGGCATCACAAGGTAGTCATAACAGCAGGTAGTCACAGGTGGTCATATAACCTTTTGATACAAAGGTAGGGTTGCAAGATGGTTATAAACAACTTTTTGAAGCAAAGACATGATGGCCATTCCTGGAATAGACAGTAATTAAGGTTACAGGTGGGGCATAGCTAAGTCCTTGAGAAATAGAGGCTTAATCACAAATAGGAATGAATCTATTTTGTTTTTACTATGAGATGGTTTTTACGCCTAAAATGGAGGCTGGATGGTTCTTAACCTGCCTTGAGTCAAAAGGTGTCAGTCCTAACCATAGATTCCTTTGGCTCATCCAGCAGAGAAATTAGCAGGAGGAAGAGAGCAATGATCCCAAACCACCCTTCCTGGAAGAGGTCCAATTTGTTCTCGCTTGCTGATTTCTGTATTCCTTCCATGTGCTCTTGAATTTAAACTACTGTTTCGTATTTTCCGTGGATTCTCTTTGTGGAAAGATTTAGCATTCTGTGTTCCTTTCGAAGGAGAACTGAAAACTTCAGTGGCATCTTTGGGGATTTTACAATCAGGAAGTAGAAAATTGTATTTCAAAGCTGAAGCTAATGAGATCACCCTGTAATGGATGGGATGTTAAGGCTCTGTGTCTGTGGAAGAGACAGGCAATTTGCCTGCTGCTGTTCTCTGTCACCAGAAAAATTTCGGCTTTACAATCTGACAAGGGAAGTTTGCAGCCTAGAACAGATCATACGCGAAGTCAACAGCAGCTGTTACCGGCACAGGTGACATGCGCCTGAGTTTCACCGAGTCCTCTCTCTTCAGGATAACGCGTCCATTGTTTCTTTAAAATGGCGTTCAGTAGGGTTTTCCTGCACATAAATTTCAGGTCACAAGTCACAATAGCAACTTCAGCATTGTATGCATGGAGAGCTACCAAGCCATAAATTTAGCATGCGCTCACCATTTGTGCTCCAGACATAATTGCTGACCTCATCTTTGCTGCAGAAGGCTGGACCAAAGCAGGTTTCATCTCATGCCTCTTCTCTGGTTTCGTCGGGTTTGTCCTGTTGATGAGCAACAAAATTTCAGGGGAAGAGATATGAGAGAAGCGGGCGGGTCTGACCCCAGGGTCTTTGCTTCAGAAGTTCCAGCCAGATGGCCCTTTGTGGACTCCAGGATCTTTGTCCTATGAGGCCCATAGGACAAAGTGGTGTTAGTGACTTCCCAGTGTTTGTCTCTGGATGCTTCTCCCAACCTTGCTAGCTCTTTTTGCCTGTCCACACTCCTGAAATAGACTCCTTTGTTAATCTTTTACTAGTGTTAAATGTTTATATTACACCACCTGCTTCCCCTATGCTCCGTGATGAGAACCACATCATATATTAAAGAAAAGGTGGGTAGAGAAAGTATATCACAACCAACATTTGAAGAAACATATCAGAAGGATTGATAGACTAATTCTCAGTATCCCAGAAGAACATCCAAGAGATAGTCGGAAAATTCTCGATAAGCAAAATTAAAAGCAAAGCCAATACAGAGCATTTACTGGAGCTGACATTGAAAAGAATAATCTTCACTAACTGAAACAAGATAGCATTAATAATACCAGTAGACAGAGATCCTAGAGATTCATATGGCAATAGATAGGATAATATGAAGTGGTAATACTTCTGATCATTAGAGAAGAAACAATTACTTAATAAAAGGCTAGGGTCACTAGCCGGCCATCTTTAAAGACTAAAAAGGTGGATGCATAGCTCCATTAATTAGGCCACAGTGAATGCAGAGAGTGAGGATGTATAATGGCAGGAGGCTAAATAACAAAAGTACGAGTGTTCATCTTTAATAATTGTACAGCATTGGATCAGACAAGTATGGTTCTTTCTAAGTATGCAAAAAAATAATGGATGATGCAGAGTACATTATTAATCTTCATCACATGAAATAAAAGCTATGCTTAAAATGGACATATGTTCTGTCTTTGGAAGATGCTGTCAAACTAGTTCCTAGTAGGGTTCTGAATTCATGTTGAAGAACATCCTGAGATCAAACAACTAAGATCAAAACAACTAAGAGATCAAATTAAAAAAAAAAAAACAAAAAACAAACATATGTCCACTGCTGACCTGGACCCAAGTGCAGAAGTCAGAAGCAAAAGGAAATCAAGTCTATGTGCAATGAGGGAGGAGAGAAGCAAATTTCTGGTGGTGATGTCTGGCCAACCTGGGGTGTCTGCAGCTAGAGAACTCTCTGGGGGCAGCAGTGCAGGGAGAAAGGGTGTGTTAGTTAGGGTTTCCTTTGCAGCGATAGAGCATGATGATCATAACCAACTCAGGGAGGAAAGGGTTTATTTCTGCATACAACTCTCAGGTCACTCTCCATTGATGCAAGTCAGGGCTGGAACTCAAGCAGGCACCTAGAGACAGGAGCTGATGCAGAGGCCATGGAGGAGTGCTGCTTACTGGCTTGCTAGGGCAGCTTTGTTTTAGCTCCTGGGACCACCAGCCCAGGTGGTGGTACTGCTTGAAGTGGCTTTCCCCTCCCAAATCATTTATCAATCAAGAAAATGCACAGCTTCTTCACAGGCCAATCAGATAAGGGCTATCTCTTTAGTTGATGTTCCCTTTTCTCTGATGACTCTAGCCTGTGCCAAGTTAACATAAAACTAGCCAGCACAAAGAGGCAGGATAAAGCCAAAACCTGTTATTTATTGGGAGGGTTAATGTGAAATAAATTTGGTATAGAAGGGGAGAGTAAGGAAGGTTGTTTCCTAATTTTCTGAGAAATCGCCACATTGACATCCAAAGGAGGCTGAACCAGCTTGCATTCCCACCAGCAATGCAGGAGTGTTCTCTTTACCTCACAACCTCTCCAGCATAAGTTGTCATCAGTGTTTTTGATCTTGGCCAAAATTAGGAAACAACCTTCCTCAAGACACAGTAATATATATATATATATGGTATATATCCAAAGGATGCTCAATCATGCCACAAGGACTTGTGCTCAACTATGTTCATAGCAGCATTGTTTGTCATAGCCAAAACCTGAAAACAACTTAAATTCTCCTCGACCGAAGAATGGATAAGAAAAATGTGGTACATTTACACAATAGAGTACTACACAGCAGAAAAAATAACAGTATCTTGAATTTTGCAGGCAAATGGATGGATCTAGAAAATATTATTTTGAGTGAGGTAACCCAGACCCAGAAAGACAATTATCACATGTCCTCACTCCTAAGTGGTTTTGAAACATAAAACAAAGAAAGCCAGCTCACTAATCACTAATCCCAGAGAACCTAGACAACAATGAGAGACATACATATATCTAATCTGCAAGGGTAATTGAAAAAGACAAGATCTCCTGAGTAAATTGGGAGCATGGGGACCTTGGGAGAGGGCTGAAGGGGAGGAGAGAGGCAGGGAGGGGAGCAGAAAAAAATGTAGAGCTCAATAAAATTCTATTAAAAAAAAGAAGTGGAGACTAAGGAAACTTGCCTGCAATGGGCTTGGTGCTAAGTGGAAGTAATAACATCTCCCCTGAGGATCTGTGCTGTGGGACAATGGTCTTTTATCCTGTTACTTGTATTATTTTTAAGAAAACGCTGATTGGCCAGTAGCCAGGCAGGAAGTAGAGGTGGGATAACAAGAATTCTGGGAAGAAGGAAGTTTGAGTCTGCAGTCGTGACCCAGCTGCAGAGGAAACAAGCCATGTGGCCAACATAGACAATAATGATGAGCTAATATAAGTTATAAGAATTAGTTAATAAGAAGAGCCTGAGATACTGGGCCAATTAATTTATGATCAATACAGACCTCTGTGTGTTTATTTGGGAGTGAATGACTGCAGGACCCAGCAGGACAGAAACCTCTGTCAATAGATCTGTAGACCTCATGGGGTTTTGCCATCAGAATTCCCACTGTCTTGGGTAGTTAGTCCAAAAAAACCTCAAGCTGGCAGCGGCCCTAGGCAACTGGCTGCAGCAAGTGCTGCTCTTTGCAAAGGGGCAAATGAAAATTCAATCTAGCATAAAGAATTCTCAACAACAGCATTCCGAAGAAAAGGAAATTACTGTCAAGAGAAAGGGAATAAAGCACAGAGCCACAGACAGAAGCTGGCCAAAGCATGAAATCCAGAACTATCAAACACACAACATAAAATAACATTTAATATGTGTAAATAAAAACAAAAAAGCTTAGGAATGCAAGAAAGAAAGAAGAGATGATTGGAAACAGAGTGGATTTGGAAAATAAATAATATAATTCTATAAATGAACCCTAAAATAATTAATATAAAAACTCAGTGGGTGGGTTAAATGGAAGATTAGACACAGCTGGAAAGAAATTAGTATCCTGGAAGATGGATTGGAAGAAATTATCCCAAATACCACATAGAGTGTCAAACAGAAAATTTTTAAGCAGTTAAGAGACATAGAATACAGACAAAAATCTAAAATAACTCTGAGAGATGATCAACATGGGTATGTAATAGGGAAGCAATATTTGATAAGAACTGTGGAGACACACCTAAGCTAACATTCAAAAGAGGAGAATTAATAAAAACAAAGTCATATTGAGATATGTCATGAAAATGCAGAACTTCAAAGATCAATACATTTGAAAGCAGCCAGAGATAGAAGTAAGATTACCATTGAAGAGCAGATTTTAGACTGACAAGTGGATCTCAACAATAATGTAGCTTCTGTAATTATGAGAACATTGTGCTGAAATACTCTGTGAAGGCAAAATTGAGACATGAAGACAAAGCGAGAATGAAATAAGCAAAATATCTCAAAGCAGTCAAATCTTTTTTGTAAAAAAAGGAAGTTTACCTTCTATAGCTACAAAGAGAAGTTCTGAAGGTAGATGAAAATTGATTCTGGAAAGGTTTGAGGTAGAAAAGAAATAATGATAAAATATTTGTAAATGTGGGATTAATCTAAGAAAATGTGTAAAAAATAATGGCAATGTCTAAAATAAGGAGTTAAAATATTTAAGCAATGGTATCAGATGGTTTGTGCGTGAGTTTGGAGGGTCTAATTGCTTTTCAAGGGTTTATTCAGAACATGATTTAGAAGAAGAACTTTAGACTTTTAAATCCTATCAAGATTGCTATGGTAACCATTGAAAGATTAGAACACAATTTCCAAACTTAAAAGAAAGTAATGGAGTAAGAAAAGTTGGAGGGAGGACTAAAACGCATTAAGGAGACTGTGGATAATAAAAGCCACGGGTGCTCAAGTCCCTTAGAGAGGGGTAGAGTCTTTCAAAAATAACTTACACATATCCTGATGTACACTTCAAAATTTAAATAATTTCCAGTTTACCTATTATACCTAATATAACAGAAATGTTATACAAAAGTGTATTGTTTAGGGGATGACAAGTCTGTACTTAATTGGTATAGTTTGTTAGTTTGTTATTTTGAAATGTTTTGAAAATCAATTAACTTTTTCAAATAAGTTTTATTTGTGGTGTGTGTGTGTGTGTGTGTGTGTAGGTCAAACACTAACACTGGATGTCTTTTTCACTTACTCTTCACAGAATGTTTTGAGGCAGAGTCTTCCACTGAAACTAAAGCTAGCCAGTGAGCTCCCAGAGATCCTCCTGTTTCCACCTCCCTAGCTCCAGGATGATGGTTTTACTGGCTATTCTCATGTGAGTGCCGAGTGTCAAACTCACATTCCCAGGTTTTCATAGCAAATACTTTACCAATGAAGCTATCTGCTCAGCATCTCATTTTAAAATGTTCTTGATCCGAGGATAGTTAAACTCATTGATAAGGAATAAGCAGGTATACAAACTGACTATATATGTATAGTATGTATCTAGGTACATATGTATGCATGTACATTTACCACATACATAGATGCACAAATATGTGCATTTACACCTATTATCTCTTTGTCTGTCTATCATCTATGTATCTATGTATCTATCTATGTATCTATCTATGTATCTATGTATCTATCTATGTATGTATCTATCTATCTATCATCTATCTACCTATAATCTGTCTATGATCTATCTACAATCTATCATCAGTCTGTTACCTATCTCTATCTATCTGTCTATAAATATCTGTGTATAAATTTCTGAGAGCTATGGAGCTGTACACAAGCTGTGGCCACACTGTCTGGTCACTCTTAGCCTTTGGCAGTAAAAACGACCTCAGGCTGGACTTGAGTGCATTTGATTGCTGAGAGTGGGGCTCGGAGAGGGTAATTGAGGACTAAGTCTCAGCAGGATATTTAGCAGCTGAAGACATGAGTGTTGATCCCAGGACCTTTCACTGTCTCTCTTGGTAGCAATTCTTTTGGCAATCAGGTATGATCCCGCAGCAGAACTGGGGATGCTCCAGAGACGAGAGAAGACATTTCCACTGGCTGGAGACACTGGCTCAGATCACATTTGACTTAGAAGAGAAAAGGGAGATAATTACTTTTCTAGGAAAACAATGCATCTTTTAAATTATCTGACTCTCAAAATGTTAGTATGATAGTCTTTACTTGAATTTCAGGTGATTTTCAGTTTCTTTTCCTAACTTTATTATATAACCAGATTTATCTTGTTGACAGCCAGCTGGATGTGGCCCTTTGTTCCACCCCAAACAGAAGATGTGATTTGGTAAGGACAAACTGTCAAGTTGTAGGACCTTGAAGTCCCAAAGCCCAGGATCTGGCCTGAAAGATACAGAGGCTTACAGCAAGTCCTGAGAGCTAGTCCTTGATGCTCTAGGCAGAAGCAGTCTTATGATTCTAGGCAATGAGGGTTTATGCTTATGTGTCTTGTTTGGAGGTCTTTTATGTCTGAATCTGTCCTATGGTGTATCTGTGATTACTTTTTGACCAGAAGTGCCTTTTTTCTTTTTAAATTGCTAAGTAGGCATGGCTGGAGCCAACATAGTACTGCCTGCTTGCTCTGCCCAGTCTGACATGGTGGAAGCATGTTTGCTGCCTCTGAGTCACTTACATTGCCCCATTTTTAGGCACACAGCGGGTCTATGTTGCCATTAAGCAAGTTGTAGCACTCTGTCACAGAACCCATTTAAATGCTCCATAGCTGGACTTCCTGAAAGAGTCAGAGCCATTTGGTTCAGGAAGCTGCCATTTCAAAACTGTGGGTTTTTTTGGTTGTTTTTTTTTTTTGTTTGTTTGTTTATTTGTTTGATTTTTTGTTTTTTGGGTTAACTTTTTTTTTTTTTTGCTATCACTGAATCAGAAAGACCTCTCTTAATGAAATCATGCCTCTGCTTGCTTCTAGCAAACAGAGTCTACCAAACCACACTTAACTCTGTTCTTTTGTGTCTAGGATTCCTTTTTATTCTCAGGTTTTATGTGGATTTAGTCAACCACCTTGTTGTGCCAATTTGTTGTATGGAGGCTGCCTTTTCCTTTCCCAGCTGCCCAGACTCCCGAAATAATCACACAGAAAACTATATTATTTAAGTCACTGCTTGGCAAATCACTTAAGTGTATTGCTAGCTAGCTCTTACATCTTAATTTTCCCCATTTCTATTATTTTATATTTTACCATGAGGCTTGTGGTCTATCGGCAAGTTTCCACCTGACAGCTGACATCTTTCCCCTCTTGCAGCTACATGGTATCTCTTGACTCCGCCTTCTTTCCCCCAGCATTCAGTTTAGTTTTCCTCACCTATCTCTATTCTGGCCCACGTAGGTCCAACACAGTTTCTTTATTAACCAATGGTATTCACAGCATACAGAGGGGAATCCCACAGCACTGCCACCTTCATTTTCCACAACCCCTTTGCTGCTACAATTGTTGTTCACCTGCTAATTTTGTTGCAAGCCCAGCCTGCAATGATAAGTATCAAAAGAAGGCAAGGGAAAAACAAAAACCAAAGAAAGAAAGAACAAGAGAAGTTTAACTTAAAAAGTAAGTCAAACAGCCCTCCACATATAGCCAGAAGGAGGTGTGATAATGAGGCTAATAGAAGGACCATGTTTGCACCAATCACAGTCCTTCTTCTGGACCATCAAGGGAAGACTCCCTTTCTAGTCTTGGTGAAAATGGATATGTAGCTGTTTGAAAAATCTGCAGCTGGGATAGTTTCTTCTTGAACTCTACTTCTGTTTTGATAGCAAGCTGCTGCAGTTGTAGGGTAGTTTCCTTCAAGTTGGCAGCTGCTGGATGGCCCAAGGGCAGTGCAGCTGGTCGCTCAGCTTGTATTTGAAGAGTCTAAGAATAAGAATATAGAAATGTGGGTTCCAGAAATAAGGATGTAGAAGTAAATAAATATAAAGTTGTAAGCCTAGGAGAATGAGTGCAGGTTGTCGGCAGCTTTCTCCACAGTTTACGGATTAACTATTGCAGTGGGTTACTTTGCTTTACCACTCATAGCTCTGTCTGCAAGGCTGAAGAGGCCCTCTGCAAACTGAGGGTCAGCTTTTAGATAACCCCCCTCCCCAGCCACTCATGACCAGTAATTGATGTGAGCTGAGTTAACTTTTAAATGATGGGATGTACCTGAAGTTTGGGTTGTGCATTACCCCATCCCCTTCCCTGCTATGCAAAACTAGCAGTATCAGGGGAGTGCAGAGCTGTGGTACACACTATTAGAAGGTGCCAGAGAAAAATAGTGGGCTAAATATAAATGCAAAGACTAGTTTAACTGAAAAATCCTGTTAATGAAAAAGAAAAAGCAATTTGTATCTGAGTTTTACCTTGAGACTGTAAAAATTCTTTTGTTCATGACTAATGCTTTCTTCTTTCTATAAAAAGGAGAGTTCGGAAACAGCCCACTGCCAGTTTTACCAGTCCATCTTTGGCTGTGGTCTCAGCTAGCGGATAAGCTTTTTGTGCCCCGTGGAGATTTATTTTTTAAGTTTTTCCTGGAAAAGTTTGCTTCTGCAAAGTTTAATAGACTTTGGTGGTCTGTCCTCCACCTTTGTGTGACCCCTATGGACTCAAACATTTTTCGGTGCTGAAACCCAGAACTGCACAAACCTGGTTCCGGGGGGATACTTCAGTCTCTGGCAAATTTGACTGTAAATTTTTTTTTTTTTTTTTTTTTTTTTTTTACCAGTTGTTAAGTTTCTGGGTTTTGTCTGGTGTCTGAACAACCTGGGACACAAATGAGACCTAGCGGATGTGCTTCTAATCTCTGAGCCAGAGGAAAACAGGGGACACTCCAATTTGGTTATGACCCTATGGGACTGGTAAGGGGTCACGTGACCCAATGTGCAGTGATAACTCATTAATTCTGTTTAATTGTCATGTTCTGTTCAATAGTCAAGTCATGTTGTCATATTGTCTATTGTTAGTCTCTCCCCATGAACCCAACAGTAGTCCCTCACTTAAAGTATCCCAGGAATCAGGGGTGCGTTTATTAATGCTATTAATTAATGAGTTGAGGCTTACTTGTAGAAAAAACAAACTTGTTAAAGGGGGTTTAGAGTAGACCTATATTAATATGAACAGCACTTAAACAGTTTATAACTCCTGCCTCATTGTTTCTTCTGTGAGAGCTGGGGCCTTGTGGTGTGTTTGAAATTGCCTAAGAGTTTCCCTAAAGCGTTTTTTTAACTTTATTTTCAGATTTATTCATGTAGATGATTGTTTTGCCTGCATGTATATTTGTGCACCATGTGTATCCTGGTGTCCAGGGCTGGAGCTACAGATGTCTGTGAGCAGCTATGAGTTCTGGGAGTACTGGGAACTTAACCCGGGTCCTTTGCAAGAGCAACAAGTGTTCTCAATCGCTTAGTCATCTCTGCAGTAACCTAAAGTTGCTTTTATGTGTTTGATTGTTTTTTTTTTTTATTGTGGGGGAGTTACATGTTCTAATTGAATTCTCTATGCAAATCTGTGCTTTGTAAACTGTAAAGCCCCACCAATGCTAAAGTTATCACTATCTTTTCACATTTAGTTTGCCAATCAGTCTCCTTAAGTAAGCCAGAAATAATTAATCCATGCTGTCACAGCACATGAAGTCACCGTACACCATAGGACTCATGCACTGTGAGATTTCTAGGATGTGTATAACCAGTGTGGTACAGAGCAAGAACCAGATCATAGAAATGGCTGTGATGGAGAGCCCTGGTGTGCACATAGCACTGCCTCTTTTGAGCACACAGCTGGATGACAGTTCTCAGCATTCCTCGTAGTGAAGTGACTACATTCTCTTCCAGGGACTGTCAGTATAAGTAATGCTTGCTTCTATCATACTAGCCTCTTAACCCCCTCTGGCGCCTCTTCCATGCTCCCTTTTCCTTCCGGCTGGTGATCTCCCGCCCTCCTGTGCTAGCTCCCCATTTTCTCGCCATCGCTTGACAGTATACATAAAATCACATGCTGAAATAATGAAGCAACACCAGCCTGTCAGCGGCCTGGGGCTCCGGGTGACCTTGTGAGCTCTGTTCCCTCTGCCAGTTCTGAGGCCCGAAGCTCTCTGGGTCACCTGGTGAAGAGGCTGCCGTGAGCGTTGAACCTCCTTGTGTGCTGTTTTCTCCTCTCTCGTCCCCTTTAAGTAAGACACATTCTCAGGCGTTGCTCATATAGAACTCAGGAATGACATTTATGTCTCTAATGCTTGTTGTAAAGTCCCCTCCAGACAAGCGCTCCAATGCTGCGTAGTGGTTCACCCATGAATATCAGATTTACCTCATTAGTTAATTTGATCTCCCGGGTGCGAAACGGTTCATCTTTTCACTCAGTGTGAAGCAGAGGCATACTTTGTGGGGTTCATCTCAGATGCCAAAAAGTGAAACTGAGCAGTGGTGTCTAGCAGGCCCGTTTGGTTTGTTACAGTTATGGACTGGAATGCGATCTGGAGGCTGAAACCGCAGTTTTGAAAGTGCAAAACCAGCAGCCAGAAGTCTTATATTTGGTGGAAAGCAAAGGTTTAAAATGACAGTTACAACAAATCGAAGAGGAAACCGCATGTGCTGTTCTGGACCAGGCTGCGGAACTGTGAGAAGAGTGTTTCTTCCCCCAACAAGCCCTGTGTTGTGACTGCTCTTCCGGAGCCTGCGTCAGACGTTCCCCCGTGCAGCCGAGCGACTTCTGCACATCCCTGGCATCTGACTCCAGCAGCCTTGAGAAGCCGTATGAATATTTACTAAAGACTTGGGAAATGAGCACTGTGGGGCTTCTGCACAGAGAGATGAATTCCAGTTTCTCTTCAGCTGTCTACCGCCACCAAACATCCATCCCTTTCCTTGTTGGTCCCTATAGATCTCCTCTTTCTTTTCACTTTCCTTCCGCTGATCCCTTTTTGTTCTTCTCAGTGTAAATCCTGCTTTAGTCTCCAGATAATTCCACCCTTCACGACGCATTGACCTCTTTAGAAAGACGCAGGGGAAGAGCTGTGGGATCAGAGAGAAAGGGTGTGAGTTCCTGAGTACTGTCTGCCTCAGCCTAGGGTTCTTTAGCAATGTTTTAGCCATTGTCAGTTAAAAAAATAATAATAAAAATAACCAGAGGGATGCCCGAGAGTGGTCGGAAGCAGGAAAGGGAATCAGGGAAACGATGCAATTACATTATGATTTCAAAAATATTTTTTTTCTAAAAAATTAGAAAGAAAATTGTACCTGAAGTGAACATGTCTGGGCTTTAATTTTTCTTGTCATGGTTTCCTGAACAATTCAGTAGAACAAATCTACAGCAGATTTACACTGTTTTCAGTACTGTAAATAATGGAGAGATGATTGCAATCATACAGAAGGATGTGTTTGAGTTTTATGCAAACACTATTCCACCTTCTGGAAGGGAGACCCGTGCCTGTGGGCTTTAATATCAGCTGCTGTGATCCTATAGCCAATCTCCCAGGCTACTGCGGGATGACTGTATTAATCTTTTTGTGCTTATCATAATGAAATCTAAGCTTTATGATTTTGTATTATTGATCAAGAATCTCTTCTACTCTCTTTCTTAGTGGCCCTGTAGCCTTTAACGGAATGGATTGTGAAAGTTTCGGGAGGGGTTAAGGTTTAGAAATTGTGGCAAAGTTTTGATTTCTGCTGCTATCAATTGCGATTCTTAGTTACCAGTCTTGTGTGTGTGTGGGGGGGGGGGGGATAATGGTCATGTCCACTACTATAAACAGCAGAGAGTGCACAGCAAAGCCTGTATGATCATTTACTTTTAAATGTGCAGTCTACTCCCATTTACCCAGCATTTAACACTCCGGAGTTCATGACCTAGAGGTTTGGTTAACTCTTGTTCACCCTTCATACATCCTTGAGGCCAGGAACTCTGAGGGTTAGTTGCCAAGAATTTTGCTTGAAGTGAATCAAGTCAGAGTCTCATCCCCAACATTATAATGACCGCAGCTCTGCCTGGATCTTAGCTCTCAGTTGAGGAATCTGCTAATTGCTAGGCAATGGCATTTCTCTGTCCTGTTGTTCCCCAAGGCCTGAGTTGGGGTTTCCGTGAGCAGGCTTGAGAAACATGACCACAGTCAAGGAGCAAAGTCTCTGAGCTAGCAGCAGAAAATCCAAGGCCTGGAGGGAAAATAGAGTCTTGGAGTGGAACCGAGGACATGGGAGGCTCAAGTTTCTTTGGCTGGCAGCCCCCAGGTCCTCCCCTCTGGAGCCTCTGCCACAGCTTTCTGAGTTGCCTAGGAGGCTCAACACAGCCAGATCACCTACCGTCATTTCACTTGTGACCTTTCCAGTCAGCAAATGAGCTTATGGGTTTTTCTCTCTGGTTCTTTACCCTAATATGAAATAAAGCTTCCCATTAATCACCCCGGGATTCCCAGACACTCAGCTTCGAGTGCCCTTTGTAGTTCTTTGCTATGTAACATGCACTGGGAAGCGTGGTCACCCTGCCCTTTCGGAACAAAACCCACTGTGACATCAGCTTGTTAAGATGAAAGGCCAAGCCTGTTTTGGTAACTTCCATTTGGCTTATTTGACTTTGGTGAGATCACATTAAAGTTTTATGCTTTCTGGGTATGCAAAATTGATGCAGCAAAAATGAGTTGGCTGATCTGTGCTTTGTTTGAAAATGACTTCTATGGGAAGCTCCCCAACTTGGCCTGCATGGGGCTCTCAGGCAAAACAGCACTAGTTAATAGTTTTCATAAAAGTATATGTCTATGGAGAAAAAGAAGGTTCCCTGAAAAAACAACCCACACAAAATGGCTATTTTTACATATCCTTGATTTGTCCTACCATTTATAAAGAATGTACATCCCACAGTGATACAGGTGATCTAAGGGCACTTTTGTATCAGCAGTGTTAAAAAATTCGAGTGACAGACTTAATCTAACACTCCACAGTTACTTTCTAAAATAAACACATGAAAGCACACAATGACAGTGCACTGGGGAGAAAGAAGAGGTGCTGGCCTTAAATTCCAGGATAATTCAGTGCCGACAAATGCCTATAAGAACGAATAATAGATGGTCACCTTGGGGCTGGAGAGATGGCTCAGTGGTTAAGAGCATTGCCTGCTCTTCCAAAGGTCCTGAGTTCAATTCCCAGCAACCACATGGTGGCTCACAACCATCTGTAAAGAGGTCTGGCGCCCTCTTCTGGCCTTCAGGCATACACACAGAATATTGTATACATAATAAATAAATAAATATTTTTAAAAATTAGATGGTCACCTTGGTTTACGCAGCAATCACTGAGTCATGTCACAAGCCCCAAGAGCTATGTGATTGCTACCTAAACCTGCAGACCAGGCTCCAAATCCCCATTGGCCATATACAAGGTAAGCAGGTATGACAGCCACCTGTAATTCCAGTACTGGGGAGACAAGGGATATCTGGGGCAAGTTGCTTAGCTACACACTAGCTAGGATTTTTTTTTCTTTTGTGCTCTGAGTTCAGTAGAGACCCTGCTTCAAGAAAATAAAACATGAAGAGTGATCAAGGAAACTACCTGTCACCAACCTTTGGCCTCCATATGCACACACTTGTGTGCCTACACACCCATGAAAACAGACACACACACACACACACACACACACACACACACTATACACACATAGCTTTTGTTTTCATTGAGCAAATCAGATAAGGGACATGCATGCTCCTAGGAGCTGTATAAAAAAAAAAAAGGTAATGTTAGAAACTTTTGATTCTGTAAGGGTTAAACCGTAGGACCAAAGAGATGGACACACAGAAACGTTATAGTGGACTGTGGAAATAGTAAAGGGGCAAATTTGTTCTTTTAGTTGTTATAAAATCCATGTATTCCTTAATATTGCCCCAGAAGGGAAGAATTCAGGTCACATGAATTTCAGCTCAACCACAACATACCTCTTACTGATTCAGTATGATAGGAACGTGAGTTGCCTCTTATTCAAATAACAAAATTCAAATACTTCTCCAAATACATTATTCTAAAACAAACGGCTTACAACTAACAAAAGGTTACTACTCTAGGGGTTCTTAGACAGGTGGGCCGTGAAAGCCCTTAGCACATTCTGAGTTAAGAAAAAAGAGTATCTTAAATTTTTCTATTTTCTTAAAAGCCCCATTTTTTTTTTGTAAATAAAATAAATAATAAAACCAGTTTTGTTGGAGTTACTACCTGTGTTTTCAGCTTCTGTTTTCCCCTGCATTCAGAGAGGGAAGACTCGCCAAGCCAAAGGGAAAACAAAAATGATGAACATTGTTATTTTACAGAGTCTAACGGACTGGGAAGAACTCGTGTCTTGTGCATACAGTGCTTCTGGAAGTCTCTTGAGCCCTTCAGATGGGGAGAGCCTGACAGCCTGCTCGCCTGTGCAGGAGACACATTCCGAGTGGGAGCTGCGCCCGGGAAGCCGACCAATCTCCCAGGACTCCCGGCGCCTGTCAGAAGTTGGCCGCCCAGACCCACCATGGCAGAAAATATCAACGTTTATTTACCTTAAATTTATGTGTGTCTGCATTTGAGAATTCTAAAATAAATGATAATCAAAAGTGATAGTAATTAAAATGAGAAATTCTCCATTTTGTCTTCGATATGTAGATTCATAGCATTTTGGGTTAAAAATAGGGAAATAAAATACAGAGTCCACTGCAGGGTAACTGCAAGCCTGTTTGCTTAGCTGCTTTGTCCTGACCCTGAGTGTTCTTCAGAAGGCTATTCAGCCCTGCAGAGAGACAGTGCAGTTCACCATCACAGGGTCTACGGTGAGGAGCAATCAGACTTTTTTCTGTTAACTTCTTAGTAGATGTGTGACGGTGTGTTAGCTCCGTGTCTGCTTCTATGCTGGCAAAATGTGGCTGCATACCAGTTCCTTGTGATAAGGTTGCACTAAACCTAGTAATATCCATCACACGTGTAGGCTGCTACCTGGCAGGTATGTGGGCAGCCCATGTTCACGCATCACTCACTGCCTTGCTGCATGCTGGGAACGACCTCCTTCTCTGCCCACACACAGGAGGAACCAACCCAGATCTTCAGCAGGTGTTCTTTCCTGCTAGGCTCTGTGCCTGTCTAGACCACTCCTTTCTTGATTAGGGATGATTTATTTCCGCTACAAGACCTAGTGCTAGCACATGAATAAAGCCAGACAGTTATTCTGTGCCTCCGAGAGATAAGCCAGGAGAAAATGTGATGACATGAGGGAGGTGATAAGCCCCAAGGCTGGGGTGCTCACTTATGATTCTGTACAACCACGGAACACAGATTCGAAGGGTGATAAACATCCTTCCGAGCTCCTATGTGCCAACCTCTTACCTGAGTAATAGATTGCTTGAGCATCCCCAGGGTCACACATCTGGCCTCTGCACATTAAGCTACCTAGGTGAAGAGAGAGGGATTGGAAAGAGCGAAGAAGAGTCATGGGATCCAGTGGGGGCCAAATCACCCCATTCCTCAGGAGAATGGTGTGGGATTCCACTGAGGTGAAGCTCAGAGTTTCTCCTAAGCACTTGTTTTGTAATCTTGAAGGTTAGCCTCGCTTATTACCAGGCAGTTATGCATTAAAACACTTCCTGTGTACACTATCACTTTTACCTACTTGTCTTCCCCCCAGCCTCCAGGAACACAACGAGTAAGTTCGTTATCTTTTCTCTGTGAGTCTTGTGAGAACTTGAAGCCAGTTCTGTCTCACATCCTCTCCTAGGAACATATATATTCAAACTTGTGTATCCAATTGCTTTGAGTCTTCACTGGTTAGGATTATACCTTCCAGCACACTCCTCTACGATCAAATCCTTTGTTCTGTTCTCTGTTCTCACATGCTTCACCCAGTACACTGCTGGCCACTACTTAGTGAGCCTGCTGAAAATGGTCACTGTACAGTTTCCAGTAATGGAGCCTCATATCCAAATCAATTACAACATCAAAGCCAGGCCCATCTAACTCCACATGGCTAAAAACACTACATCATTTGTGGAAAGTCTGGTATGTGTTCTTTGAGGTACAAGAAAGGACCAATGGAATGCCCAGACAGTCTTTGTGGATGCATGATATACAAGTCTGAGATTAATCAGTGATTGCTGTTCTCCGGAACATGAGCAGCCTTGAAAGGACTGATCTGTCCCTCAGGAATGGGCCACCAGACAGACCTGTTAGCTGTCTGTCCAGAGGCTGTACCAGCAAAAGGGACATGTTTGCTGTGGAGGATAAAAACTCTTTTTAGTTTGGTTACCTGTTTCTTCCTGGATATCTCTCTGTCCATTTTTTTTTTTCTTTTCACATAGAACAATGTAAAGTCTTTTGAGAGTGCCATCTTATCTTGGCTCTGCAAAGGAAACTGAAAAGAACTTTTGGTCTCCATATTGGCCATAGCACTGAGGAGGAAGTGGCTCCTTGGGTAGACTAGGGTACTGGTAACAAGGGAATTCCATCTACAAAACACCAGTGGCAGGTGTAGTTCAGGGCTCAGTTTAATGAGGGTTTGGGTTCTGTTTGTTACGTTTCCAATTTTTTATTACTGGGCTTTCAGAAGTAAGATCAAATGCAAACCTCCTCTTAGAAGGATCACACTTCATTGTTACCTTCCAGTTAGTAAACCTGGTGTCAAGAAAAGGGTAGCCAAAACGTCTAGCGCTTCAGAACACTGGAGTTAATCACAGTCATACTATTTTCCATAGTCAGTAACTGGGATACTCATAGAGATTAGGCACTCTTCAGGCATATCTGCTGTCCTCATGTGCTGCTAATACTTTCATCCCTAACAGTGTCCTTGGAGTGTGCCTGTCGCTGTGCACGTGCGCCTGCCTTGGACTCCTCAGGCAGAAGCTGTGAAACTTCTCTGGGGAGAAGAGCAATGATGTGGGATTCCTATCTGCATACTGTGAATATGTTTTATTACTATTGGTTAATAAAGAATCTGCTTTGGGCCTAGGGCAGGGTAGAACAAACCCAGGCGGGAAGTCCAAACAAAAATATAGAAAGTAGACAGAGTCAAGGGGATTCTATGTAGCTGATGAAGGAGACAGACACTGGAACTTTATAAAGTAAGCCACAGCTTTGTGGCAATAAACAGAATAATAGAAATGGGTTAATTTAAGATGCAAGAGTTAGTTAATAAGAAGCCTAAGCTATTGGCCAAGCAGTGTTGTAATTAATACAGTTTCTGTGTGATTTTTTTTTTTGGTGAGTGTGACTGGGAACAAATGAGCAGTCTCTGCTTACAGAGCAATGCCATTGCAACATCAAAACAAACAAACAAACAAACAAGCAAGCAAGCAAGCAAGCAAGCAAGCAAGCAAGCAAGCAGACTGTTGAAGTGCCTGAAAAGCAACTGTCCCTTAGTGGGTGCTAGAAGAAAACAAGTTACTGTTGAAGAAGTGGAGAGTAAATTGGGACACTTGGTAAATACAAAATGTTTCCTTGACTTTTTGTACCTCAGGTGTGAAGGACTAGAGCTGGGCACTTTGGGAGGCAGTCTTTTTAACCTCTGGGAAGTCTTCAGTGTTCACTTCATAAAGTAAGATACAACATTTAACCTAATGGAGGCAGTAACTGTTCTACAGAAAACATATGGCGTGACTTTGAGGACATTTTAACCAAGTTTTATTTTTCCAAAGAATAAAAAGAAGGTTTGTTTTCTTCAAGTCAGCAATACTTCATCTTGGGAGAGGCTGCAGAAGGAGAAAAGGATAGCAGACACAAGCTATAATTCAGGAAGGAGATACAAGCAAGGTCAGGCAGGACAGAATGATGTGCGAGATCGCATGAGAAATATCACCAGAGTCCTCTGGGAGTTATAAAGGTGCCTTAATTCTTGTCCTTGCCAAGCATCCTGTAATAGTATGACAAGATTTTATTTATTATCACAGTCAAATTGGACTCTTATGCTCTGGCTAGGCCACAGGTGTGGGATGTCAGCCATGGCTCTCCAAGTCATCAGAGTGGCTCTTGTGAGGTCATTAAGGAAAGAAAGGAGTCAAGAGGAGACCCTCCAAGGAGGAGGCCGCTTTCTTCAGACTGGAGAGGCAGCCGTTTGCTTTCATTAGGTCCTAGCTGGCTTAACGGTGAGAGAACCCTGCAGTTGTGCCTGAATCGAAGGAAGGAAAATTTTAAGCTTTCCACTTAAAAAGGAAGTTTCTATAACTGGTTGGGTATACTAGTTAGGAAGTGTCTTTGTTATGAAGGGCTGACAACCATCTTGATGCTGGAAAGGCAACAGTTAGAGTGTATGGAAACAGATATATCTATATACGTTTATATGTATAAAGCATTCTTATTTAGTTTACAAATGTGAATTGGAGTAAGACATGTCACTTATTCAATACTTATGGCACCTTGTTCATTCTGAAAGGATAAATTGACTTCATCATTCAACTGTGTCTGTGAGAAAGCATGTGAACACTTCGAGGAGAAATTAACTGGAGTACACATATTTGAGAATGTAGACCTGCTCTCAAGGAGTTATTTACCAGAATACTTGTTTTAATCTGTTGAAGCTAGTTATTTTCATATAGTTTCCTAGCTCTTGGGGCTCATATTTGGATAATATTAAGACCTACTTATATGTATTAAGATCAGAGAGATTCTCACTGGAGATTCATCTTTAACATTCATCTTAGTAACTCATATCTAGAAAATGAGGAGAAAGGAGAAGTTTTCAGAAATAGGGCCAAATATAAAACAGAATAAAAATGCCAAAAGAAAAGTGCAAACTCTCAACCTTTAAGTACTGTCAAAAAAATTCACGTTACATAATACTTACCAAGTGACTTCCAAAGCCGGATGTAGATGACGTGGGATAACCTGCCCTGAGGAGCTCATCTAGTGCTTTCCAATCCCCTTCAGAAGGGCCTTTCAAAAGAGACATCATCGTTAATGTAGATCTGTGGGAATATGGAGAACACTGGTAATAATCGAAATTATCTGGGCCTTTGCAAAATACTCCTTAAATAGGACTTTTGTGTGGGTGTGGTAGTTTGAATAAGAATGGCCTCCATCAGCTCAGAAATTTGAATGCTTGCTCACCAGGGAGTGGTATTATCTGAAAGGATTAGGAAGTGCAGCCCTGTTGGAGGAAGAGTGTCACTGGGGGTGGGCTTTGAAGTTTCAAAAGCCCAAGCCAGGCCAGTGGCTTTCTCTTCCTGCTGCCTTTGGATCCGAATATAGAACTTCCAGCTCCCTCTCCAGCACCCTGTCTGCTTTCGTATCACCATGCTGATAATGGACTAAACCTCTGAAACTGTAAGCAAGCGCCAGTTAAATCTTCCTTTTGTATGAGTTGCTGTAATCATCATGTTTCCTCACACCAGCGGATGAGGGAGCATAGGCCTCAGTGCGCATGTGGAGGTCAGAGGGTCATGTGGAGGTCAGAGAGTTACTCTGTCCACAGTGAGGGTTCTGGGGCTAGAAGAACTCCAGCTTGGCAGTCTTGGGAGCAATCACCTTTACCTACTGAGCCATCTTCTCAGTCTTCCAAATACTTTGTTCATTGCTTGGGGTGTCTATCATTTTTAGGTTCCTTGGAAGAAATGAAGAGTTAAGTTCTTGCTTCTTGAAGATGCCCAGAGGAAGGCTAATAAAGTAAAATGGGTCACTAAAATATAACTAGCTGAATAGAGAAAAAGGGGCACAAAAGTTAAATTGTAGTTATAGACCATGTGAGTTTTCACTCACTCCACCTCAGCCCCCTAACCCCCTCCTCATCCCCTTTATAAAGGTCCAAGGTCCGCTTAGGAATAATAAGCTTTTGTGGGGGTAAGGCTCTATCATTTTCATTTGTGGAGAAAGTAGGATTTACTCCTGCAGGGCCCTCCAAACTCCATGGTTCTTTGGCAACGCCACCTGTTTTGCTGAACAGTGGCTCTTAGAACAAAACGTTTCAACAATTTGGCCCTAGGATGTATTTTAAGAACACTCCTGCCTGGCAAGAACAAGTAATAGCTACCGTTTAACAACTCACCAGACGAAATGAATACTGGGTAGCTGCCAGCTACAATTTCTGAACCATAAAACTTTAAATAATTAATATGGAAAGAAAAGAAAGTGAATAGTCTGACAGGTTAGCAGTTCACATATTAGTACCTATGACATTCCAGAAGTGACACCGTGCAAAGAAAAGCTTGCTGCAGCACCAACCATCAAATCCGCCTCTAATACACATGCGATCACACATATGGGGGAACTTGAGAAGATGCATGTAACAGCTGTATACACTATCCAAAATAATTTAGCTGATTAGTAAACTCAGAACCACATTGGATATTTCAAAACAAGAACAAATCACTCAGGAAACAAAAATAATTTTTAAGTAATTTTGAAATCTACTTTTGAGTAGATGTATCCTGTAACTGAAAGGATCACAATATTTATGCACACATGGAAACTGATGTGGGTATATGCAAAGTTGTTAATAATATTTGTGCACATAAGCAAAGCTATTTTGTTATTTTGTCATACTATATGCATGCTTGTTTTTACCTCTGGTTAGGAAATATTGTCTATTGATGCAATTTTAGGATAGATTTACTATACTTCACTATACATTTATATTGTATATAATGTATACATATCTAATATACTCATATATATTGTTAACATTTTGAGGTCATTGTCTTCATTTGTTTAAAGATTTATATTTATTTTTATAATGTGAAGACTTATTCTTTTTTTAAAGTCTTAGTTTTTAAGCTATATAGATATTAAGGATTACAGGTCAATAGTCACCCACGTTTGTCATACTTATAGTCAGGCTATTCAGGTTCTCTAGATGCCCAGATGTACTCTGAATAGATAGATAGCCGTCAATCACTTCACTTGTGTGTGTATGTATAAATATATCTGTGTGTTTTCATATGTATGTTGATAATGACTGAAACTGGATGACAGTGGGCAAAATGGGGTATAGTTAGAGTCCAAGCTCAAGGGGCTAAGCACAGGAGAGCTGATGTCTGAGAGCTCGAGAATATGGAGTTTGATTTTGTTTTACTGTTTGTGCCATGAAAAGATTGGATGATGTCCATCATGAGGGGAAGAACAATCTTTTATTCTGTTGATATCAAGGTTAACCTTTTCCAGAAGGACTCTCATAGACCTACTCAGAAATTATATTTTACCAGCTATCTGGGGAATCCTTAAATTGGCATCAAATAGTAACTATCATTATTGCTAATTCAAATGAGCAGATTATAGTTAGAAACAGAACAGCAGCATCTGTCCTTAAAGGCCATGGCTATAGTTTTCACGCACAGTTTGGCTAAAGGAGTATTATGGATTTTAGAACCCTAATCATTCCCATAGCCCTTCGTTAAGTGGAGTATAAAGGAAGGCTCTCCAATAGAAAGTGACTGGCATTCAGTCTCTCACCGGGGTTTTCCATCCTACCACTCTGGTGTGTTCAGAACCATCTCTTGTCATTTGTGAGTATGGGGGTGGGAGGGAAGAGGGGCCATACAGATCAGACAGTGGTAGCACACACCTTTAATCCCAGCAGTCACACTAGTTAGCCAGAGAGGCCAGGCAGTGGTGGTACACACCTTTAATCCCAGTATAAGGTGCAATGAGACAGGAACTCACTCTCTTTTAGTCTGAAGATTTCATAGAGGTAAGAGCTCTCTAGTGGCTTAGCTGCTTTTCTTTTCTGATCTTCAGACTGAACCCCATTATCTATCTCTGAGCGTTTATTATTTGTGCTACACTCACTATAGTACTGTAGGACCAAATTATTTCCCACATGCTATGGTTAATGCTTCTTTAACGTCTATGAACTGGTCCATAGTACTAATTAACTGTATTAACATGGAGCTGAAAGGAGGTGGCAGCTTAAATAAGGACATCAAACGCAGTAGGACCACAGCAGACTAGTTGTGTATAGCTGCCTTTGACCTGAACGTTAGAAAGGACTTCCTCATTACAAGTAATAGAGCAAACGAAACATCAGAGCACAAAGTCCGCCTCCATCATCCATAGAATATGTGTGAGAGAAGGAAGACAGGGCTCTTTTAGTGCAAGCAGTGAGTTTATTCTCTTTGATAAGGATTAACAAAGAAACAAGGCCAAAGGAGGTACAATTGAAACATTTGTGTGCAGAAACCTTTCTTGAAACGCTCAGATTGTTGCTACAATTATTGATTGTCAACTTAAAGAAATCAAAACCCTAAGTTTGTTCAAAAATAAAAATGTATTTCTTGGGAAACTTAAGAATAATAATTTTATTCCAGGGCAATAATTACTAGGGTAAAAGTACTCTCTTGGCTAAGACCAAGAGTTTGGGACAGTACTCTGATACTGCATGCATACATTCCAACTTCATATTTCTACTTTGCAAAATGTACATAAATTTTGCAAAGAAAGTGCATACATTCCTCCCTTTTGGAAATGTGCTCAGATGACTTCCAGTGTCGAGTTAACATGAATCAACACTGACGATAACGAGTATGCTGGCCATTACAGTTCTGATACACAGTTATATGTTTCTGATGCTGCACTGAAAGCATTTGGGCCAATACAGATAGAAAATACGGAATATGTATGCACAGACACCAGGTATTCACCTTAATGAGCTTTCACTAATGTTGAAGTGGTGAATATTATGACCTAAAAGGATGTCATTTTCTTAAAGACATGTGGTTGAACACATGGTTGCCTCCTTGACCTCTAGAGCAACATGTATAATTTAACCAGCAAGTACAGAACAGATGAATACCAAGAGACAAAACAAGCATTAAAGCCCATTACAATCTTGAAAAAAACCAAAACTTCAAGTACATGGAAAAGCACTGCAATCACGTATTCAGCTTTGTACTTTCTAATATATATCATAATTTAAAACTATATAAAGTCACTGACATGAAAGCAACTTCTCAAGTGTTACAGCTGAAAGCATGGCTTTGTGTTTGGCTTAATCATTTTTTTTTAAACCAGTTTAATTTATAAAGCTCGTAATCTTGCCAGCAGGGCTTCAACTTCAGGAATGGATTCGCTTTTAGAAATAGAGCCACGAAGTTCCATTTCCTTTTTTCTGTTGCTTTCTGTGTTACAGGCTTCCTTCTCGGCTGCCTTGATCCTCCCTGTAGACTTACGAGTGTCTAGATTATAATTAAGCTCCTTCGCGGCCGGAGTCCTGGTGGAGTTGCCATTGATACTGTGGTGTGGACGTGACCCTTCTGTCAACTGCATTTTCTGGTTTTCTACAGTAAGGGAAAAAGAAACAGGAAACTTGTCAGTGTGAAAGCCAAGGTCCAGGTATGTTATAAAACATGATTTAATTATTCAATAAATAAG
This sequence comes from Microtus ochrogaster, assembly GCF_000317375.1. NCBI lineage: Eukaryota > Metazoa > Chordata > Mammalia > Rodentia > Cricetidae > Microtus > Microtus ochrogaster. The sequence continues at coordinate 5,798,027 of NW_004949104.1, forward strand.
TCATCTTGGGCAGACTAAAAATAGCCAATAGAAAGGCAGACATAAATATGCAGAGGTTAAGAATCAAAGGAATTATAGAAGACTATTGCTTTTTTTTTCTTTAATGTTGAAATAACGGTGACCAAGAAATTATCAGAGTTTTGTCCCATGCTTCATTCAGGATTTGAGTCAAACATGAACAAAATGCAGAGGCCTTCCCTAACCATTTCAGGTGGGCCTTGTCCTGATCTTCCCCGTCACTCTGCTCCTTCCCTCACAGCATCATGGCAAGCACATGTGCCCGCTGGGTGTCTTTTCACTAGCATGCATGATCTACAAAACAACAGCAACTTTATTTTAAAAACTGGGTAGTGTCAGTATCTACAATAGCTCTGGGTAAACTGTGTTCGGTAAACACACTGGGTTAATAAACAGTCTGCATAGATTATGACCCAACAGAAAATTAGACTAACAAAAGAATTAGAACAAAAGTGAGGAGGATTCTCCTAAGAATTTGAAAAAAAAAAACATCAAAAGGAATAATGAAGTTGTCAGGCAAATTGTATTTCCTAGCCAACCATAATTAGATAATTTTGTCATAATGAAACTGAGTAGTATGTCCACATCTTCTCATATACCCATGCACACAAAAACACAAACATACTGGCAAGTGGTTGTGATCTTGACTCCATAATAGGCAGTGATTAAATGGCTGATTAATTTTCTCAAAGAGACCTAAAATTTCTTCTAATTAACTAACTCTCACATTTTACAACCTTATGAGCGACTCTCTCATAGCTCTCCAACTTTTAAAAAGCAGATAGCCTCAATATTCATGTAACCTTGAGCAGGGTTTGAAAATGGCTCCAACAAACTTGACATGACATTTAAAGTTTTTTGGTTATTCGCTGAGAGATGTTCCATTATCCCAATAGTAATGACTTTGGAGCGCAAGCAGTCACTCATGACAGTGTGTTTTATGTGAGCGCTGAAAATTCCAACCGAAAACAGCTTGTACATTAAAAGGTGGCTGCTGAAGATATTTACTGCACTGTCATTTCCTGACCAGGGGCTTCCAGTGATGGATGAGTATTTTACACAGTTTCTTGGACAATCTCTACAAATTTTAGAAGTATGATCAGCTTTTAGCTGTTGGAAGAAAATAAATACACTTTTCTTATCACTTTCTCTATCAGGTGGGCAATTGTTACTCAAAAATCAAAATCTAGCAAAGCAGGGATTTTTTCCCTCTCCCTTAAAGGAGTTTATGTGCTGCAGCTCATAGCGCACACTCTGTGCCTGCAGCAAAGAACACATAGGCCTGGTGGTTCTGCAGTTCCCATGGTCACATAAATTAATTTTATCTTGTATCCACCATCTTCCTCCAAAAGAAGTGTGGAAAATGTATTTGTGGCTAAGTGCTGATTTTCACTCAGTGTACCGCCCATTCCCAAACCTTTCTATCATCCCTGGTCATTTGAGGTCTTGTACACTACTCCATCATGAGACTTCCTGGGCAGTGCTATTTAAAACCTTGGATTGCTGAGATTACACTGGCAAGAATATGAATCTGGTAATAAAGAAAATAATGCATAAAGATTCATAGCTTCTATAGCTATACATGGTCAAGGCCAGTTCTGTATGTGGAAAAGTAAAAATAAAAAAAATAACATGGGATTTTGTGTAGACATGGTACGGAATCTCATCTTAGATAATTCAATCCCCTTGAATCTCAGATTGGAATAATAAATCTCAGAAGTAGCTGTGGGGATAAAAGGACACAGTCTGGGTGGCTACTGTATGGTGGTACTGTCCTAATTAGGGTTACTATTGCTGTGATGACCCAAAGACCAAAGCAGCTTGGGGAGGAAAGGGTTTATCTGGCTTACACTTTCCCATCACTTTTCCCTACTGAAGGAAATCAAGACAGGAACTCAAACTGGGCAGGAAACTGGAGACCAGAGATGGCACAGAGGTTATGGAGTAGCACTGCTTACTGGCTTGCTCCTCACGGCTTGCTCAGCCTGCTTTCTTCTAGAACTCAGGACCACCAGCACAGGGTGGCTTTACCCACTATGGGCTGAGCCCTCCCCTATCCATCACTAATCAAGAAAATGCCCTACAGCTGAGTCTTATGGAGGCATTTTCTCAATTGAGGTTCCCTCTTTTCAGATGACTCTAGCCTGTGTCAAGTTGTCATAAAACTAGCCAGGGCACTTACCCTTCCTTCTTTTTTCAAAACCTACAGGAGCTGCTCATCTGTCATCAGGATATAGGGGTTACGTGGAGGCTCTGCCCTGACTTTCCAGTGCTCAGCAGAGAGGGCAGAAATACTATCTTATGGACATCCTGTATTTATTAAGCAGCTCATCAATTTACAAAGATTAAATTCACCACCATGTTACAGACTGAGGAGCAAAAGCAAAGAGAGGTTTGGCCATGTGCTTACGCTAGTTATTAAGTCAGTGGCAGAAGCCAGACACGGTCTCAGGAGCAATGGAGCTGTCTTAGACAAAGCTGAACATCTTTCTGCCACAGAAAAGTGCTAAGTAATTCAAAGCCGAGCTTCACAATAACTTTGTAAAGCAGAGAGATACAGACAGAAACTACCTTATCAGAGCACAGTCAAGGTCAAAACATCATTCCTTTCTGTTCTAGTCTCAATTAAATTGATGACTGAATTCTAAGCATGACCTCAATCCATTGCAAAATCCGAATCCATTCATTCTTCATTTTCCTAGGCAACCAGCTCATACCCCTTCTTCTTTTTTCAAACCTCCAGCATGTGTATCCTCTCTCATTTGGTTCCTAGATACAAGTAACTAACTTCCACCAAAACGAAACTTCCACCAGAAGCTCCCCTTAACGTCTAGTATCTACCCATACCTTCAGTCACGTTAGGATGGATCAACATTCTGCCACTCTGAGAATAGCCTGAAAGCTCTCACTTCTGCTGTGCTATTGACAAGCCATCCCTTTGGCAGCTACGCTCTCCCTACTGAACTGTCAAGGCTTAGCTTTCCCGTGATCATTCCTGTTCTGGCTAGTTTTATGTCAATGTGACACAAGTCAGAGTCATTTGAAAGGAGAAAACCCCTCCACAAGATCCAGCTCTAGGGCATTTTTTAAAAATTAACAATGCATGTGGGAGGGCCCAGCTCATTGTGTGTGGGGCCATACTGGGTTGGTGATCCTGGCTTCTATAAGAGAACAGCCTGAGCGATCCAGTAAGCAGCCCCCTCCATACCCTTTGCATTAGCTCCTGCCTCCAGTTTCCCGCCCAGTTTTAGTTCCCATCTTGGCTTGCTTCCGTGATGGACTACAGTGTGGATGGATAGGTAAGCCAAATAAACCCTTTCCTCCTGGATTCTTCGGGCATGGTGATTCATAACAGCAACAGAAACATTAACTAAGACAATTTCCCTCAGCATCCAAGTTTGTTGTGATAACTCCAAAGTTGAGAAAGACATTTCTGTTTGCTTTCACTTCTGCCCCAGCTACACACTTAGTGCTTGGTTCCTTTTAAAGAAAATGGAGACAGGTTCTTGTCTCCGTTCTCACTCACATTCCTCTTGAACCTGCACTCACCCTTTTGACATTTTACTCTTCTCAGTCACAAGTGAACTGTGTGTTGAGAAAAAGAAGGACCACAGCTATTTGGGCATCTCTGCCTACCAAGCTACAGTTGAAATGTCCAGCATAGTCTTGGTGTCTCCTTTAGTGCTTTGGTGTCTGAACTTCTCTGGAGGCTAAGGTCAATAACAAGTGAGCCAATGCAAGCAAGAACAATCAGATCCTTCTGAGAAACTCAAAATGGCCACGGGTTTGCCATTTGGGATGAGGTGATAAGAGAATAGCATGCTGTTTGACACCTCCATGATTTCAGAGATACTTTCATGGGAAGCCACGGGTAAGAAGGTGTGAAGAAGGCAGAAGTCAGTCTCCACATCACAACAGAAACGTGCTTGAAGCGCCTTAAGAGGAAGAGCTGGCAGCCCTGTTAGGAGTTCCAGATAACTTTTCACTCCCAGAACCCATATTCCCCTCTGCACCCTGACAGCCCAAATCCTGGCCCTTACTTTCTATTTGCATTACAGTCTTAAATAGCTGACAAACAACACAGGGGTGGCAGTTCTGTAAGTCAGAGTGCATAGGTGTGCGGAGGCATAGGTAAAGTATAATTTGATGTGCAGGTGGATTTTTGTTTGTTTGTTTGTTTTTTAGAGACAAGGTTTCTGTCTTGGAACTAGCTCTTGTAGACCAGGCTAGCCTTGAACTTACAGAGATCTGCCTGCCTCTGCTTCCCGAGTGCTGGGATTAAAGGCGTGCACCACCACTGCCTGGCTCAGTTAGATGGTTATAAATACATTATGGCACACTTGGACATATGGACTCAGTGAAAGGTGAGGGTGGTGCTGCGATCAAAAGAGAAGCATTCTATTTATCCTCCACAGAAATCTTTGCCAACACACATTTTATACCGGATACTAAATGTACTAAGGCAAAGTAAGATTACTGCTTAATTTTCTTTTTTTAATATTTATTTATTTATTAAAGATTTCTGCCTCCTTCCCTCCACCGCCTCCCATTTCCTTCCCCCTCCCCCGAGTCCCCCTCCCTCATCAGCCTGAAGAGCAATCAGGACCACCCACCTCCATCCAGGTCTAGTAAGGTGAGCATCCAAACTGCCTAGGCTCCCCCAAACTGCTTAATTTTCTAAAGGGAGTACTTTGGTACAATTTTATGAATCAAATCTCATGCTTTCCTTTTTCCCCTTTAAGATATTATAATTGATGTCTGTGTATGATATGTCCAGGATTCCTGCCAATACTCAGGGCCTCTGGTAATGGCAGCACAGATAGGCAAAGAGCCGGCTACTGTTCTTATTATCAAACTACTAAAGGATCCAATCCATATACCCCATGTATTTGTGTGTCCCTGGAAATAAGCAGGGCAAGAACACACAGTATTTTACTTTAAAATAGGAAGACTCACTAATTCAATTTAACTCACCATATGATTCTTACTATAAGTGAATCAGGGAGCCCACTAGAGCTTTACTTCCCCCTGTGAATTAAAAGTTGTACTGCTGGAAAGCAAATTGATCTTAAACGCAGAGATCCCAGTGGACATAAACATAAGAATCAAAGCTGTAAACAATATCCAGTGTCGGGTTCCATATGGTGTTTGGCAGAATATAGGTTTAAATGATAACAACATTCAAAAACTCCAACATCCTCAACTACCATTTCTGTTGCTTCCCCAGAAACACAAAGACATGGGAATCTAGGAAAGATGCTGGTAACACATGCACGCATGCGCACCTGCGCGCACACACATGCATGCACAAACACACACTCACATGCCCACACGCACACATACACATACAATGTGGCACCTAAATGAGGAAGTATTTCAGTCAAAAAACCTGGTGGATGACCGACCCTTGGGGAAACCCGAATACCAACTCCAACTCAGTGAGGCTCCTTCCTTTAAATCAGTATCCCATCCTCCCTCACCTTGTGGTACTCATGGGCGCTGGCTTCTTAGGAGTGCCAATTCTCCAACAAGAATTGAAATTGAGCTTCTACCTTTGCTGCCAATGGCAAACTTGGCAGTTTTGACTGGAGGAGGAATGCAGAACGCTGGTGTCCCAACGTGACTTCAGTGACATTCAGTCTTGTGGAAAGCTGGTGTCTTTTTACAGTTCCTTACCTTTGCTCTTAACTATTGCTTTGACCTACTAAGTAGCTGTGCTCTTTCACTTCAACAGCAGTTTTATTAGGGGACAAGGAGTGAATAATCCATAAATACAATTTTTAAGGCACCACTGGGTATGCGCAATCGTAAAGCGTGTGACAAATAGATGTTTTTAATCTATGCGATAAGTAAAGGTAGAGCTGGCTGCCAGTAGTCAATATCTCTGGGGTTTCTTACTGTTGATAAACTGGTGCCATGAATAGTTGTCTCCCCTTAGCTTCATTTTATTCTTTGACACATACCTATATGTATATAACTTACAAATATATTTCTGATACATCTTTGTATTTGATTTCTTTCAGAATTTTTTTATTTAAATTGTGTGTGTTCATGCATTGTGTTTGTGTGTGTGTGTGTGTGTGTGTACACGCATGTGTACCATGGAATACATGCAGAGGTCAGAGGACGACGTTTGGGATCTGAGTATCTCCATTCACTTTTATGTGGGTTCTGGGGCTCAAGCTTAGGGCATCGGGCTTGAGCAGCAAGCCGTTAATCTGCTGTGCCATCTCATGGACCCCATGTATTTGAGTCTTATAAAAGCCCTTGTGAAAGAGGTGATATATTTATGTATTTACCTCAGTTTATACTCAAAGATGAGGAGGCAGAGACTTCTGTCAGGCAGGGCTAGAGACAGAAGTCAAATCATCGCAGCCCTGGTTGTCATTGTCTACTGTGATAATGCCCCTATAGACATCGACAGAGTTATCCTCTTTATCTGACTCCTGCATGCTGGGATAACACAGTGCACCACTGTGTGTGGCATTCTGTTTTATACATTTCTGGGCCTTCCACCTTCTCCACTGAACTCTCTTAAGCAACCAAACTCTCTGTTCATTTCTCACAAATAGGTCCTTGGGCTGCTTTTCTGCCCCTCCTGGTTTCTCTCATCCAAGGCTCCATCCAGCTCAACCATCTCTCTTCAGAAGATTATGAGTTTTTATTTTCACCCAACAATAAAGCTTCCATGCAGTGCGCCATGGCACCCGTACACATTTCAACACAAGCACTCTACCACAATTTCATGGTTGAGCATACATACCCAAACCAAACTCCCACATGCAAAGCGTCATCCTGTTCTGTTTAGCCCAGGGAACCAGCTGTCACCTCTGCTTACTATCCTGTGCTTACAGCTATCTAGGCCCACCAGGTTTGTGATCAGAGATGTGTGGCTGGGTAGGCACTAAGTATTTGGAATACCGCCTGTCAGGAAGTGGATGGTAACAATTTGATCAGTTGCCCCTGTGTTTTATGAGGAAAAGTTCTGAGAAATAGTAGGATGAGGCAATAATACAGTTATTATTAACCACAAAATATACATTTGAAAGGTCCTTTAGATTTTTATTTGTGTGTGTGTCTTTTAGCCCTAATGACAAGCATGAACACCTCCATGCTATCAGGAAGAGACTGAGGTTGAAAGGCTTGTGTGCTGCCAAACCCATATAGTTTTTGCTACTTGTTGTTGGAGAACTCTGTTTAAATCTTAGGACCCCATGTTTTTGAAGGCCACAGTAAACACATACTTAGAAGTGGAAAGGACACTTATTAAGCTAAAGCATATCAGGGAGACTGAATCTCTGTAGGCATCGCTTGGGTGCTTCAGTGGAAATGACCAGTTAAATAAATATGTAGGAAGCTATTTTTCTGAAGTCATTTATAAGCATTCTCTGAGAATGTACACTTTTCAGTAGTTCCCTTTGTTTATATTTTAGATACTTTCTAATTCCACATCAGATATTTCAAAAGCACAGATGTTTTTTCTGAATGGGAAACTTGGGTATTTCTATCCCATTCCGTTTTGATTTATAGAATCATGTAATGTTGAATTGTGTAATCTTTGGATTGGAAAGATCTTAGCTATTTGGCAGAACCATCTATCCAAAGTTTAAATTCCATTTGCTTAGCTTTGAAAATAGATGGCTTAAGATTGAAGATTTCCAGTTAGATCCTGAAAATCTCACAATCAGAAGGCAATGGATTCCCCTCTGGGCAGTCCTGAAAAGATCACATATTTATTTGCTCAGCATTGGTTCTCATGAAATTTTTGTCAATGGCTCTACTGACCTCCTCTCCATCAAAAAAAATTAAGGCTCTGTTAAATAAAGGTAATTCCTTTTTCACCTACCAGTCTCCAAGTATTTGAAAACAAATAAACAAACAAACAAACACCAACCCATGAAGTGGAAATCTACAGAGACAGCTGAAACAAGCTGTGGGAACTCATGAACTCTAGACTGACAGCTGTGGAGCCTCCAAGTGATTGAAGTAGGCCCTCCATACGTGGGACACAGTTGTGTAGCTTGGTCAATCTGAGTGGCCCCCGACAGTAAAACCAAGATCTATCCCTGGTACATGAGCTAGCTAGTTTGAGCCCATTCCCTAGGGCGGAAAGCCAATTGATCTATGACATAATGTATCTAATTCTTACTTTCTGGCTCCTTGAAGACCCAGCATTGACTCCAAAATGGCACTATCAATAGAGATATAATAAAAATCACAAATGGGCTATATATGCAATATAAAAATTTACCAAAGCTATAATGCGTACTGAAAAAAATCAGGTAAACTAATTTTAATTAACGAACATTATTTCCAACTGGAAGTGAAAAGCAGTAAGTTAACAAAATTTTTAACACTGCTTTTTTGTTTTCAGTTGTTACAAATGTTATTTTGTATTTGTTGCACGCCTTGTTTCCAACTAGTCATATTTTAGGAGGACAAGAGCTATCTCTGCAGCTGGCAGCTGCCCTGGTCCACACATAGACACAGAGCTCCTAATGGTGCTGATTGCCTTGCAACGCTCTGGGGGCTGGAGATGTTCACAGAAAATATCTGTGAGGAGCAACAGTGTCTCAAGTCACATTTGTACTGTAAAGAAAGCTAATCATTGCCCACAGCAGTGGTTCTCAACCTTCCTAATGCTGCAACCCTTTAATAAAGTTTCTCATGTTGTGGTGACCACCAACCATAAAATCATTTCACTGTTACTTTATAACTGTAACTTAGCTATTGTTATGAATTGTGATGTAAACATCTGTGTCTTCTGATGGTCTCAGGTGACCCCAAGAGGTCATGACCCACAGATTGAGGACCACTGGTCTATAGCCACACCACCTGAAAGTACCTGATTTTGGAGGATAAATAGGAATGCGCCTGGTTAGTATTTGGGTGGGAAAAACATAACAATTATAATCATTACTATTACAAAATTAGTGACAATAACAAAAGCCAAAATTAGTAACAGTAACAAAAGGAATTCTTAAACAATACAGTTCAAATTTTGATGTCATATGCCAAAGGAAACCAATACTGCTCATTTATCCAAGCTTACTAAAAATACTTCTATAATGGATTTGTCACTGTATAGAAATACTAGTTTAGTTGGTTAAAGAAAAAGTCACCCAAACCAAGATTTTTAGCTCACTTTTGCATGGACTAGTATATGTAGCTTTGTAATATGTTTACAAATTTTATGCTGATCATAGTTCATAATTAAACAGAAATGTGTTATCCAAACTTCATACAGAAGTAAAGTGCAGATACCAATATATTCTTAATATTGAGAGGAAAAACTTCCCCAATACCCAATTTCTATGGAGTCATCAATAAAGAAGGAAACCTACTGATGGGATATGTATTACTGTAGGATGTAATTTTATAGAAATATCTTGTATTCAAAGAGACTGACCTTCTGCTGGACCACAGAGCCAAGATAATAATACACCTTGAGATCACTTAAGACTTAGTGGCAATCCTGCTGTACACTCAGCCCTTTAAAGATGAACCTGCCTATAAGAGAACAGTGTAACAGCCAGCCTTACTCTGCTTTGGGTTTTCCATGCAATCCGTTTTTACAACCTAAGGTAAAGTGCAGCTTTAACCTGAAATTATATACTCTCCCACGCCACTAACTGTGAGTAATCTAAGTGTGTTGTGGTAATCATTTGCGGTAGATATCCAACAGTTTGAAAAAATCTTACACAATAAATATCCACCACAATGTTGCAAAACCCATGTGGATATAATTAGTTGATGGTATCTGCAGTTCTTGTTCCCTCTTCTGGGTAAGTTGGGATCAAGGAAATAACTTCTTTCCTTGAACAAAACTCTGTTAGAAATTTCTGTAATGTATCTTTCATTCTGTTCCCACATAATGCTTTCTGTGTTGTTCAATAAACACAGAGAAAAGCCCTTTATATAGGGACAGACCGTCAAACGTAGGGCAGTCACATACAACAGACAGGTCACAGATAAGCCAGTAACCTCTAACTACTGGCTGATGGGCCCCACAGTGAGAAAAGCGGAGCATGCAAATTAAAACATGGGTTTGCTCTTGGCCAAATTAATCCAAGAGGAAGAGCTTCATTCTCACCCCTTAATATGACAGCAGTGTTATTTTTAACGTGTTATTATCTACAACACACATTATAAAAGGAAAAGCAGTGGTGTTGAAGAAAGCAACGCTCCAGGGTGCAGTGTTTCACTGTGATCGTCTCTTGTATACAAACAGTTACATATTCTTGGAAATCTTCAAAACTCCACGAGGACATGTTGCCATTTAGGGATTTTGTTTTACTTCATTGTTGTGCATACCATGGAAGTCAGAAGTATCTGATTTACTAAACACAATTTGCCTTTGCAAATAAAGTTGGTTTTTCTTGTTTGACATTGTATTTGTCAGAGCAGGACGCATGCCAGGGTAAGGGTTAGCTTAGCTGCCTTTGGGAAAAGCTGATAGACTGGTCTGTTTTGATTGTCCTCTTCATGGCTCAGTAGTGTTATCTTTCCCCCAATCACCTGTACCAAGTTCGATTATACAAACTGGTACCGTTTTTAAGAGTTCAGACTCATACACTTCAAAAAAAGGGGTGGAATACAGAATCTGAGCTGACTTGTAGCTGTGACCTGAAAGGGAGCAGCTCAGGCCGGACTACTCTTCCCACCTCCTCGTTCCAGCATGAAAAAAGAAAGTAAATCTCTCAGGTGATCGTCCTCAACTTCCATTATTACAGACTTACAGGTACTACCCTTCTCCCTGAAGGAAAATTTTGCAAGGTAACCTCAGAAAAAATGCTGATATATTCTGAATTTCTCTGAGCTCATACCCCACATAGACTGCCCGATGAACAAAACAGAAAAAAAAAATCTAGCAAACACCTTGGGCACAGACTATTTTACTCCAAAGGTGAGACTGATTTTGCTGTTAAAGTCTGCATCGCTGTCTTCCCTTAACAGGACCTTGTATGACATCTTTAAGGAAAAACATTAACAGGTAATAAATAAAACAGGTAATACAGTAGAAAGAATCAATGAATCCAGAGAAATGTTCAAGAGCTTTAAGTCATCTGAGAGATGGAGGGAGAACACAGCTGAGGGTAAAAGCAAATATAACTCATTTCTAGAACTGTCATACAGACCCGAAGCTCTGGGTGCCGCACTGTCCCTGGTGCTTTAAAGCACTGTCTGACTACTGACTATTTGGGCTGAGTGAAAAAATACAGACCTTCATTTTAAAGGTGAGATTTTCTTGATCAGCAAAATAACCGAGGCAATGAGGACCTTTCTTAGAAGCTGCTCCCTTTTAATGAGGAAATCAGCAAAAGGAATAGGTCAGTGTCACTTCAGTTATTTTCGTGCAAATAAAATACCCAGTTTGGTTTCTATGAAACTCCAGGCTGCACTGGGATCTCTGAAAAATTGCTTTCTGTAAACAGCTCATTTTTAATGCTTCCTTGGCTGCGTCTGTGCTTTCTAAGACTCCATGGACACACAAACAGATCGGACCACACAATTCCCTCCTTCCATTTACTGCTATAGATTCCTGCCTCGGGCTCTTCTTGCCAGCAGGGACTGTTAACTCAAAGCCCTGCTTCCACTCTCTTCCTGGGGCTTTGGAACACCTCCTGTCTCTATGGTAACACAAAACACAAAGCACTAGAAAAGTACTGTACAGTGGGCAGGAAAAAAATCAGAGTACAGTACTCTTGGTAACAGTGGAGAAGGTGCTGACAGCAGGCGGAAAGACAAGGAGGAAGGATGGATAATTGTCCTTTGTCCCACTCATCAGACAGTTGCTCGGAAGAGCTACACATGCCTGTATGAAAGAGACCTTGGAGTCTACGGAACTGTATAATCCACATGGTATTTGAAATGAAGAAGAATGTACTGGGGAGCCACAATAGTCATACATTCCTAGGAATTCACAGTTCATTTAACTACTGACAGAAGTAAGTTCTCTGTCAAATAAGCCCCCACATTTAGACATTATGAAAGACATTCACACTGACATCTAATAAATACATTCTAAATACTTTAAAATACATTACAGCCGCACCGAGAGTCACTAATCTATATACAACCATTCTAAAAATGAGCTTAGATTTCCCTTCAGCTATGTTCTCCCTCCATATCAATTAATTAAAGCTGTTGAACATTTTTCTGGATTTAATGATTTTATTTTTTACTATATTACCTCTTACTTCATACCTGTTAATATTTTTGCTTAAGACATCAAGCAAGGTCCTGTTAAGGGTTCATGGAGACAATTATACAAAGAAGAAAAATTTACAAACTATTACAGTGTGATGTATTTTAAAAATAATACAAAAGATGAACCTCACAGAGCAAAATACTTTCTTTTAATGTTTGCCACAGTTAAATATTGCTCTCAGTCTTTTGAACTAGGACATTGTAATAAATGCATGTCTATTATTTGATTGGTTTGAATAACCAGAAGGCTCAGATCTCTAAATTACTAGTCCATTTCAATTTGTTTCTTGGCCACAGACATTTTTTTAAAGTTTGTCTCAGATACATGTCAACATATATGAGGAGTATTAAGAAACCAACTTGGAAATATTTAAGAATTCCCCACATTTACACATTATGAGAGACGTGCACATTGATGTCTAATAAGTACACTCTAAATACTTTCAAAACACTTCATGCAGGTCTATGCAGCACTGCGTGGCACTGCTACTAGGAGCTGACTAGGAGCAGGGGTCTCCCGAGGATCTGTGGAGACTGCCTGGCTGTGGAACACCAACAGCGGGCGGCTGCTCCGTTCCCAGTACCTGTCCTCACAGTGGAACAAAGCTGGCTCTGCGTCCACCCACTGAGACTGCCCTCTACCGCAGTGGAGCTTTGGGGAAGCTAATTTTACTTGTAAAACTCTTACTTTAGAAGCTCACATTTCCTTCCCTACTCTCTCTCCTCTTAAAAACACCCATTAAACTAAGATGTAGCTACCGTTATAGCCACTAGAGGTCAGCCAGTTACACCTGTCACTAATGGATTTTAGTGGGCATAGTCGGATCCGGAGCAAATTTTGGTGATTTTATCAGCATGAAACAAGCATTCCTTTACAGGACATTGCTAAACCACATACGGCAGCATGTTTGCTGATTAATTTGTTTCTAAAGCATTTTTGGCATGGGACTACTTTCCTATATTGGCTTTCATTTTATCTAGAAGAGAAAAAAGAAAACATTGTGATGACCGGGTCTTTGCAATGAATGGAATCTCAGAAAATAGGAAGGCTACAAGAGCTGAGCACAGAAGCAATGTCTGTGGTTTTATCAAGTCCACTCGGTAATGGAACCTACTGAATTCCCCACTCCGTCACTTCATTCCTCAAACACCCTGAACATTTCCTCCAGATACAGACAAATCTTATGCATTTACAGACCTACATATTAAAGAGTAATTACAATGGGTAAAGTTACTCATCTGCGTAATGAGATTTACTACAGGATATACCAGATCCGTGTTAATGGCACAATTATGAACTATAACAGAGCCCACAGAGAGCTTAGATTTAGCAAAGTATAGTTTCAACACAATCATATCCACTTTTTCAATGTCTTATCAATAAAATGACCACAGGCATCTCCCCCTATTATAGGATGTTTTTAAAAAGTTGGCAATAAAAATGACGCTAAACAACTCAAGTGCCCATTCAGTGCCAGTGGGTACACATGTACGTGGTGCCGTATGTGGATTCCTTACATAGCTGAATAACGTCTGAGGAAGGAGATTTGAAGTGTGTAGAAACTTTCCCAGGCATGGGGAAGTGCTAAGTTCCTGGCTCCAAACCATAGTGCTGCTGTTTAAATAACATTTATGGCAGGAAGTGTGGAAGATGAGGTAGGCAGCATCACTGTCTCAGTGCTAGGAATCAAGAGGGAGCTATGAGACTCTTCAGTTTTACCCACACTCTTCCTGAAAAATGCTCTCAGACTCTATTGCGCTCTCCAGTGAGAGACAACCAGGATTTATTTCCGGGGATTGTGCTCGAACTGTGCTGAATACTATCTATTCCTGTCTGTGGAGCTGTCACATGCAGAAGTAGCAAACCCACGGCTCGCATTTGCTAGTGCACGAGAGAACACTCAGTGGCATTCCAGCACGTAATATTTTAAGTACTCCTTGTGTCAAACGGAAGGGTCAGAGTTACAAATTCACTTTCTAATGTTTCAAATCAAGTGAGGTAATCACAAAAACCTTGGTTTATTTTAAATGCTTAAGCTTTAGCCTAGTGTTTTCTCACTAGTAATCAATGCTGGACGAAACTCCTTTTAAGGAGATGATGCAATTTCTTAAATCATTTTATTTGTACTCATCCAATCAGCCTTTCTGATCAGCTAGTATCTCTGAAATTTCACCAATAGTCCCTCCTGATGCCCGTGCTGCCATCTGCCACTGCCCTATCACTGGATTTTGCTCTCATGTTCATGTCTTAATCCGCCAGCCACATGTTCAGTAACAAGAACACAGGCTATTCAGAGTCGTCCCTTGTGGTATTAAAAACAGAAGTTTTAATGGTTTTATGTTATAGTTAAGAACACAATATGGACAGTATGCTTTTGATCATTTATCAGACTATACAGCTAAGCTGACCTTGGTGTCAGGAGAACAGTGCACAACAAACAGGCCTGGTCCTTGCCTCTAGCATGTCACCAATCTAACCACATCCATATGGTGTATCCTCTGAGATACCCGCTTATATCTTGCAACATACGCCAGAGGAACAGTTAGTATAGAACAGTGTTGAAGCTTTGATTATGCCCTTTTCTGAGATAGGGGCTTTGTATGCAAGCCAGCCTGCCTCAAACTCTCTGCCTCTGCCTCTGTCTCCTGAGTACTGGAATTTCTGGTATGTGTCACCACATGTAGCTCTATGCCTTTAATTATAGGCACTAACCATAAAAATGTTTTATTAAGTGTGACTTATTCCTTTTGACAAAAGTCAGGATCCATGTCTCTTAATAATAACACAAAAGTTTAAGTACTGTGTGTTAGAGTTCACCGGAAGGAAAATTTACTGGGCGGAGGCATTTGCAGAGGAAGTGGTGGCTGAAGGGAACTGTAAGAAATAGATGGTGAGGATTAATTAGAGGAATCTAAGGAGAGCTAACGAGGTAGCATATCCCTCGTTCAAACACAGTTGGAGGAAAAGCATGCAGGTATGAAGTATCCGAATCTAGACCAGTTTATCCAGGATAAACTGGACAGGACTGGAAGAATATATAACGAACTCAGTGTTCTGAGGCCTGACTCAGCTCCAGACCTGGTTGAGAATCCTGTCTCACTGAAGTCTTCTTCTTCTCCTGTTGCCAGTGCCACACAAACAGTGGTGGACAAAAGGCTCACACTTACCTTTTACCTTTACTCTCGCTCAGTGGCCCACGACTTGACAGTTAGGAACAGGGAAGAACTGCACACAAGACAGCCCTGAGAAAGCCTCCTTAAATCCAGGCTCTCTGTTTACTCCCAGGCCTCCCCTTCTTTCCTAAGGAATCCCAAACAGGAGATATACTTAAATGTCTCCTCTACCATCTTCTGTGAAAGAAGCTCTCAGTCTGCTGGTGATAATGTTACCCCCTGGCTATGCTCTGTGTGAGCTAGGCATGACAAGGGTCTTTTATTATGTTTCCCAGTTTGTTTCCCAGACTACATGAGGTTGTTAGCATCCTATGACATAGGAAAAGTAAAGCAAGCAAGCAAACAAACAAACAACCAACCAGCGAACAAACAAGACTGGGAGCCTAGCAGCCTAGCTATTCTTTGTGAGACCGTGGACAGCATTCTTGGTGTGCTGCTGGGACTGCCTGGCTCCTTTGGAAGCTGAGGGCTCCCAGGGTCTCCTCCTGCAAATTGAAAGCCTTTTACTGGAGGTGAGGCTGGCTTTATCTCACCCCCTGCTGTCTAGACAAATTTGGTTTTAACTGAGCTTACTGCCACGGAACAACCTTTTCATTTATCAAGCAGTATGCTTATCGATTTGTTTGGTCTTTGGTTTACATGAAAGAGAACAACAACAACAAAATTTCCTCTGGCTCATCTGCTTAGCTGCAAACTCTACACCTGTGACTACAGAAGCACGGGTTCTGTGAAAAGGTATAGGGACATCGTAACCCTTCCTCTCAGTTGTCACGTACTTTCTACATCCTTCAAGAATTCTTAGTCCCTTCAGACTACGCCTTTCCTCCTTTCTTCTCTAAAATGGACAAACAAAACCTGCTCAAGCAGATCAAAGGGTTTCCACAGAAGTGTTTTCACATGTACAAATGCGCCCACTATGCAAATATAAAGCACTGATAGGAATCCTCACGCAAACCTTGCCAGTCACTCCCTTGGACCTCTTCTGATGCTTACACAGACAGGCAGTAAGAAGAGCTCTGAAGGACAGACAGCTCCCAGTTAAAACAGAACTACTGACTCTCTGAGATTGTTCAATCAAGATATATCTCTAAACGTACTTAAAAAAAAAGGAAGACAATTTCATTTCTAAGTCTTTCAATGCATATTTCTTTAGGAAACTGGTGTAAGCTTACACATATTATCATTAGACTTATAGCTACAGTGATAAATTCTGAGATATGTATTTATGAGCTAATCTGATGGGAATAGGGTGGGTGGATATCCAAAGTCTGAATGACAGATCTGGTGGGAATGGCAGCTGTAATGCTCATGAATTACAGCTCATCATCATTTAAAGTTACCTGACAGCTTCCTGATAAAGCACAATTACAGAAATATCAAGCTTGAGAATTTCAAGGGTCTAGACTTATTAAGGCAAAAAAGAGCCACGGAGAGCCTTTTGGGGGCTGGAGGATGGAAAGGAGACTTCCTTTTCTTAGAGAAAGAGGTACATTCCACATTCTCCTAAATGTGGTGACTTGTAAACAACTTCCTTCCATTCTCAGGAGTGAGTGAGTCCTTCCTTCCTTCCTTCCTTCCTTCCTTCCTTCCTTCCTTCCTTCCTTCCTTCCTTCCCTCCCTCCCTAAACACATTGCATTCATAAATAAAGTACAAATGAAGACGCTGACAAGAACTATCCAATGAAAGCTTTTGTTTGAGTAAATTGCAATGCTCTTGTATTTTTGCAATTTCCAAGTGTTTCACTAGTGTGTGGCTATTTACTAAATAGGTCCCATGAGAACAGGCATTTGGACAGAGCATCACATGTAGGGCCAGCTGTATCCTCCTGGGAGGTGGTGACCAAAAAGAAAATTGAGCCCATGAAGTTAAACTGGGTTACTCTAGTGACAGGAGTGGGAAATAGCAGAGGATCAATGGCTGCTATCACTATGTAGAGGTAGCTGATTAATATGAGTGACTTTCAATTGTGATGGGAGGATGACATCGTTGTTAGTTATGTGGATAAATAATCATCAGGTCATATTTAAAAATCTGTACTCCAAAAAATTGGAAAATCTAAAAGAAATGGATAATTTTCTCGATAGATACCTCTTACCAAAGTTAAAGCAAAATCAGATATACAACTTATACAAATCTATAACCCTTATGGAAATAAAAGCAGTCATTAAAAGTCTCCCAACCAAAAAATATCCCAAGACCTGATGGTTTTAGTGTAGAATTCTACTAGACTTCCAAAGAAGACTTAATACCAAACTCCTCAAATTATTCTACAAAATACAATCAAAATGTTAAATTCATTTTATGAGGACACAGACACCTTTATATACAAACCACACAAAGATTCAACAAAGAAAGAATTACAGACCAATTTTGTTCATGAACATTGATTAACAATACTCAATGAAATACTGGCAAACTGAATCCAAGAACACATCAAAGGAACATCCACCATGATCAAACAGGCTTCATCCCAGAGATGAAGGGATGGTTCAACCTATGAAAATCTGTCAATGTAATCCATCACATAAATAAACGGAAAGAAAAGAAAAAAACCCCAGCATGATCACCTGATTAGATGCTGAAAAGCCTTTGACAAAATCCAACTCCCCTTAATGACAAAAGTCTTAGATCAGGGATACAAGGGACATACCTAAACACAATAAAGGGAATTTATAGCAAGCCTTTATCCAACATCAAATTAAGTGGAGAGAAACGCAAAGCAATTCCACTAAAATCATGAACAAGGTTGTCCTCTCTCTATATCCATTCACTATATAGTACTCAAAGTTCCAGCTAGAGCTGTAACACAACTGAAAGAGATCAAGGGGATACGAATTGGAAAGGAAGGAGTCAAAGTATGGCTATTTGCAGATGATCTGATAGTAGACATAAGTGACCCCCAAAATTCTACCAGGGAACTCCTACAGTTGACAAACAACTTCAGTGAAGTGGCCGGATAAAGATTAACTCAAACAACTCAGTAGCCCTCCTATACACAAATGCCAAAAAGGCTGAGGAAAAAAAAATCAAGGAAACATCACCCTTCACAATAGTCACGGATAATATAAAATATCTTTGGGTAACTCTAACCAAGCAAGTGAAAGACTTGTACAACAATAACTTCAAGTTTTTGAATATAGAAATTGAAGATATCAGAAAATGGAAAGATATCCCATGCTCATGGATCAGTAGGATTAACATAGTAAAAACGGGCATTTTTACCAAAAACAACCTACACATTCAACACAATCCATGAAAATTACAACACAATTCTCTACAGACCTTGAAAAGGACAATACTCACACCTCCATATGGAAAAACAAAAAACCCAGAATAGCTAAAGCAATCCTGCACAATAAAAGAGCTTCTGGAGTTATCACTGTCCCTGATTTCAAGCTTCACTATAGAGCTATAGTGATAAAAATCTCATGGTACTGTCATAAAAAGAGAGAGGTTGATCGATGGAATTGAACAAAGACCAAGGTGTACACCCACATACCCATGGACACTAGTTTTTGATAAAGAATCTAGAAATATACAATGCAGAAAAGAAAGCATCTTCAACAAATGGTGGTGGTCTAGTTGGATGCCAGCATGCAGAAGAATGCAGATAGAGTCATATCTATCACCCTACACAAAACTCAAGTCCAAGAGGATCAAAGACCTCAATGTAAAACCAGATACACTGAACCTGGTAGAAGAAAAAGTGGGAGATAGCCTTGAATACATTGGCACAGGTGACAACTTCCTGAACAGAACAGCAATCATGCAGGCACTAAGATCACATGAAACTGAAAAGCTTCTGTAAGGCAAAGGACATAAGCAAATCAAATAATCCAATTAAATAAAATGGGGGTACAGATCTAAACAGAGAATTCTCAACAGAGAGATCTCAAATGGCCTAAAAACACTTAATGTTCAACGTCCTCAATTGTCTGGGAAGTACAAATCAAAATGACTTTGAGATTCTGTCTTACACTTGTCATATTGGATAAGATCAAAATACACAAGAGACAGCTCATGCTAGCCAGGATGTGGAGCAAGGAGAACATTACACCATTGCTGGTGGGAGTGTAAACTTGTAAAGCCACTTTGGAAATCAGTATGGTGGCTTCTCATAAAATTGGGAAGTGATATACATTAAGCTATACCACTCTTGGGCATATACCCTAAGGACGTTCCATTCTATCACAAGGACAGTTGCTCAACTATTTTAACATCTGCTTTACTTGTAACCAGAAACTGGAAACAGCATAGATGTCCCTAAACTTAAGAATGGATAAAGAAAATGTGGTACATTTACACAATAGAGTATTATTACTCAGCTGTTAAATAAATGGCATCATGAACTTTTCACGCAAATGGATGGAACTAGGAAAAAAAATCATCCTGGGTGAGGTAACCCAGACCCAGAAAGAGAAACATGGTGTGTACACACTTATAAGTGGATATTACCTGTAAAGGGTAATCATTCTGTGGTTTACAGACCCAGAGAGGATAAGTAACAAGGTCTCAGATCCACAGACAAGTATTAGTTGGAGCTCGGGGAATCCTGCAGAAGAGGGGGAGGAAGGATTGTAGGAGCTTGGAGGGGGTCAAGGACACTACAAGAACATAGCCCACCTATCAACTAACCAGGGCCCATAGAGGCTCACAGAGACTAAAGTCACAGTCAGGGAGCCTGCATGGGTCTGACCTAGGTCCTTGGCATATATGTTATGGTTGTTAGCTTGTGATTCTTTTGGGATTTCTAACAGTGGGGACTGTTTCTGACTCTTTGCCTGCTTTTGGGACCCTTTTCCTCTTATGGGGTTGCCTCATACAGCCTTGATATGAGGTATTTGCCTAGTCTTATTATAACTTGATACACCATGTTCGGTTAATATCTGTAGGAGGTGCTCTCTGAAGGGAAAGGCAAACACGGGGGTGGGGGTGGGTGGGTAGAGTAAGTATTGGGGAGAGAGTGGGAGAAGAAACTTTGGGCATGTAACATTTGGGGGTGAGCTGTTGGAGAGCAACGTCCTAGAGCTACAGGAGACCTAAGTAGCATTTGGCTTAGTAAGTTCGTAATAAAAGTGTAAAGAAGGGTCAAGAAATGAGTTTTGCTGATTATAAATCTCACTTCTGTATGGAACCTTTCCGAGGGGTGATAAGCACAGAAAACTGTCAAAGGTAGTGTCTCCTTTGTTCTTGTGTGATAAACTCAAGCTTATATTTAAAGTTAATACTTCAGTTGCCAAAAGTTGAAAATCATTGAACTAGATGTGGCTTTATGCCA
Source organism: Microtus ochrogaster (assembly GCF_000317375.1). Classification (NCBI taxonomy): domain Eukaryota; kingdom Metazoa; phylum Chordata; class Mammalia; order Rodentia; family Cricetidae; genus Microtus; species Microtus ochrogaster. Next base: position 5,818,708 of record NW_004949104.1, read on the forward strand.
CGGTTGCTGAGCCATTTCTCAGAAAAAAAAAATTGCTTGGTGGTGTTTAAAATCTTTTCTCCACTCTAAAGTTCTGCAATAGGATATTTAAAAATGACAATAAAACAACGTGATAAACATTTAATGGTAAATTTTTCATGGGAGATGTAGTATAGCCCCCAACAGGAAGCTCAATCACTAGTGCTTTTGAAACACAGGGAAAGTCCCGACTGTTTCTCCCAGTTATGGTTGCAGGCAGTTCTCTCTAAACTGCAGGCTTTACTTAGGATCTGAGAGATGCCATAGAGCTCTTTTAAAAAAATCTTATAGTGGAAGAATAACAACACAAATAGTATCTATTTGCATCCACACTCCATTTGAGAAGTAAAGCCCACAGGTGGCGTCAGGCAAGAGAATTCTGGGCTCTAAGGGAAGAAGCAGGGAAGCACTTCAGGCTTTTCTTGATTTAACAGTATTTAATAAACTCAAGGATCTTTCCCCACTGAGATAAAACATAAAAATGTGCTCCCTGACAAACAGGGCCTTCACTTTTTAACCTACTCATCACACACACACACACACACACGCACACGCACACGCACACGCACACGCACACGCACACGCACACGCACACACACACACACACACACACACATTTACTTTGCTGTAACAAAGATACTCTCCGAGTTCCTTTGGGCGAGAGGTATAGAAAGGCTTGCAGATGATCAGGCTGCCTTTTGCGTGGCTCATGTCTAAGAGTTTACTTTACAGAGACAGGATAAGCATAGCCTAAAGCAGATCCCATCATCACACACCGTCAGGCTAAACCACGAGTGTCAAAGAGCTGCAGAAAGAGCTTTCTGGAGCAGAGCAGGCACCAACAGAGCAGAGAAAACACAGCAAAGCCCGAACTTTCATGATCATGAGTGAGAGAATGGTGTAGACACCAGTGTCAGTCAGCTTTCGAGCGAAGGGATGCTCGGGGGTCCCTGTAAAGGCACCAGCCATTTCTCTTTGTCCTCTCTTGGTTGAGCTTCCCTGTGAAGAGTGAGTCTAGACCAAGAGACAATATTAAAAACAAAAGGTTAGAGATCATCATGGGACATTAATTATGCAAAAGAAGGCAAACTGAATTTAATCAAATGCGGCAGACTCAGGGCAGGAAGAATTTTCTCTTTTTGACAGAAGCAGTTAGGAAAACATTTATGGTAATACTGCAGCATCTGCTGATTACAGTCAAAGCTGCAGGACACCAGTGTTAAATCACTGAGCCATCCTGACAGCTCCTGGGTGCTCCAGTCACTTCGACAGCAATTTACAGTGAGGCTCATCCAAGTCTGAAAATCAGCCAACATGCTCAAACCAGAGAGAAGTAATTCAGATCAGACTTCAAAGGAATTAGAGCTGAGAACACTTTGATAAAAGCTTTCATCCTAAACATGCATACATTTTACACACCACACACATGCACGCATGCATACACACACACACACGCACAGACACATACACACACACAAACACACACTTTAGATATATTCCTTAGCTTAATGATCAACTAAGTTTGTTGGAAAGATTTTATGAGTTTAAACAGACAGGAAGTAGAATATTACTACTCTGACAAGATGTTGGGATAAAACGTGCAGCCTCCTCTTGGCACTTTGAAATTATGACCTGAAAGGATTTAGTGATCAAAATAATTTAAAAAAATTCTTCCGCTTACTGTCTATAAAAATATGGATAAAGTTTAGAGAAAGAATGATCTACAAAGCAATAGAACATTATATCGCGTCTTCTATGAACTGCACATAGCCATGACAACCATATGCCATTATTTTATGGTAATTAAAAGAATGGAATGCTACAGATACTAAAATAAAACCCACATATGTGGTGTTGCATAGGGGTTTCTGGTGACCAAAAGCACACCAGTGTTTCGCTTCCCATATCTGACACCAGAATCCGGAGAACAAAAGAGAGATCTGGAAGCCTTCTGAGACTAACATTTACAAAAGTAAATGTCTCGTATTTTATCAAAAATAAACACCAAAGAGTTTCTTCTCCCAGTTGCTCTGGGATTCCAACTAAATATTATTCATAACATGAGAGATTAAAAGAAGAAGGAAACAAAAACTTCAAATGACTATTTCTGAAGGAAGCCATTGAAACCACGGTCACCAGGGATAGCACTATTGTGTCTTTTTCTCAGCTAGATGAATTGTTTCAAAATATGTTTACTCCAGTTAATCGCTAGTACAATATTACTCTGCAATTGCAAAATATGAACTATTTTATTCAATTTCTTTCCCAACACTTTAAAAATGCCTCTGCATTTCTGTTTAGAGATATGACCCACTGATGGTAGAAGTGTACCTGGGTAATTAAAACCACTGACAAGAAGAAAGCACCGATTGAAAAGGTGAAAAAAATGGGTCGATTGAAAGATTCAATTAAAACAGTAAGTTGTTCACACATAATTGAATAATGAGTCAAGACATATTTATTGATCCCAGCACTCGGGAGGCAGAGGCAGGTGGATCTCTGTGAGTTCGAGACC
>NW_004949104.1:5821340-5830826 GCF_000317375.1 Microtus ochrogaster
ACATATTTATTGAGCACCTATATGTGTAAGTCAGAGGGCTAGGAAACAAACCATTCAAGATGCTGTGGGTGGTCTGAGAGGAATCAGAGACACCAGAAGAACTCGGGCTGGGTTAGTTTAGTCTCACACTGATATGAAAACATGCACATAAGACAGAGAACAGGATTTTAGAGTGAGGTCTACCCAGAGAGGTAAGGCAGTCTTCATCACGGCAAGCTTTCATTTGAGCTCTGGAGGAACTAGATATGTCAAGAAGAGTTTCTCAGGAAACTACCTGAGGGAAATTCTCCCAAAGCTGGAAAGGTCTCGCTTTAACAGACGACTGTGATTCAGGCTCGGCAGTGCTTCATGCAGAAGATCACGGAGTGTAATTCGGTAGCTGAATATTAACGTTTTTCTAGGTATTAAATTGTGATGGAAATTTCACATAGAAAATATTCATTTGTGAGGCAAGAAATTTTTCAAAACTGTCTTACCCTGTCTTGGTAAGATTTGTCAGTCTTTTTCTTGTATCCTGCTTGTCCAGTCCAGACATTGTGAAATGGTCTGTCAGTTACTCAAGGCCTTAGCCAAAGCTGGTTGTTCCAACACTGAAAATGAGACTTTGGGTGATTGCCCAGGTACTTAGTTGTCTCTGTCATTTGTTGCACATTTGGGAAGTTGTGTGATTACACTTCCTGCTTACTCAAGTAATATTATTTCCCTACTCGGATCTTTGATGGGGTTGAAGACAAGATAGTTGTAGTTACTTTCCCCTCATGACTTGGCCAAGTTATTTATTACACAAGACTTAAACTCATTAGGATAGGGCAATTATTGAAACATTTATCACATGTTTCTTGCTTGATATATTTGTTCTTATTGTATATAATTTTGTATTATGCTTAGAACTATCTTATTAAACAAAAGGGGGAGGTGCTGTAGGAATTCCTACTGCCAGTAGCCTTTAAGTTATCAGCCCACTTGGGCGTGGCCTCTTATACCATTTATGCTGATGTAAAGTGCTTGTTCGGCCTCTTATCCTGCTGCAGGATTTGGTTGCTATTCTTTGTTCCAGTATAGGATTGTGATCTGTGAGTCTACCCCTAAATAAGTAACCCTCTATTATTCTCAAAAAAAAAAAAAGAAGAAGAAAGAAAATAATCATTTGTGCAGAGCAGGGTTGCTTGTTTTTTACTAGCTCATAAGCGAAGCAATGCCTGAGGAAGAAGTCAGTATAGAAGCCAGAGTGTAAGGACGTATTAATTTCTTTCTTTCCTTCTAGGAAAGTCTTCTGAAAAGCAGCTGGGGAAGTTTAAAGAGTCTGGAGAATAAAGAGGACTTTGACAGTCTGAGGAGAGGGTCAGGGAGAAGGCTTTGAGTCTCAAGTATTTTTCTGTATAACTCCCGCGGTTTACACCCTGTCTTCTCCCTCACCCACGAGAGGGATGATGGTAGTAATGGAGCCAGGAAAGAGGGAAGTGCAGGTGGCAGGGTGAAAAACAGATGAATGAACTAAAATGAGTTGAACTAAAAAAATAAAAGAAGAAAACAAATGGAATAGTCATCAGCAAACAGATGGCTCCTATTAGGAAATAAAATTTGTGTAGACAGATTGTTGGATCATATTATTTGCTGCATCAGAATCAAGTGAGAAATTCTAAGGCAAGTCATGAGGAAAAAGTTCCCTTGTCATGGGAGAGAGCACAATTCTGGGATTGTTGTTACCCATATTTGGATGGAGACATAGATGATGGAGGAAAATTGCTACGTAGAGTTAAGAGGCAGACACTAGGTAACAAACTGGTTTTAAGCACATCCAACAGCCTGGAACAAACCAAACACTGTCAAAAGAAAGGTGACCATAATGACCCCTCTAGAACAGCTTTGATGCCAGAGAAATTCCACTCTGTTGAAATAATGTCAGATACAGAACTTATATGAAGAGAAGTAGAGTGCCATTAGCCTTAACAGTATCATCTCATTCATGAGGAAAGAGACCTCATGGTGAAGAGACCAACTTCCACATGCTAGAGTGGACTATAGAGGAAGAGGGAAACCGTGTGCAGCTCAGTTTGCAGCACTGGGGTGAGCCAGAAGAGGGATAAATATCAACTTGGCGACTTCTTAAGTTTATGTTCCCAGAGATCTTAATTCAGTGTAATGTCATGTCATGAGGCACCCTCTGTTTATGGAGAGCTTCGGATGCTTCACCGTGTTCTAATACACACCACTAAGTTGAAGGAGGCAGGAAAGATTCACCAAGGTGGTGAGACAGGTGTATAGAGAATAAACACTGAAGCACTTACACACAAGTCAGTGAAAGAGCTTGGGTTCATTGAATATTCAGCGATGCGGCTGCTCTTGTCCCTAGACTGTGTTACACTGCTGGTTGCTTAGTATAATCTGCCCCGATTGTACTTTCTACACAATAGAGGGATTGTATTTACTTAATGTAATGAAAACACTCCACACGCCTAACAACGCTCTTTGTGGCTATTTTTCATTACAACTGCATAGTGTTTCAGCTACATTATGGGTTAAATAGACTCTTGAGGGCTAGCCTGGGAACCTAACTACCATTTATAACATTTATAACATTGGGTCCATGGGAAATTGCTTGGTGAGTTCCAAAACAACTGATTTAAAAATTAACTTTGGGAATATAACTGGTTTCAAAGTGGAGGTCCACCTGTCAGATACTGCATGCAATTGGCTGTTTAATTCATACACTGAGGCAAGAACAATGGAAAAAGCCTATCTTGCACTGGCCAGACATTCATGCTGTGACAGGGAACATAAATATGAGTAAGATCTTAAACCTTGAGGCATTCATGTCAAGAAAAGAGAAGAGTATTATTAAAGCAAATAAATTCTAATACAGACATTAAAAAAATGCTGCAGAAAAAAAGAAAACATGGGACTATGTTTCCCAAGGGTTCACTACTGAAGTAACAATTTGTGTCCAGTCTTGACCACAGTAGGCTCCATCAAACAAAGAAAGGAAGAGGCATCTGAGATGGCGGGATGTGCAGACTGATGTGGTAGTGGGTACAATGGTTTTCGGGAAATGGAAGCAGAAATACAGGCTGATGAAAGAGGACCATCAACAACTTTCAGTTGTTTTTTAATCATGAAAAAAAGTGAGCTGGGCCTAGTGGTATCGGCCAGCAATCTCAGCTACTTAGAGAAAGAATGAGGCAGAAGGATAACACATGTTCAAGGCAAGGTTGGGATAAAGAATGGATTCAAGTTGAGCTTACAAAACAAGATGAGACACACTGCCTTACACATGCACAAAAATAATTTCTGGGGAAAGGATTAATAAGAATCAAAACTACTGTATAAGAAGCTGCTCCATATGAGGAACCACTTCAATTATGTTACCTACTTTGATTTTCCAAAGAAGGTAACTTAGAATGAGCTTCCTCTGCCCCCCCCCCACCCAAGTATAAGGTCATGCTCCTCCGTGGATCCTTTGTTCCCAGATCTAGACTGAGGAAGTATACAGGCCTTGCCTTATATGAAATACAAATGTCTGATCATTCATTCATCTTATTTTTCTACCTGGGTGTTATATTGTCAACTTGAAGCAATCTTTTGCTAAACTATTATACCATGTCAAGGATGATAAAAAGCTTGCCTAATCTAGTGTGTTAAGGATATGGTAAAGGTGAAAGTAAAGGTGGGAGATTCCAGCCACTCCATTTTGATTGCTGTTGTAAAGCTAACGTGCTTCATAGTAGCAAAACTATCATCTTTTTTACATAAGAAATGACCAGATAAACATGGCTCGGATATTCAGAATGAAATTTCACCTGAATTTCATGTGTGTGGACAAATGTTCATTAAGTACCATAGAAGTGATAAAAATTGGCCCAATAAGGAAGCAGGAAAGTGAGGCCAAGGACAATAGGAAACAAGGTGGAAAGTGTTTTAGCTCTGGCGTATTTCAAATCTGTGAAGAGGTCTTTTGAAGCCAGGTACGCATGCATTTGGAGATGCTGATGGAGACTGTTCGGGATTACACAGACTGTTCTTCCCGCATGTATGTGTAACAGAATCGCAAGCATACACTTCACTGCTGCATTGTAAACAGTTATAAACAACCCTGACCCCTTGGCGTTGCACTGATGCGGTATCTGCCTTAATACTAAATACTCTAATTCTAACACAATTCAGAAAGGGTTTTGAAAAGCCAAGTATAAAATGTAGAATGCAGAATAGCCCAGATATATTTGACATTGCAACAACATATGTTTTAGAATCATCATAACTGAGAGAAGATGAAAAATTTCCCCCAATATTATTGGGTGCTGATTCCTTAGGATCTTAACAAATAGTTCATCTTTCTTTTCTTATTAAAGAAAAGACTGCTTGAATTTTTGGACATTCTTTTACAAACCTAAAGAAATTAGGTTTAAAAAATAAAGGAATAAAGAACTGTAGGAGTAAAGAGTTAATAACATGGTGAGTTTGTTGGACCCTGGAGTTCAATCACCAAAGGAGGAGTTACCCCAAGAGACCATTCTCACAAGACAGTTGATGTAAAAGCATAAGGATTTTATTAATTCTGTAGTGACAGGGTCTTTCCGCATTTGAGAAGTCAGAAAGACCCCGAATGGCTAGTACAGGCTACTTTTAAAGCAAAAAGCCACATAAACAAGCAGAGGCGGGGAAGTCTGGGGGTTGTTCTTTAACTATTATGATCGGCTTATTCAACAACCAATAATCGGCTGGAGAGTGGTTACCAGATCAGGAGAGGTAAGAGGGAACATCTGAGGATTACTTTGCCCCTTTCCCAGGGACTGAGTCAAAACATCTGTGGACATCTTGGGTTATCTTGTCCCAGTTTCAGGAACGGAGCTCTATTTGGAGAATACTCACAAGGACTCATGAAGATGGAAAGTTTCCAACATTTTAGTACGTGCATGTGTAGTTGTTGGGTTCTTGATTCGGGGGGGGGGGGGGGGGCGCATACTGCTGAGAAATGGCCCTAGAGTTGTCAGAAATGGATTTAGAGTTATCCTAGAGTTTTACAAGTTTACTTAGGGGTCACTGAAGGAAGCTGTTTCCTGTACCCATCTTTAGCCCTTCTCTTTTGTCTCACACCCTGTCCCAGCCCTACATTTTTTCCCTTCAAGACAGGGTTTCTCTGTGTCTTGAATTTGCTCTGTCTTGAAATTCTCTGTCTTGGAATTTGCTCTGTAGACCAGGGTGGCCTTGAACTCCCAAAGATCCGCCTGACTCTGACTCCTGAGTGCTGGGATTAAGGGTGTGCATCACCACCTCCTGGTTCAGCCCTACGTTCTTGTCTGTGTCTGAACTTCCTCACAAAGTTTGCAACTATCATCTGAAGCCCAAAGAACAGAGCAGATCAATGCTTCCATTGGAACACATAGCATTACGGCCATAGGGCTTTAGGGGACTTTTCATAGACAAGGGAAACTGAGGCTCACAGTAGCTGACAGGTTCAGAATGTGATGAAATATTGAACATTACTTCCAGGTAAAAACCAGTTCTGCCACTGCCTGCACTCTCAGGCCCCTGACATTCCGCTAGTGTACTTTCGGTATCATACCCCTAGCCTCTCTCTGATCTCAGGTTTCCGGCTGTGCACTGCTTGTTGAAAGCTATTTTAACTCTAATTTACCTGTCAACAGTGTGAAATAGTGATTACAATAGTCTTTCCTCTGACTTTAAGTTTTAAAACCAAGGGACTTAGTTCTGTTGGGAGAGGCAGCCATTACACAAATAATCAAATATGTAATTATTACTTGTAAAAGCAGTGAAGGAGAAGTGAAGGATGCAATTATAAAATGTACGAGGGAAGGTTTTAGTAAATGACTTTTAGGAAAGTTTCTGAGAAAACTGTATTTGAAATCAGAATTGCAAAGAGTGTTACTAAGATGGGTCTAGCAAGAGAACACATTCAGCCAGGGAAAGGGGTGGAGGGGTTGGGGGTCTATGAAGCCCTTAGAGCTGGGAAGTGACAGCCACAGGGTGAGAGGGACATGGGAGGGGTTCCAAGGCCCTTGTGAGAGAGCAGGTTCTCGGACATAATTATAACTGAAATTTCATTGATGGGAAGTCATGTAAAAGAAGTTTAACTGGACAGCCTGGCAGATGTTTTTTTGGTAGATGATATTTACACTGTAGCACAGCTTTGTAAGGTAGGTGATTCTCTGAAAGACTGGAGAGGGTGACACCGATCTTTCTTTCCTCGCACAGAGACAAGTGACAGCAAAGGCTATGGGTATGGTCTTCACACCATATCCTGAAGTTACTTGGAACAGTTCCCACAACATTGGTGACCATTCAATCAGGATATTTTTAAAACAGTAATAGAGACACTTTTTAAAGCATATGATAACAAAGGGTAATGAGCACAAAACTGCAACAGATTTTAGCTTAGAACTTGTAGAATCAAATCTGAACCTTAATTTAGATTTTTAATTGAAAAGTTAAAATGATCCTTATGACTCACATTTTAAACAAAAGTAAAATTTCCATGAAATAGTTCCTTAAACAAATGAGATAGTAATCTGTTTGGTATACAGCACATTAAACGACCATAAAAAAAAATTCCTTGGCAAGACCCTGAAATGTGACCTAACATGCTTTGTGTGTGCAGTGCTTTGTGTAAGCGGAGGTCATCAAGCTGTCCTATTTTATTCGCCATTATGTAAAGATACACAAAGAGAGCATTACATTAGTTCAAGCTTTAAAGTTAATCTTAGTAAGTCAACAATGATAAGAGAGAGGTTCTATGAATGGCTCTAATGGAGGTTAAATATATTTGGAAGCTGATAAAAACTCAAGAGTAGAGTATGATCCTCCCTCCCAGTCTGCGACATCTGTGGCAGAAACTGCACGCTCTTGCCAGGACAGGGTTTATTAAAGAGCAAGTGAATGAGAGTTACTTGGTTTTGGTACGGCTTGTTGTAAATGAAAAATATAAATTTTCATTTGTAGTGCATGTCTCGGCAGAAAAACGTAAAGCTTTCTGAAGTTAGGTAATAGCTTTATTCAGACAGCATAATTTCAGTTTCCAAAGTCCAATTTGTTTGTTAGGTTTTTTAACAATCCGAGGAAAGTAGCGGAAAACACTGTAAACTAGCTAATTTTTATTGCTTCTAAAATCCTTGATGGCTAAAATAAATAAGGCTCGAGGGATGTCTACACTTCTGCTTAATAAAGTAAATTAGCCGTAGTTGCCTAGTGAACACGTGACTTTAGTAAATGCTTGCTTTGTTCTTTGTTCTCGGGAAAACATTACTGAAAACAAAAACAAAGTTTAAAAAAGTACTACAGTTCTGGAGCGGAACAAAGTTGTTTAGTCATCAGAAACATCTGGTACAGAACGTGGATTTCTTAATTATTGAGAGGGCCTGAAGTATAAATATTCACAGGTTCAAAACAGTGCTGCCAAATAGGTTATCAAGCAAAAAATACGCAACCACCTGGAGAACAAAATCCATCTGTCTGACTGAATTTAGTTGAAAATAATATTTTAGACTTGTTAGTAAAACCCTCATGCAAAATTTATTTGATTGAATAATTTACTAAGAATATTTCCATAAGCATCATAAAGTGTTACAGTCGATAAAAATGAATACACTAATCATTTCTAACTTTGAACCTCAGCCATGACTTCCAGGGAATATATACTGTGGGTTAGTAGGCAGCCACACTGTACTTAACAAACTAGATTCCTGCAGATATAATAGGCCACTTCGCTTACCCACTTTTAGGAGCAAAGGATTGAGACTGACTGTTCTGACGTATTTACTCAAAGGCACACACACACAGGACTTTCCACCAGAGATGGGTAGACACCACATCGCTCTCTTCCTCATTTCCAACACGGGAACTGCAGTGACGGACAGAGTTAGGATAGGGACAGCTGGAGGAATGATGCTAAATCTCCATTCTCTCTCCCAGAGTTTGTGTGTTTTTGAAAGCCTCCACTATACCATCAGATTCAGAGGATCTCTTTCCTTGAGTGTTTAAAGAACTGTGGAGACAGCAGACAGCATTGAAGCATGGATTGTGAGAATTTTGAAGGAATAAAGCAGTGGTTACTGGAAAGTGAGCCAGTCATCCTACAAGGTGGGTAACAGTGGAAAAACACCAGTTTCAGTAGGGAAGGAAGGAAAGGAGGGAGGGAGGGAGGGAGGGAGGCGAATAAGCAAATAAAAAAAATAGGTCATCTTCTAGATCCATCATTAGGATGGATTTAGAAGTCAAACAGACATGATCTAAAAAGAAATTTTCTACATCATATTATGATTAATACACTAAGCACAAAGAACAAAGAAAGCCTATTGAAAGTTGCAAGAGAGACGTATCAAATAACAGACAGAGGCAAAGCCACATAGCAGATTTCTCATCAGGAACTCTAAAGGCTAACAAGGCATGAAAGAACTTATATTAAGTTCTGAAAGATAATAAATGCTGACCAGATTACAATATCCAGCAAAGCCCTCCTTCATAATTGTGGGAGAGAGAAAAGCTTTCCATGATAAACACAAGCTAAAAGAAAACATGGCCACTAAGCAAGCACTAAAGATACTTGAAGGAACCGTGTATACTGGCTAAACACATCTATGAGATCAGAGGAAAGAATTTGGCATCAGAAAAGTAAACAAGCAAATGAGGAATGCAAATGTACAAAATATCACAGAACAATAAATGTCAGGAACTCATATACAGCTCTATTAATTATATTATATTAACTCATATAATTATGAGTCTCAATGGTCTCCATTCTCCAGTCAAAGGGCACAGATTAGCAGATTGGCTAAAAAACAGGACCAATCTATTTGCTTGAAGGATAAACATACCTTACTGGCAATGACAAATACAGTTGCAGAGAAAAAGGACAGCAACAGATATCCCAAGCACATGGAACATATATTCATTGAACACTGGCATACTCAACTTCATAAAAACAAAACCAAAAAACCACTGCTGGGTGTAAAGATTCAGCTAGACCTCAACATTATACTCGTAGATGACCTAAGTAAGCCACATTCAGCAATAGACAGGTCATATAGAAACCCTCCAAAAATCGGTGGTAAATGACATTACAGAAAAGTGAACTTAATATCCATAGATCATTCTACAGAAAGTCTGTACAATACACTTACTTCTCATGAGTCCAAGAAACGTTTCTAAATACACCACATACTGGAACACAAGCAAATCTTAATAATAAAACTGGACTATCCTGTGTAACACCTGATAACAATGAAAAAAACCAATAAGGAGCTTTCTTCAACAGGAAGAGAAATGAAGGAAAGCACAAAAATGCCGGTAAATTTAAAACATAATACTGAATGATAAATAGCCTACCAAAAAAATTAACGATTTCTTGGGACTGAATAAAAATGAAAACATAACCTACCCATGGAATGTAACACAAGTGGTTTACGAAGGAAGTTTTGCCGGGCAGTGGTGGTGCACGCCTTTAATCCCAGCACTTGGGAGGCAGAGGCAGGCGGA
>NW_004949104.1:5830936-5833351 GCF_000317375.1 Microtus ochrogaster
AAGTTTATAGCTATAAGAAAGAAGTTTATAGTTATAAATGCCTACATTAAAAAAAAAAAGAAAAGGTTGGGCAAGATAGCTCATTGAGTAAAAAGCACATGGCATCAAGTCAATCTAATTTGATTACTGGGATACACAGGATGGAAGGAAAGAACTGACTCCTTACTTGTCCTCTGGCCTCCAAAGTAAAAGGTGGCATGTGTACATTTACACACAAATAAGTAAATGTAAAAAAAAATCACATCAATCTCAAGTTAATCATTTATTGATTCATCCTGTTATAGAGCTATTACCCCTAGGATGAAGCACCATGCCAAAAAACAGGTTGGGGAGGAAAGGGTTTATTCAGCTTACACATCCATATCATTGTCCATCATTGAAGAAAGTCAGGACAGGAACTCAAACAGGGTAGGAATCGGGAGGCAGGAGCTGATGCAGAGGCCATGAAGAAGTGTTCCTTACTGGCTTGCTCCTCATGACCTGTTCAGTGTTTTCTCTTATAGAATCCAGGACCTCAGCCTAGGGGTGGCCCTGTCACAATGGGCTGGGTCCTCCTCCATCAATCACTAATTAAGAAAATGCTCTACAGGTTTGACTACAGGCTGATCTTATGTAGGCATTTTTTCTTATTTATTTATTTATTTATTTATTTATTTATTTATTTATTTATTTATTAAAGATCTCCATCTCTTCCCCGCCACCGCCTCCCATTTCCCTCCTCCTCCCCCAATCAAGTCCCCTATAGGCATTTTTTCAATTCGGGTTCCCTTCTCTCTTGACTAGTCTGTGTCATGTTGACTTAAAATCAGCCAGCATGAACCTCACGATCATATAAAAACATGAACAAAATTAGTAGACAGAAAAAAATGAAGATCAGGGCAAGAATTAATGAGATGAAAATGAAAAAAAAAACCAAGTGAATCAATGAAATTTGCAAAAGGCATAAAAGGAATTCATAGAATCCTTAAGGCATACTTAAAAATATTCTAATAAATTAGAAAAATATAAGAAATGTATTAATTTCTACACATAAGATCTTTTAGAAATAAACCAAGAGGTTAAATTAGTATAAGTAATTTATATTAATTAAATATAATTAATTAAATATGATATAAGTAATTTAGGTCTAAAACAATGATTGAAGCAGTAACAAATATTTTCTATAAAAAAAGCCCAGGCTCTGAGCGAATACTGCTGAATTCTAGTAGACTATTGAAAACTAAAACCATTGCTTTTCAAAATATTGTGCAATTGAAAGTAAAAGAGACTACAAAACTCATTTTGTTAAATCATGTTAGGTTGATGCTATATTGTGGAAGGACACAAACAAAAAAGAAAGCTGTATGATGAACATAAATGTAAAGGTCTCAAAACATCTGCAAATGGAATTAAGCAATACATTCAAAAGATCATGTACCACGACCAAGTGGGCTTCAGTCCAGGGATGTGGGAATGGGCAACATATGCAAATTACACTTCCATAGACTTAAGGACTGAAATTTATGTGATCACTGATGATACACACATACTCACACAATCACACACATGAAGCCTCAGATAAAGTTAAACACCCCTTTATAAAAGTCCCAAGGAACACAGCATAAAAGGAAACCTAAACAAAACAAAATACATGGCAAATATTGCTAGCATACAAAATGGGGGAAAGCTCAAAGCATTGCCACTAAGATTGGGTTTACAACAAGGGTGTCCATTCATGTTCTATATCCTTATCTGATACAGTGCTTGATGTCTTAGCTAGAGCATTAAGAGAAAAAAAAGACACATAAATATGAAAGAAAGTAGTCAAACTAGTCTTATTTGAAGTTATGAGCCTATCAGAGACCCTAAAGACTCCATCAGCAATTTCTTAGAATTGATAAACTCTTTTAGCAGAGTAGCAGGATACAGAAGCCAACATACAAAAATCAGTAGGCTTTTTACATATATCAATAACAAACATGCTACAAAAGAAATAAGGAAAATCAAACTACTTGTAATAGCTTCCAGTGGACAAACAAACATTACCAAAAACAGCAAGCCTCAGGAATACACTTAACCTAAGAAGTGAATGGCCCCACGATGAAAAATTTAAAATGCAGAGAAAGAGAACTTAAGATACGAGAAATTCGAGAGACCACCCACACTCCTGGATTGGCAGAATTAATATGGCGAAATTGCTATATTTCCAAAACTTGTCTATAGATTCAGTACAACATCCATCAAAATTCTAACTTCATTTTTCACAGGAATAGAAAGAAACAATTCTAAAATTCATAGGAAAGCACAAAATAGCCAATACAGCCAAAACAATCATAAACAAACGGGAAAATGCTTGAGGTATTACAGTACCTGTTTCAACACTATAGAGCTGCAGTAACAAAAAAAATGTATGGTACTGGCATGTACACATCCACA
>NW_004949104.1:5833451-5854236 GCF_000317375.1 Microtus ochrogaster
GAGAGAGAGAGAGAGAGAGGAAAAGAGGACCCAAAGATAAATATACATGACTATGACTATAGTCACTTGATTGCTGACAAGGACATCCAAAATATACATTAAAGAAAAGGCCTGGGAAAACTGGATATGCACACATAGCAGGAAGGAAAGAAGTTCTTATCTCTTACCCTGTATAAAAATCAATTCAAATGGATTAAAAAAACGCTAATGTGGGATCTGAAACTTGGAAATGGTTAGGGAAAAAGAGAACTCTAGTTTTCACACTTGTGGGTCAAGTAATTTATTCATCCAATTATCTCCCCAAACCTTCAGCTTTAATGTGGATATATATGACATAATATATATTTATGTGATATATGTTTATACATAAGGCAAAAAAGCAGAAGGGATATTAGGGGAAGAACTCTAGCGGAGGAGGATAGAGAAAGGATAAAGGGCGGGATGTGGGAAGGAGTCTGGTCAGGTAGATAACACACTTAGGAGAAATCGTCTTTATAAACCCCAGCACTATGTACAATGGCTACTTGTCAAATAGAAAGCCAGAATTTTCGAGAAAACAGGAAGATGTATCAAATAAGATACTATATTGTATGCAAAATACAAAGCACAGTACTTCATATAAAAAATTACTTACTAACACTAGTTTCAACAGATGGCTATTTGCCTCTTTACCTCATATAAGAAAGCTAAGATAGCAGCTGCCAAGGAGCCATCTACAGTCAAGTAAATGATCTGCTTGCTGCTAAGTGACAAATACAACCAAACCACCTTCCCATGTTGAGTGCTGAAATGTATACTCTCTTTCTGAAGACTAAGATATACTTGGAATCAGCATCACAAGTTCTATCAGTGTTAAGTATTTTCCCACAAAGGACACTAAGCAGTAAAATAAAATGACCCTTATCTAAGAAAGAATGACAATTGCAGCTGAGACTAGCAATTAAAAAGATATGCACTGGTACCCTTTCTTCTATTGGAATAGTATGAAAAATGTCCTTTCAAATTTTCTTTGTTCTACCACCAAAGCCTCTCACTGGTTTAATAGCATCAAAAATAGCATAGCCTCACTAAACCAAACTCAAGTATACTATACACTCTCATCTTCCAAAGGACAGCTGTAGCTTCCCAAAGCCTTACTGAAGGAACCTGAATAAGAGAAATTTTCTTTCATTCAAAAGAATTTCCATACTAACTGCTCTCAATCGTGTTCAGTAGTTTCGACTCAGATGAGATAGTTGCTACCATGCCATGCTTTTAGGCAGCTATCAATCAAGATAATCTACTAAAAATCAAAGGCATGTTATTAAAATTAATAATCACTTTCAAATAGCTCAATGGATTTCATATTATCTAGATTTATTTTTGAACATTAAAGAACAGATGGTTATTAATGGTTCAATATTAGAATATAAAATTTAAGGCAATCTGAAAACCTGTCAGTTGTCATGACTGCCATATGAGAACATGTGGAATTAATTCTTAGAGAGAGTGGCATGCTTCCTAGTGATGTAGGCCTGTTACCATGAGAGGGAGGGCAAATGCTTGCTATACAGTGCTATGCATCCCATTACATTGGCTTCATTCATATTTATGATATGATCTGTGATGTCGATGCAATCAGTTTAGATCTCACTGCTATTTCAAACAAATCCATAACTGAGCAAAAGGCAGGATGCTGACAGGAGTTAATGTGGGCTTTACACTGTTTACAATTGCTTTCTAATCTACTAAATGGCTGTGAAAATTGATGCAGTTAGGAGTGTTTTTATACAGTAGTACAGATAAAGTGTTGTGCTGAAATAATCTCTGTAATGCTAAATTGAATTTTTACAGTGCTTTCTGTTTTTCCTATTCGTATGTGATTAAGTAGGCTCTCAATTTTATGTAAACCATTAATAAAAAAACCCAAGCACCCCATTTTATTACCTGAAATTTATTTTCACTTTCAGAAAAGTCATCAATTTATAATTTTATATTAGTTACTTTAAAATAAAAATAAATGTAATTTATCTGAAATGAATAAAGATACAGTTCTTTATTGATCTCGGGTATTTGGCTTACTGCCTTAGTATCATCTGACTATAAAGTTTGATTTTAAACTACTGCACACATTGACAGGAGATGGATATGAGAAAAGAAGGGATTTATAAAAGGGAGACTGGGGAGCACAGATAGACACTTGTATTAAATTTAAATCTCACTGTCATCATAGCTTCCAGGATGTTGAGGACCTTTTGGTCTCTGATCTACATGTGACTTTAAACAGTGAACAACAGATCCAAGAATCAGTCCTATCTTCAGTGTTAATGAATGGCATGCCTAAGGGCTTCAGGTGGGTGTTCCCTTATACAGAGCCATGAAGAAATGGGCAACAGGGAAGTAACAGCAGGTGTTCACTGCAACTCAGGACAACCTGAAATTCATACTACCATCGGCTACTTGTCCTCTGTACTATTTATTAGTTTTAGATGTCCAAGAAGTGTTAGAGATTGTGAACATTTACACTATGCTTTCAGTTAAAAATATTAAACATGCTTGGAAGCAGTGGTTATTTATTTCTAAAAGTTTGTCCAGGAGCAAATGATGTTTCTGGATTTTTAAAAAACATTATTTTAAACTTTAATAATCAAAGTTAAAACATTAGAAAGAATAAAATATGCAGTCCAACAAACACATATACCCAAATATTCAGAGAATGCTTATTTTATTTTGTTTCAAATACATCTTCCTTCCAATACTTATTAATATATATTTCAGGCTTTAAAAAGTTTTCTCTCTTCAAGTTATTTCACTGACATTTATAGAATGCATCATTAAGGAAATTAAATAATTGCTTGTCTGATTACATTTATACTCTGAGCCTAATATAGGGGTTCAAAGGCTAATCCTGGTTATAGTCTCCAATTCTCTGTAGTAAATTGTGGTTTCATCAGGGATGTAAAAAAAATGTTACTCTGGAAAACAGAATAGGTAATTATTTTACTGTTTCAGAGGAAAAAACAAATCCATAATTGTAGTTAAGAACCAACTTTCCTGTCAAGCTGCTACCCTTGGACACAGGGGCAGCAGAACACAGCAGCTGTTGAAAGATTTCAACTGTGAAAATGATATTCAACAGTACAAAAGATAGCAAACATCAGGAAAAATCTTTCATCTAACTTTTAAAAATCGTGGCTGTGCAAATATTTCAGAGCAAACACAGAGAAGCAGAAAGATGCAAAATTAATGTACAAAATAGTACAGTAACCGTATATCTGGAAAAGAAATTGCACAATAATCTATGTCTCTGCCACTGAAAATATAGGAGATAAGCAATATTCTTATTTTCTTAAATCAGCTTAGCAATTTATTTTCCGTACCTAACAGAAATACTATATGGCAAGAATTAATAGACCTGAAATACTTAGGAAGGTATGGCATATTGTTCACTGAAGCAAAGTGAGAAAAATGATTCCAGAGTTAGACTGTACAAACTTTTAATACAATGTGCCCTATCATTTGTGTATGTGTGTATGGGGAGGGTGTTGAGGTATGCAGCTTAAAAAAAGTGATTCCAAAGGGTGAGTCTTTAATACCCATTCATTCATTTGTAGTTGATCCATTCATGGGTCAAGCTCTGCTCTAGGAAAATAATACTGGTGCGCCTCATGGAGAGTACATGATGGGAAGAAAGCAGGAGGCAGCTCACAAGCATCACCTGCTGTAAATATATAACCTATATATTACATAGTATATTAGGGTAATAATGGCAGAGTACCTGTGCCAAGGTTTGAGGCAGACATCTTTAAAAGGATGTCCAAAACCAAGTCTGTCTTCCCAGGTGAAGAGGAAGCAAGGACGGGAGGGATTAGATAGAATGAATAGGCATATATTTCAGAGGGAAAACGTTCTACATGGCGTACTAAGGGCTATGGATTTCAAGATTGATGGCTGAAGAGTAAGCCACATTGAGAATGGCAGAAATCTGGTCAGTGAAGTGACAGTAGTTTTGCCTTGTAGGTCTCTAATCCCAGTGAAGGGTTTGAAGAAACATCATCCAATCAGATAGATGTACCCTAACCACGCTCAGGATGGATCGGAAGAAGGGCCAGTTAGGATTTGCACAATGTAGATGAGATGGTGTTGCCAGATTTGTTCTAGTTAGGGGACCCAGAGAAAATGGGAGATGCTGATTCAACAGTGACCACTAAGGAAAACTTCCCAATAGATTTCCCCACACCATATTTATTTATTTATCTATTTATCTATTTATTTATTTATTTATGGAAGCTCCTCTGAGCAATGACAGGTCTTCTTTCTTTTCCCCTTCTTCTGGAAGTAATTTCAGTAATCCACTCTAGTCTATAGCTGGATTTGCTCTAGGCCTTCTTTTCAGTCCAGGACCTTTGAGCAGTATGAAATCAGAGCCTCCTGGTGACACTGGAAGTGACATAACATAGTGGAAACCGTGGAACCAAGAGCAGAATCAGGGTAGTGACGGGGTTCTTGTGCGTCGGCGGGTCAGAGTGACTGCTTTTTAGGTCTTCTAAGAACTGTCCATAAAGTAGTACTGTGCATTCACATGCGCCTTGATATCCATGCTGTTCCAACCACACATTCTCTCTTAACTCCAATGTGGCCCCGTCCCTGAGGGCTCAGCACCCTCTATGGCTTTTGAGCTTTTGATCTTAAGTTTTAAAACACTATGATAAACACATTTCTGAGTTCAAAATCCTAGTTTATTTGTGTGTGTGTATTCCCCCTAAAATCCCTCATACGCAAATACACACATTTTCCTTCTTCCAAGAAAAACATCTTACTTCTTTCCTTTCCTTTCACTGTTTTAATTGGTGGCACCATCATCTTCTGATTTACCTCATTATTTTTATTGTGGGGAGAAACATTCTATTAATAGCTCACCATCCTAAAATATAACACCCAATTATCCTCTTTTCTTTTACCCAGAAATTATTCAGCCAAAATCCTTGGAGATAATGGTAGTCAAATATTTCTCTGTTGGACTTTGCTCTACTGGAGGACTCTTAAATGATGCACACATGTTCTGTCATTTGGTCACAATTATATAGATGCAAGTGTGCAAATGTGTATGTGTGTGTGTTTGTGCGCATGTACATGAGAAGTAAACCACTATCGTGTTAAAGCATAGGTATTTCAGGACTTGTCTTGATAAAGACTACTTGATTATCGTTGCTAAAACAACAATAAAATTGACTAGAAAGTTATTTTAGTATTCTGAGAATTTTGAAGTATATTAGAAACTCCCATTTCCATTAATATTTATCAGTACCATATTTGATATAATGTGTTCAGAAGCTTGTTTACCTGGTAAAAAAGAAAGTTGGTCAGATCGAGATTCAAAGGTATTTGTCTTTCAGTATTTGAAATTTGGTAAATAGAATTTTACTCACAAAACTGACTCTTTGTATATTGACATATATAGTAATATGTGTATATGTATAATTTATAGCTTTCTCTAAGCTTTCATCTTCAAGTCCAAAATATCATAGATTTAGAAAATGCTCTTATACTAGTGTTCAAGAGGGCTGCTTTCTTCCATTATACCTATCATTGATGAATTTTGCAGTTCTAACTGAAGGTGGTCACTGTATCAATTAGATGTTTCCTTACAAGACAGCTATAAAACTCTTTCCTTCTACCTACAGTTGGACTATGTGGGTAAGCTTCTGAAGACACTTATAGTGCCTTAGGATGGGAATCAGAAGGGCTACCACATCACAGAATAAATACTTGGCTCTCTCTTTCTCCAATGCAGTCGAGGTCAGTTTCAAGTCAGAGGTCAAGTTTGTCTTGGTCTCTTTGTATTTCCCCAGTAGCTAACACGGGCCCGTGATTATAGCTAATACCCAGTATTTGTTTCTTTGCTGAATGAGCAGATGGTGAAGAAGAATACATACAGTTAGAATTTTTATTTGCAATTTGAGGCCACCCTGAAGTGTGGGCTCCTGCTGTGGGCCGATGAGCACTTTTCCTCAGAAAGAGGTCAGAATGTTAAAGTTTTAAAGCAATCTGTGTATCCTTTAAAACGGTTAAAAGCCATTGCTGTGAAGTCCCGCAGGCAGGCAGGCAGGCGCTCCCTGCCCCCGCCCCCCACGTCATCATCCACTAGCCTACACAGAACGGCCAGGCCCTCCCTGTGGATGCTCACCAATTTATTCTTTCCTACTAGAAAGTTTAGCGTTCTCTAAGACCTCTGATATTTGACAGAGTACTGCCTTTCTCCAGATTATTTGTAGAAGTGTTAAGTAAGCCTAGAGCTAATGTCAATCCCTGAAGAAACCTATTCCTTAAACTTCTCAACCTTTTCTCCTTACCGTTTGTTTTCCTTTCCTAAGACAGTTCTTTTACCATGATCAAACTCTCATCCAACCCCAAAGAATGAGGATTTACTATTTATTTTTCTCAAACTTGGCTATAGGAACTGCACCTTCACATGTATGAAAACAGAAACAGGATGGACAATGCCTAGGCATTCTCACTTTTAAGGTCTTTCATTTGCCTAACATACAGTGTCAGGAACATTGAAGTACTTGTCACTAAAAGAAAAAGTACACGAAGGTGGTTAACATTAATCTTTAAATGAGAAAGCACAATGTAAGAAATTAGAATGAATAACTTTATTGATCTTGCTAAATATTATATTTGGTGTTAAAGAGCTGTTATGCAAGTTTTTATGCCAACAAAGCTGGGAAAGGAAGAGAGGGTTTTCTGCTCAGGGTGGTATTTCATGCCTATAATTCTGACACTTGGCACTCAGGAAGATCATCACAAGTTTGAGTTACAAACAAGGGATAAGGCCCTAAATTGGAATGGTGAGATGAATCAGTGGGCAAAAGCACTTACTGCATAAGCCTGGTAATCCATATACCTATTTATATCTATATACCTATCTATGTATCTGTTTCTTGTGTGCATTAGTGTTTGTGTTTACTGTGTTCATATTCCTAACTTTTGTCATATTCTTAATTTTGAGTTGAAATCATATGTACGTACTCATGTTGATATATATATCACAGAACAAGGACTCAGTTTTCTCTCCCAGGAACAAAGGGTGAGTGGCAACATCTTAATCCAAGTAGAGAATGGGGTAAACCTGGGCTAAGCAACAGCTTTTTGTAAGACCATGCTTCTTTGATCTGTGCTGTGTCCTAGGGCACAGCCCCCAGAGATTTTCCACACTACTGGCTTGGCAGGCTATCAAGTCACTGAGAGTAAACTCAAGTCTATGCTGAGGTCTTTTAGGAGCCCTGTTTTAGCAGGGGAGCCCCACATAGCTGTCCAAACTTGGCTTGTTTCTTCGTCTCAATCTGCAGACCACTCAACCTTCACACACTTCATCTGGCGGCTACAGTCCCATCCCAATGAAAGGAAGCCTCCCTCCAAATACATTTCTTTCTCCTTATTGCTTCCAAAGCACTAGATGATTATTTGTTTTGTCTGGCATCCTACTAGCTCTTGGCAGGCACGTTGATCCACCATCACTCCGCCCCCATGTAGAGGAAGAAGTGGCTTTCAGAACTTTTTAGCCACCTAGAACACTGTGTATTTTTATTTAATTTATCAAGTTCCTTCCTGGGGAGGTAACTTCTAGATGTGATGGAGGCTTAGCTTTCAGAAAGTAAGGAGCGAAGGATGAATTCCTTGCATTGCCTTCCTGGCCAGAAAAGAGAAACCCGAATACATAGAATTTTAAAGTAAAGACAGATTTGCCTTCCAAGTCTCATTCCCAATATGGAGTTTAATTCTACCATAATATTCTAGGTCCTCTTATGTGTTAAGGGTCAGGAACTCAGAAACGAACACAGCATATTCCACACCTTAAACGGAGACTCGTAATAGAGATGAAAGCCAAGGCAGAAGACAGACACAGGACAAAACAATGCCATCTATTTCCCCAACTCATGGTGAGAGCAGCGGTAAGGTTTGCAATATACCGGGACCCTCACTAAGAACAAGCGTCTTCTTGATGTTCTTACTCCCGGGTTTCTTTCCCCGACTCTGCTAAAAGAACCACTCCTTTCCCAGGACATCCTTCCTGTCCGGCAGCAACTGTACTGCTAACCCTAACAGTGCTGGACAGTTTCTCCTCAAAGGTTGGTAAACTTTAGAAATAATCATGAGGTCTGTAGGGTGGATTGATAAAACAGTAAAAAAAAAAATACTTCAAATCAAGAAGGGAAATTGAGAGAGTAGGATATTTATTTGTGTGTTTGGTAGACTTATTCCCAAGGCAACTTGAAGTTACTTTCAATTTTATGAGTATGAAAATATTGTGGAGATAAGTATTTTAGTGTTTTCCTTCAGTATTTTATTCCTGTGATAGAATGAATAGTTTTCAGAGTATATAAAACCCAATGAAAGATGCTAACTAAAGAGTATAGGAAAGGCTGGGGAATGATTCAGTGGGCAAAGTGTATGAGTTTAACCCCAGAACCCATGTCAAGTCCAATGTGGCACACACAGCTCTAATCCTAGTGCCCACAGAAGAAGGGGACAGGGACAGGAGAGTCCCTAGAAGCCCGTTACAACTAGAACAAAGTACCCTGTTTCAAACAAGATGGAGGCCAAAGGTGAGCACCTAAGGTTGTCTTTTGATTTCTATGTGCACATTGTAGCACAAGTTTACCTAATCTCTTAAAATTTACACACACACACACACACACACACACACACACACACACAGAGAGAGAGAGAGAGAGAGAGAGAAAGAGAGAGAGAGAGACAGAGAGACGGAGAGACACACAGACAGACAGAGACAGAGAGAAAGTGTGCATGAGAGTGAGAACAAGAGCAAGCAAGCCAGATGGGGGAAAGGAAGGAGAAAAAAATTGCAAAAAGAATCTGGGGAAGAACAGCCAATTTACTGGGAAATATATTAGTAACTGTTATGGTAAATAAAATTAAGTGTCTCAGATCCTGTACTTCATAGCTTAAAATATGACACTGCCTTTGTTAATGTTAAAAAGTTTTTAGAAAAAAAATTCCATTTACTTTTTATGTGTATGGGTCTTTTATCTGCTGTATGCTGGTGTACAACTGAGGCACAGTGCCCATGGGAGCCAGAAGAGGTCATGTAGGTGCTGGGAACTGAACCCGGTTCCTCTGGAGGAGCAGCCAGTGCTCTTAACCACTGAGCCATCTCCTCAGTCTCACAAGCATTTCTTCGACATTGAACCTTTCTATTTTGTATCTCACAATAAAAAAAACCATGTATATAAAGGTTTGGTTTTCTTCAATATTGAGATATCTATCTATCTATCTATCTATCTATCTATCTATCTATCTATCTATCTATCTATCTATCTATGTGCATGCAAGCATGTGTATGTTCATTTCCTTACTATCTACTAAAAATATTTTCAATATTACATATTTTTATTAATTTGTTTGAAACAAGGTTTCACGTAGTCCAGGCTGGCCTTGAACTTTTGCTTCTCCTACTGCTTCTTCCCGTGTATTAGGACTGCAGGTGTGCAGCACCACTCTCAGTCCTTGTATAATGTCTGAATCACTACCAAATGTGAAGTGAGAATACACACAATAAGAAACTAGAGGGGGTAAACAGTATATTACCTCATTTTCATTTGAGAGAAACTAGGTCAAAGAGGAAAGAGACATGAAAAAAGTTTAAGAATACAAATAAAATCAATCACAAAATTGAAAGCTGTCTGGTAATGATGGTAATAAAGTCAGTTTCCTAATAAAGACTTAAAAGAGGTTGTGATATATTTTCACAAGCTACCATCAGACGCCAAATCAGAAACTTTTAAAGTATTCATAACCCATTAGCCACAACTTTCTATACCATTTTTTTCTTTCTAGATTCCTCAACAAATAAGTTTCAATTATAAAAGGTCTGTCTCTTTTCCTGTTCCCTTTTATTTCTTCCTGTTAGCCATTCTAAGATTACCTTTTATAACTCAGATGAGTTACTTTAGCATTTTTGAACAATAAAGACAAATTGATTTCTTCAAATTGAAGCGACTAGTGAACTACAGTGACATTCATAATAATGTTTTCCATGGAAATAGTTTGGTCAGAAATGACACATGCACAGAAATTGAAGGAAGTAATTATGATTATGTTATTAGCAGTTATTGTGGTAATAAATTTGGAGAATGGTTATATCCACCTGTCTGAGAAAACAGACTTTGAACACCAAATGAAGTCATAGCCATTACATGAAAGAAGTGATTAGAACTTAGTAGTAAAGCCAGCTGACTGTGCTGCAATGCTCCGAGTTTTAGTTTTCATGCAATTTTAAATGTTTTTGGTCTCAAAACATTAAGCAGCTGACGATTTTCCCCAAGAGAACACTACCTTGAAGAGAAAAGCAATTAGAATACAGAGTGACCAGCAATCAGTAATCATTATTTGGTACATTAAATGCAGTGGGCCTGTACCTGGCTATGTGATTTAGAAACTGGTTAAAGGTCTGGAAAACAAGGCCTTCTTGAGTTAAATGTGAGTGCCTGGAGACATAAAATGGACTTCCTCAGAGTTATAACCGTCCATGAGAAAACTGCCGAATAAATTCTGGAAAGTAAAAATTGGGTGAACATTTTAAAGACAATTGCAATCAAACAGATTGAAATAGAAAATCTGGTATTTCTGGCAAGTTTAAAATCCTCAAAGTTTCTAACTTGGAAGAGATAATGACACATTTCTCATCAAGGTTTAATGTTTCTCCCAAGGTGCCTTAAATAAACGCCACAATTTGTACAAAGTGTGATTGAATTTTTCAGCTGGGAGAAAATACTTACTAAGGAATTGAGAATAGAGGTTCTATGTGCACCCTTCATTGCTGACATATCTACATTCCATAGCTATGGCCTATCGGCCCTTACTTCTCTCCACTTCCCCAAGATGCAAGAGCCAGCTTCTTCCTCATAGTGAACAATGTCCTAATAATTCACGCATTGCTTTCTAATATGACTAACTGCTCCCATTTCAATGGATGAATCTCTTTAGCAACCATACTACAGTTTCTCATTCTAAACATTCTTTCTTTCATTGTCCTTGACTTTAATTCCAAGTCAAACTTCCAATCCATGTCTTCCTTTAGTGTACTGATAACTCTCTCAAAGTCTGAGTCTATAACCTGTTTCTGAATTCTTTTATTCTCTCTTGAAGACATAATGTTGTACTTGTCTCTCCTATTGTGCTGATACATCTCTAAGTTACAAGCATCAATAAATCCAACAACGATAAAGCAGAGGAAAAAAGTAAACACTAACCCAGCTATAATCCCTTTGTCTACAATGATGATCTGCCTTCAGGACATGTTGCGCAGTAGTGGCACAAAGCTTGTGGGAGTAACCAACCAATCTGATTGGAGTCGAGGCCCATTCCATTAGACGGAACCCATACCTAACACTGTGTGGGTGGCCAAGAACCTGAGACTAGATTAACTAGGAACCTAGGAGAAAACAAAATACTAATGTTCTGTTAAAGGAATGTAGCAATAAAATGACTCCCAGTGGCATGCTGCCATACTCATAGATTAGTGCATCATCAGAGAAGCTTCTTTTTGCAGCAGATGGGAACAGATACAGAGACTAATAGTCAGACAATATACAGAGAGCTAGAGACAGCAGAACACTCATCCTTAAATGGTACATCTCCATCACATCCCTTTCCCCAGGGTTCAGGGAACTCTATGAAAGAGGAGGAAGAAAGATCTTAAGAGTAGAGGGGATGGAGGAAACCAAGAAAACATAGCCCTCCAAACACAACCAGATCGACACACATAGGAACTCAAGGTACTATGCAAAGGACCTGCACCGGTCTAGGCCAGATGGGGTCCTAGTGCTCAGAGGGTGGTAGACACAAACCACCACAACTAAACCAGAACCTCTTTCCAATGGATAACCACTTGCAAAGGAAAAATTCGTTTTCTCCAATGGAGTCTTAGAGGAGGTATACACACATTTATTGCGGGCCCATGCTCAGCAGTAAGTGGCAAACATAAAATAAACTCACTGGTATTTTTGTTATTTTTTTTCCCTGTCTCACAATGCTTTGTCTGGGCATTTTTAAAAAAAGCTTTACAGATCTTGACTTATATATTATGGTTTCTGATTTTGTTTTATGGGCTTTCTGGTGTGTGAATGTGAGTGTCTCTTTGTCTTTGTATGTTTCCTGTGCTTTTTCTCTGGCTCTTTTGTGGGGGGGGGTTGGTTTTCTTCTGGTTTGTTGTTTATATTATTATCATTAGAATCTTATTTGTATTCTAATGAGAAAAAGAAAGGGTGTGAATTTGGGTTGGAGGAGTTGAAGAAGGAAACATATTGTATGAAAAAGGTTTATTTTCAATAAAAAAGACTGTACACACACAGACACACAGTCACACACAAACACAGACACACACACCATGTCCTTCATACAAAAGAAAAACTAGTTTAAAATTATAATTACTAAACAGACAAACTTTGATGCCTAATTTTCATCTATTTCTAAGAGGTAACTACTTGACACACATAAGCTCATCAAAATGTAAGAGAAAATGCAGACTTATGCACAGTGAAACAAATCTATACCTGATAAACAAATGCTTAAACAAGCATGTGTCATTAGCATTCGGTTTTGAGCAAGCCTGTACGTCTGCAGAATCACATGACTAACAGAATTTACTCTTATTAACTTGATCTTGCAAAATAACAGATTGGTAACAACCAAGGAAGAAAAAAATAATGCTAAAAATGCCAAGATTATGTTTGCAAACATCTTTTTAAAAAAATAACAAACTTTAAGTAGAAAACATTAAAATAGAAAATGTTTCATCGTGGGTTTGTTGACTATACCTTATCTGCAGTGTTGGTATAATAAGTGTTTAGAATTGTAATTCTCTTACCAGGATTCTGGAGTTTTTGCATTTATACAGTGTGGTATCATGGGGATGACCAAGGCTAACCAGAAAATTTCTTTCTGTTTCATACACATCTTACACAGATGTGAGAAATGATAATCTCTACTTCATAAGCAGAGTACTAGAGACTCTGGGTCGCTAAAGCAAAGCAGTTGATTTTACAACTTTGCAAAGTCAGGCATCAGCTTAGAGGACGGGGCTGGTGGTGAGCCGATTTGGTGTTAGGCAGTCGTGCAATGGCCTCTGCATACTAAGTCACATTTCTTTGCCCCGGGAATCTCACTGGGAGTTCTTCAGGGAGGCACTGTCTTCCCACTGTCTGTTAGTGTCCCCTTCCCAAAGATTCCATTTTGTTGGCTCAAGATGCAAATGGAGATTCCTTCTTTTTATGGTATGTAGGTTGGGTCTCATAACAGGTGGCCTGTAAGTTCTCAACCCTGGGATGAATTGATATCACCTACACAAGCAGGCATCAGCTGCCATGTAGGAAAGACAGAGGCCTAGTGGCTCCTGCTCATCTGTGATTCTCTGATGAGCGGTAACCATGTAACATGAAAATGGACCATAATGACTTGCTTGTTTGAGCCAAGGATAATTTTATATAGTAGTTTCAGTGTGTCGTGTTTTCACTGAAAACTCTCACATTAGGTTCATTGTGAGGTCTTTCTTCTCATGATGTTATGTCAGTGTTCAAGGAGTTTGAATTTTGTATTATTATTAAGATTATGTAGTTTTGGATAATGGAGGCTCAATTTGTATTGTTATTTTAAACACTTTCTATATTTAGGAATAGTTTAAAAAGACAAAAATGATAATCAGAAGTATAACTTGAAGTTCAGTGTATTCATGATTTCAATACTTAGGAGGCAGAGGTGGGAAGATAACAAATCAGAAACCAGGTTTGGCTATGCAATGAGACTCTATGAGACTCTATCTCTAAAAACTAAACCGTAAACCAAACAGTATACAGAACAATCCAAAATCACCACTCTTGCAAGTTGAAGAAGGCATGTGATTTAGAAAATTAAAGATTATTAATAAAATGGTGATTCAAACCACTTACTGCTAACGTGATTAAGGAGAAGAAATTGAAAAACAACTTGCTCATTGAGTAATGTTGGTTAAAACAGAGTTCTTGTAACAGAGTGGTTCAGCATGAATGTAAGACAAGGAGGCCAAGACTTAATTCCATTTCCACAAAGTCAACACGGGCTTCTATCCCACGACTGCTGTGCTTAGTTTTGATGTGAGATTCCCCTCTGTATGCTGTGGATATGACGTGTTGATCAATAAAGAAAACTGCCTTGGCCTGTTGATAGGGCAGAATTTAGGTGTGGGGGGGGGAAACTAAGCTGAATGCAGGGAGAAAGAAGGGCAGAGTGAGAGAGAAGCTATGAGCTCCCGCTGAGACAGACACGCTGAAATTTTGCTAGTAGGCTATGACCTCATCGTGATACATAGACTATTAGAGATGGGTTAAATTAATATGTAAAAGTTAGCCAATAAGAAGCTAGAACTAATGGGCCAAGCAGTAATTTAATAAATAGTTTCTGTGTGATTATTTCAGTTCTGAGAGGACAGGATGAAGAAGCAGATCCTTCCAACATAGTTTAGTAAGATAACGTACATAAATATCTTAGCATAGCACCTGGCTAATAAACTAAGGACTTAATAAATGCTGGCTATTATGACTATATTAATTGCTTAAACTTGTTTATTTTTTTTTGTTTTGCCACAAAAGCTATTCAAATGAGAAAGTAAATACAAAATTAAAACCAAAACAAAATAATACCAAGTTCTGAATTCTGCTCAGAAGTTTAAAATAAGATAATTTGTTACTGAGTAAAGCTATATATTGAAATCAGTTTTGCTCCCTCAAAAAGTTAAAACCCACTCAGAATGTAAGGCGCCCGACTGAGTAGTGAAGTTTAGCTTGCATTTTAAGGTGAGTGCAAGCGAGCATAGCTTTTGGATCTAAATATAAACTTCCTACGCCCAAACTGATTTCCAGAAATAGTTTGATAATTATTGTGTACTTTTAAGTGGCTTTGTCAGTGTTCTTGAACTGTGGAAGTAATTCAATGTTGGACTCATAAAACATAGTCTCCAAGGTCAAGTTTACATGCTAACAGAGATTTGTTTCCCAACAATGGAGCTTAACTTAATTTAAAAATTCCTTTGTACTGGGCAGTCCTTGAAGCTCCGAGGAATTTTCTTATTCACAGCATTGCTTGGCGAAGCAGCCAAGAGCCTTTTCTGTGTGTGTAATCTACTACCACCACCTAATGACTGTCATGGCCAAGAACCCTTTCTCCTGGCTCACTGTCCCCCTGGATTGCCATAGCTGCCACCTCTAACTCCACCAGGACCCTTACATCACATCGTCATCACAGGAAACTCTCACAGCCCCACTGGTAATGATGGTTAAGAATAAGTTGACTTCTGGTTTTTAAATTTTCTACTAACAATTGCAAAGATGTCTTATTTAAAAACATGTAATGCACTTTTATATAAATTTTGTATTTTAAGATCTATTTTTAATTACTTCATATTTCGAGATTACAATATAATTACCCCCCTCCCCGCCGAAAAATGAATGAGAGGGGCAGTGCTGAAGTAACCATTCTCATGTAACATTTTTTTATCCACTCTTGGCTGATCAGTTTTACTTCCTCCAATTCCTCCTAGATCCAGCCCACCCTCCCACCGGCATGCCTTCTTTCTCTCTCTTTAGAAAACAACTTCTAACTAAAGCTTCTACTAAATTGAGCTGATTGTGTGATCGCAAGCTGGAAATACCTCTTTCCCTTCCATCTGCCTATACATGCAGCACATGGCTGTCATTGTTTCTCATTCATCTACCATTTGCTTAGTCATCTGTTATCTGGATGTTAAGGAGAACATACCATTGCTTCCGTCCTTGAGAAATCATTCACCCCTCCCCTCAAGATGATATCATCAGTTACCTGCCTTAGGTGGTCCACTAATCTTGGCACATTCTAGTTTTTTAGATGTCTCTATAGAAATCTCGTGAAGGCAAAGTCTTTGGAGTGTGGCATTTAATGAGAGAGTGGGATGAGGAAGAAGAAGACCAGTGTGCACCCAGCCCATTTTGGGAGCAGTTATGGACTCAGAACCTGGTTGTTAAGGGAAAGAGGAAATTGCCGGTTAGTCCCACGTACATGTTAAGAAAGCCCTTGTGTTTTAGTGGAATCAACAGTGACCTGGGAACACAAGAGAAGTGCAATCAAACAAGTCAGTAGGTGCTGAGATTCCCGCCGTCCTTTCGAAGAGGAGAATAAGGCTTACTGGCCACATCTCATTGTGAGATGTAAATGGGATGGTTGTGAGTGAAGATGCACAGCTCTAGCTTTGGGGTACAATTTTGCTGAGTTGTTTTTAAGCATATGAGAGGATGGGGCTGGTTAGTACTTTGCAACGGGAGAACATTTGCAAAGAGATCAGTGGCAGTAGAGGCCAAGCAGTTCAGATCTTAATGCACAAAACATAGAATTTAACAGATAACCTTGACATACATCATAAGCAATTTATACTACTACATTGCTAATGGTAATTTTTAGATGAAAACATCAGCTCTCATTTTCTAACATTCACAGATAAGATGTTGGACTTGAACTTCTAATAAACATAACAGAAAAAGAGATGTCAGTAAGAATGTCAACAACAACAAAAGCCCAGGGTCCTGCCAAAGGGGTATGCTCTGTTTTCTATGAATCCTGCTTATGTGGAGCGCTCATAAATCTCTTTCCACACAGACTGCATTATCATGTATGCTTACAAAGAAGAAACCAAACTTTAGATTGTTGAATTCATTAAAAACCACGGCCATACCATAGAAAGCTGAAGTTGCATTTAAAACCTACTCTGTGATATTATTGCTCCCCTTAACACACATAATAGATAGGCATGATAGAATTATTGTGAAACAAATTTACTCACTGAATTCTACTTTAAACGAGATTATCAACCAAGGCAGAACTGAGACTTTGGCATTGCACATGATTAAATCAGCTTGCCTTTCTAATGCTTTTGTGACTGCAGTGACAGATGCAAGTATAAAAAATTAAAACATAGTAAGAATAATAAAATACTCTCCTTTCATTTTTATTTCAGTTTGCTATACCATAGTAACTGAGAAAGCCAGAACAAGCCACTGAGAAAATATGTTAAAAGTATTTGCACTGAGCTAAAGAAACAGCTCAACAGTTAGCAGCACTAGCTGCCCTTCCAGAGAACCCAGCTTTGGTTCCCAAAACTCATATGGAGCAGCTCATAAATGCCTTTAACTCCAGCTCTAAGATACACACAGACATACACACACACACACACACACACACACATACACACAATTTTAATAAAACTGCAGTATAAAGTTTCAGTAGGGTTGACACTCATGAAAAAGGTTGGACTTAATTAAGCTTATATCTACATTGAGTTTATTAAATAATTACAAATTTTTGTCAGAATTAAAAATGTTAACATTTTCTTAGTTTTATTCATTTGTTTATTTTATTTGTATGGACATTTTATCTGCATGTATGTCTATGCATCCTGTGTGTGCCTGGTGACAGTGCAGGCTAGATGAGAAAATCAGATCCCCCAGGACTAGAGTCAGAGATGGTTGTGAGCTGCCATATGGGTGCTGC
This sequence comes from Microtus ochrogaster, assembly GCF_000317375.1. Taxonomy (NCBI): domain Eukaryota; kingdom Metazoa; phylum Chordata; class Mammalia; order Rodentia; family Cricetidae; genus Microtus; species Microtus ochrogaster. Next base: position 5,851,005 of record NW_004949104.1, read on the forward strand.
GAAATGAATAGAGGTCCATTGGAAGAGCAGTCAGTGCTCTTAACTGATGAGCCAGCTTTCCAGCCCCACATTTTTTAGCTTTAAACAGATTAATATTCATACATACCAAGCAAAGCTTTAGGCACTATACTACCACTATGCTCTGCAGATTAAGTATTTTATCAGGAGCCCACATCCTAGTGCACATTTGTGTAGCTATCTATCTATCTGTCACCTCCAGAGCCATCTAGTTTCGCATGGTAGCAGGAGCTTCTGAGTTCCCATTCTTGAATTAGCTATTCAGTATTTACTTCTCGTGGACTAACCAAAGCCCGGCATGCAGTTCTGAGGACTTGGATCTGTATAGTAGGGAACCATGCTTGCTAGCCCCATGCCTGCTCTTAGGTCACAAATGATTACACAATAAAATAGCATATCTGTAGAGCTAAAAACGATTATCCTCTTAACCATACCAAACACTAGTTGACTTTGACACAACACTATAATCCCACCACAACATTAAAACCATTAGTTGATTGGCAAACAAGAGAACTGTAGCTACAGGAAAATGAAAATTCAAAAGTGGGACCCATGGAATTAACCAACCAACCCACTCAGCCTGCCAGCTAGCCAGTCAGGTATGGTGGCACATGCCTGCATTTCCATCACTGATTCACAATCTCAAGTGCCATCAACTGTAGTGAAATTTCTATTTTGGACTTCTTCACAAAGACAAAAATGTCAAATCTTAACAACAGACAGAAGGAAAAGTGAACACATACTGAGTTAGTCTATCACAGTAACCGCCCACTACGGCTCTTTCTGAGTATTTTGTTTACAGACTTACAACAACTTTCACAGTTGGTTTGGGGATCCAGTTTAACAGGTGGGGACACCCAGAGTGAAAGGCCCTATACCATGTTCTGGGCTGCCCATGTATTATGATACCACGCTCACTTCAGTTAGTGAAAACCACACACCTAACTTTCTCCCCTTCAGAGAGACCACCACAGAACGCAAATCACCAGAATAAGGTCCAGATTTAGAGCAGGTGCCATGGGAAGGTCTTGAAATTACAAGCTATGGTCTTCTTATTCCGAAATGTTCCTGAATAGCTCCAAAAGCTAATCAGATGCTTAGCGCTTCACAATCCATTCAACTTCTCACAAGTAGTGATGATGTTTGAATGAAGAGGTGTTGGGAAGATGCAGGAGGGAGGTGTTTTTGTTTTTAATTGATTTTTTTGAAGGGGGGATGCTGCAGGGGTGAGGAGGATATGGAGGTCCTGGGAGGTGGGCAGTATTGGGGTGTATAATGCAAAACCCCAAAAATCAATAAATAATTATGATATCCATACATATATTTAACTTATTAGACAGGAAGGATATGACCAAAATCAAGCTTCTCAAGTCACACTGTAATGCCTTCTAATAAAGTATCTTAGAAATAAATATGAGATATTTTCAATGCTGGGATTTTGAAAAAGGCAGGAGAGAGCAAAACCACGAAGAAGAAGAGGAAGGAGGAGGAGACAGAAGGAGAGAGAGGAGGTGATGACAACAGCCATGAAGGAGGAGGAGGAGGAGAAGAAATCATTCTTTGATGAATCCTTTTGGTATTTTCTTGCAGCAACGTTTTGAGCTGGTTTTCAACTATCTGAAAGATTTTTTTAAAGAAAGGGAGTTTCTGTATATTTTAGTAAGGCTTGTGTAAGTCATAGCTACTCTGCATTTGGGTATTTTAATGACACTGTCAGCTCGGAAGCTTTAACAGTGTTTCTTTTCTCCCCTGCACTAACTCTCTGATAACTTAACAGAAAATGTATTCAGAATAGAGCCCGGAAATAAGCAGAGGTAATGACGACTGATGGTCTATTTCTTTCCTTGACATTTAGCTCATGGTCTCTCTCTGATAAGGAAACGCATCTTTCTAAAAAGTACTCATACTTCCCTTAGCATAAAAACTTGAAGATTGCTCATTTTCCTATGACACTATACAATGCTTTCATTTCAGAATAGTTTCCCCCTTGAAATTAAGCCATAAAATAAGATGCCTTCCTTGAAAAACAGTGTATTAGTGAAATAGAACAAATGCACTCATGTAATTTGATTAAAGCATATATAATAATCACATTTTTAATTTGAAAAAAGAGCTATCAAACAAAATCTTTAATATTAGTTCTGTTCTATTTTCAGGTAGCTTTAGTTAACAAATAAAACACTGTGATTAAATGAAGAATGGATTAACAGAACCCACACCATGTTTCTGGGCAAAACAGTGAGATAAAAGAAGCTTGCCAATGGTGGCTTGTTCCTGGTGAGTGGACTGCTAGCCACGTGGCTTGTGCGCTCAGGGCATCCCTTTCATGTGATTTTTTTGTTGTTGTTGTTGTTAAAGAGCTATCCCTTTTTGGTCATTTAGCCTTGTTTTTCCTCAGAAAATTCAGAAATGGCTAATGGTGGCACTCCAGTAACCAACATGAACCCGGAGGCAGGCTAAGACTTACAAGTTGAAAAGATATGACAGTGTTGTTGTTTGAATGTCTGTCCCCCCAAATTTATGTGCTGAAGGTGGAACCATTAGGTAAGTCCTTATTGTGAGGGTATATTAGGTATAAGTCAAGCATCCTTCGTTGTGGGTGCTCTATTGCCCATGCTATAATTCAACAAGAAGGCCCCTGCCTGGGTCTATACACCTTGACTTTAGACTTTCGTCCTCTAGAACTATAAGCAAAATAATTTTGGTTTGTACTCTGCAGTATTCTAGTATGGTGTCTACAAACAGAGGGAAGCTGTGTGTGTATGTATGTGTGGGCGCACATGAGTGTATGAGAAGCCATTGTAAAATCTTATCGTATACATTATGAAGAATGCCTCTGAAATTCTCTACTTCAGGAAGGAATATAAATGTCAGTTTTCTCAGATAGACCTTTGAAGCTAATCCTGAACAATGTGGATGTTTTTAGGTGAGGGCAAACTGGAAGCCCAGAAACCAATAGGTACAGAAAGACTTTGCCTAATTTTTTTAAAATGAAATTTAAACTTCAATCTATCTGCATTTATCAACCAAAAATCAAATCCCCCCAATTTAAAGACTACTGTTTATTGCAACCAGAGTGTGCAAGTTAAATCTTCTGCATGTGGCTGGTGCTTGCAAATGCTGGCTGAGTAAACAAAACATATCACCACTGCAAAGGTGTGTGTGTGTGTGTGTGTGTGTGTGTGTGTGTGTGTGTGAGAGAGAGAGAGAGAGA
>NW_004949104.1:5854336-5869765 GCF_000317375.1 Microtus ochrogaster
GAGAGAGAGAGTTATTTATAACACCAAATGTTTAAGGAAGATTTTTAGGGAATAACATTACAATTTCTGAAGACTGGCGGTTATTTAAGGTAGTAAGCAAACATTATATTTACACATCTGCCCTATATCTCATTTTCCATTGCAATTGAGCAACGTATACAATATTCCTCAAGTGAAAGATAATTACAGATCCTTGGGGACAGCTCTTTATAGTTTCACTATTTTGTACCCGGAATGTCCACAGAACATCACACTGGCTCTGGGGCACCCTGGTGGGATCACTTCCCAAATGGAGTAAATGGGTAGGACCATGAGAGAAGAGAGAGGAGAGTGACGGGGATAGAGAGGGGCAAGAGGAATGAGAGAGATGGAGACATAGCATCTCTGGAAAGAAAAGCAGTGTGTGTGCTGGGGTGGGGTGGAGGGCGCCCTACTATCTCCCATTGGGCATTACTTCCCCATCAGGTTCCCACATATGGATCTCGGGGGTACAAGCCAAATTTAAACCACAACACATAGAGCACTGTGTAGAGTAGGGAAGTTAAATGCTGTTTTTATTTTTTAAATATAATATTGTATTCAGTGAGAAATTTTGGAAAAATTTACTTTACTATATGCATACATGACTAAACATTCATACTGAAAACCTGCATAAAAATATTTGTACATATTACATAAACCAACAATTTGCTTCATGTTTTACATATTCACTACAATACTACAGTTTTATTCCCCTAAAAGCATAAACTTTTTTCCCCAAAAGGGATTGTTAACAATTATAACAAACTTATGTGAAGATTTGATTAGAATATCTCAAATGGGATTTGCAAGTGAGGCCGTTTTATTAAACAAATGTATGGAACTTTTGAAAGATTGATAGGAATGTGTAACTTACTTTGCCAGTTTCATTTTTCATGTCTTGGTAATAAATGTTATTTTGATAAAGATGGCTTTTATTGTGTTTATTGTGTCGTGACTTTTATACAATAATGATTCTTCAAGTAATATGAGAAGTACTCAAGCTGTTAACTTATGCTTATTTGTCAACATCTGCACATCTGTATGCGAACTAGGTAAATTGATGATGTGGGTTTCTCCATGTTCTATGCAAGCAACTCTCACAGGGAAGAAAATCGGTGTAAATGCATTATAAATATTCCTGGAATGACGCTAATTCTATCCTGTTTTCCCAATGATCCTTCACTTTACAAGCACCTTACACAACAATGGTGAAGGCACTGGCAAAAAAGTACCATAGTTTGCAGTGGATTTGAGTGTGTCGCTGTTGGTGTTAATACTGCAATGCCAACAGGTGAGAGGGCATTCTAGTTCCAGTGGGTGGATTGTTTGTGTGTACAGGATCCAAGTGAGAATTAATCAGTTGTGAAATCAGTTGTGAAATCAGCACCACGGATGAAGGAACAACTGTTTGTGCTTTTAGGAGATTGGCTTTACTTGACAGCAAAAGCAATGCGAGCATCTCAGAATCAAATTAGAACTCCACGCAGCAGCTTTTACAGCTGATACGAAATTGCTCCTGTAACTTTCATAAGATAGAGACTATCCCTGTCAAAAGTTCTGCATTCACAGTCCTTTGGAATTCAAAGCCAGAAAATAGCTTGCCATTCTTCAAGAACTGCTATGTATCTTTACAAAAGGAAAGGATAACCATCCAACTTGAAGGTCCTCAGGAAGTATACCAAAACGGAACACAAGGGTGTCCTCGTGACATGTGCTTCATCAACTTTTCCTCCCACTAGGTTCAGAAAAATTAATTAAAATTGATTGCTACTTTTGAACACAGTAATATGTCCTGGTTATGACAGATAGACACTCAAATGTCCAATTGAAACCCACTACTCTAGGGGCTGAAAAGTAAAAACACACCCGAAACTCTTTTGCAGTTTGGATGTGATTTTGTTGAGGTCTACAAACTGCTCACGATTAGAAAAGCTAAGAGTAACACGGAGGCCACGGGTTTGCTGATGGCGCTTAGAAGCGATTGCTTCCTCTCACAGCATCAACAGAGTATCCGATGTCAGACTGTGCTACCTTTGTGAGACTCTAAGAGAGGGAGTCAGTGGTGTGCTATCCTGGTATGGGTACTGTGCAGTCCTGCACCTGACCTTTAGAGCTGCTGCTTTCTCGTCGTGAGGACTTCATGTCAAGGAACGGCACTGAGATTTTGGCAAACACATGGGCAATTTCGGAGGCTATTTGTCTCTATAGCAGAAGAGGATGCAGTGGCCTTGTTGCCTTATATTATAGCTTTGGCTATAGATAACTACAGTTCAATCTCATTGCCAGTCCTTATAACTCCACTGGAATCAATTAGCCAACCTTTATAAGATTTTTTCTTGAGCTATGTAGTATTCCAGTACACACACATCTCTAAGAAATAAATTTCCTATTTTGAAATGAAGAGTAAGGGCAATGCAGATTCCAAGACCTACAGGGAATGGTATGGCAGAGTGTTTAGGGAGTGAGGAACTTGTGGTGGTTCAATCTTGCTGGAAGCTACATTGGACTGCAAAACGAGAGATCACTTATTGTGTCTGTGAGGAAATTTCCAGAGACACTGAGATCAGATATGCTCTGTCAATCAATGGATTAATTTTTTGATGGGTTGATACTATGGTAGCATTGGGAAGTGGTGAAAAGCAGGGGGCAGGGCCTTTGAAGGAAGACATTTGGAGGCATGCCCTTCAGGCTGTATCTTTCCTTGGCCTTTTCTGTGCATCCTTAATTACTCTCCCCATTGCCAACTACCCACTGAGAAGTGACACACAGCTTCCACAGGCTCCTTCAGTTATGTGTTTTGCCCAAACACATGGGACCAGCAACTGTATTGATATCCATGAAAACAATGTTTTTGTTTATTCCAGACATTCTGCCACAGCACAGAGCAAAGCCAGCTGACTCCGGGGGCTACCTCTGTCGCCTCTGCCTGTGAATGAAGGTGTGCTTTGGGTGCCATTAGGATATGTTTCAGGGATAAGAGTCGTGCATTACGTGTACTCTCTCAAGTATCCAGATTCTTAGCTTTGGTACTTCCAGAACAGCATCTAATATTTAAACACCAAGTATAAATGGGCATAAGCACTGAAAGAACCATCAGAGTACGGGAGACCTATCCCCGTGGCTATGGCCTCACTGATGATCAGGTTTGTAAAATGTACGATGTCCACTCCTGTCGTGAAGCCAACTACCTTTCCACACAATATTAAATCATTGGTTAATTTGGAAACTTACTATATTGTGTGTGTCCATGTCTGAATGGCAGGTGGTGGTACTGTGTGCTCTTTTTACACCAACACGCTTTTGAAATATTCAAATCTAGCAATAAAAGACATTTTTGTTTGGGTATTATATACTATCTAAAGGATCTTTGCTAAATTTTGTTTCACAAGAAAACACGGGTATCTTTGACTATCCACAGGCTCGTGTTTGTGATATTTCAGGCCTCCTTAATATTCCATAAGGCTCACCTACAAGCTGTGGGTTATACTGATAGATTTAGGAAAAGAAAAAAAAAAAGAATGAACTGAAGTTTAAACTTCAGAAAAGAACACATAACTTTGTTAATTTAGGAATTCTCAAATGTAACATATTTACCCTCGATGTTATTCACTGTCTGGAAAAGATAACTTTAGCACACTGTCCTTCATTTTCAAATTGTAGAAGAGCCTTTGTATGCACTGCCACATACAGCAGATAGGCCACTCCAGTTTCAGAACCTCACACTGATAGGCTGAAAATACCAACATGCATAGAGAAGAAGCATTTTTAGAAGGAGAGATTCAGGGCATGAAAAACAATGGGGAATCAAAGCACACAGGCTCTTACTTAGCCGCAGAATCACAGGGTTCCTTGGGTTTATTTTCTTCAACCTAGATTCACACAGACTTGCCAGTTTTGGGCACTCTATAACCAGCTCTGCTTCCTTCTGCCCTGGGACTACCAGAAACATTTTTAAAAACATAGTTGTAGTACTGAATCTTCAATTTCTACTTTATCCTTTATGTATATACAATTTACTAAAAAAAACTTTTAAGTAGGTCATAAGTCATCAAAAGATCTGGCCTTCAACTGTGATAGTCAGTGAAAGCCACAGCTGTGACAATCCACACAGCAGAAGCTACCTTTTGTGGTAGCTTTGGGGAGCAGAAGCTACGGATTGGGCTGTACATGTTCAAAGCAGGAGCTCAGCTTACACTGTTGACCCTGTGAGGAGGGAATGCCCTAGAGAAGCAAAGCTATTCTAAAGCCTCGAACTTTCTTTACCAAAGCGTGTACTCTGTAACACACAGGGAGAGTGGGACCAAGCAAGTGAGTGTTTTTATTTGATGGAGGCACTTCGCTGTTAAGAGTGTATGAAGTGGAAATGCGCCAAGCTTTGAAATGTATACTGAGAATGAAAGAATCTGTAGCATAGTTAAGTTTTGCTCAAGTCTAGATAGAAAACATGAAAAAGTCTCAGGTTGGCAAGCTGCTGACTAGAAATCCACTGTATTTTCAAATAGCCTAATATGGCAGCTGTTTTTTTTATAGGCAAAGAAAAGTTAAGGAAGGCAATCTGTGGATATATGGTGCAGCCTGGCAAAACCTAGCTGCTAGTTTCTTTTTACCCTTTTTACATGTTTCCATATGGGACTTAACATTATCAACAAGGAGAAATAAGCAGAAGCAAGAGGGAAGGTCCAGGCTGGTATGAATTTTTTTTATATATTTATTATGTATACTGTACTCTGCCTCCATGCATGTCTGCAGGTCAGAAGAGGGCACTAGATCTCATTACAGATGGTTGTGAGCCACCATGTGGTTGCTGGGAATTGAACTCAGGACCATTTAGGCAAGTAGGTGGTGTTCTTAACCACTGAGCCATCTCTCCAGCCCCAGCTGTTTTTTTTTTTATAGGCAAAGAAAAGTTAAGGAAGGCAATTTGTGGATATATGGTGCAGCCTGGCAAAACCTAGCTGCTAGTTTTTTTTTTTTTTTTATCCTTTTTACATGTTTCCATATGGGACTTAACATTATCAACAAGGAGAAATAAGCAGAAGCAAGAGGGAAGGTCCAGGCTGGTATGAATTAGCTGCTTGTCAGCTACGGTTTTCCTAAAGAATTGCCCCACTGCTCTGTATTTCACTGATTATAGTACAACAGCTTTCATTAGTCACTGCAAATAGGACTTGGTGCCACCTTATTTACATTCTATTGCAAGTAATTAGCATTTCATATTAGAACATCCGAGGCACTTCTGAACTTGCAGCAAGACAATCTGACACTATCCAATACCATAGTCCACATTTTGTGGCTTTTAGTTATGACAGTGTCACCAATGAGTTCTACCATGGCTTAGTTCCTGCCAGCATTGTAGCCAGGGATATCAAAATGCTGCAGTAATTAGACTTCGCAAGCCTGACTTCCCTAGTGGAAGAACTGTCTTAGAAAAGGAGGAACTGGTATTCAAAGTTTCTAATAGCTCAACCCTCTACAATTACTGCTAGAATATGAATGTGACCATTTAAACAGCAGAAAGCAACTTAAAAAGCTTTACTACTAAAAAGATATAGAAAACCGTGTCACCTCCTTTGATGACTGGTGCCTTTTTTCTGCTAAAAACTTACAATTAATTACAAAGTTTCAAACTTGACTATCAACTTGGTAAGAACTCTCGAAAACAGAGTGTCTATATTTAACAAACTGTAAGTTCTATTCTATCAGATAAATTAGAATTTCACATTACATAAACATTATTCTTGAATATATATATATATAAATTTGATATATAGATTTGCATATATCACGCAACAAAATTACAGAAAGCGTTTGGTACAAAACTAGCTATTTCCACTTTTAGGTAAGAGATGTGTATGAAAAACTATACATGTATGCATTTATAATTTTTTAATAAAATGAAAAGTTTATCACGTTGCAAGAAGCAGTAAGTTGGGTAGTAAGCCTACTGCCATTAGCTCCCATTTACAGCTCCTTAATATGTGAACTGATGCTTTCTCCTACAGGCACCTATCAGGAGATCACTGCGTCAAATAATTCTGGATTGTGTGAATGTTCTCTTCCGAGATGGAATTAGTTACTGTGACTCCAGCAATTTTGGAAAGGGAATCTATTACCAGCGCTAGGCAATGGCTGGGACCATACGTCTGCCCTTATCATTCTGACATTTCCCTCGCTAGGCTTCATTCTGTGAATAGCTCCTCACCCACTCCAGGCCTTTATTTTCTTAAGATAACCAAGCCACTAGGTCCATGCGTTCCAGGTCTCCCAGCTTTTCATATTCCATCCACATGCCTTTCTTTCTATGTGGATTTATTCTGAACATTGTGCTCCCCTCAGCCTAGCCACGAAGAGGCTCAGATGCCTGATCTAGACACACTTCATTGACAAGAGGGCTGACGTTAAGACTCTCCTGTCATGATATTTTAATTTCCAATTAACAGTTTAACTGTTCTCACTCAAAATTTAAAAGAAATAGGCAAATGGGTGTTAACGCTGAATAGAAGAAGGGGAATTAACCTCAGGAACAAGGCAGCACATACCACCATTAAAAATAAAAGTGTTTAAGACTGTGGCTGCGAGCTCCCAGTGAAAGGAAGAGACGAGAGGTTAGAAATCAATGATGGTAATAGAAAGTGCTCAGTTACAAAGCCCTTTCATATGCTATCTTTTCTACAAAGAGATTAAAGAACTTCAAAGAAACAGAAGCAGTCTCTTCTATACTAAATGTTTTGTTCCTTTCCATATTTCTCAACGGGGGCAGCGAATTACTTCTGTCTGAAGAAGCCTCTTCAAAAACAAAGCAAATGTCTGTAGAATTTTTTGCAAGTTCATTGTGAGCTACAGTAACAAAAAGTGGGTGTTTACTCTGCTCTGGCCACAGCTGGTGCTCAATCCAGCCACAGTTCCTTAGAGGGTGCAGATGGTTGTTCAGGAAACTGAGATAATAATTAGGCCCTGTTTCTATAAAGTCACATAGAAAAAGAGAAGACAGTTATGGAAGCTATTCAAGCAAGAAGACGTTAAAACTTGTCTGGGCTCATCTAGTGTCCCTCCTTCCCACATAGTCTCTAAAATGAGCCCGAGCATTTGGACAGCCAAGCACTCGTCTCTGTCGCCACTGAGCCTTCTTTCTCAGCTAAAAAATAAGGACAGGCATGACTGTTTGAGTTTCATCTCTCCTTTTAACTTTGGGCAACCTCACCCAGGAGCAATTCAACTTTGATCAATTTATTCACCTTTCTGAACCCGAAGTTCTTCACCTTTCTGTGAAAAATACCTAAGATCCTCTGGGAGTTTTGTGATGATGAAACAAGCTAGCACAGATAAGGGTGAACTAACGCCTTAGTATGGTAGAAGCTATACAAAAGCTGCCTAAGCAAGTGTATTGAGAAAAATATGGGATAGAAAAAAGTTAAACACTGTGAATGTTACTAAAGAGGCTCAGTGTTGGCAGGAAAAGCAGTACTAATACCACACCTACTGACAGGCAATCCAGATACCTAAAGTGTGGTCTTGAGCACTCATCTCTATTAAAGAAAGTGAGTATCTGTAAAAAATAACTGATTCCAAGTCTTGCAGTAGAGAACAAACACTATAGCCCAAATGGACATAGCATGTCCTGTCAAAATACAAAGACATTTATGCAATGCCTATTGGCAATTTTAAAAGTTCACAGAAACTTAAAGAGGGATCTAACTAGACATGCCTGACAGATTGGGCAACATAAAGAAAATGAAAGAGAAATAGGTATCACATGATTCTAAATGCTCTTCTAGTTTCTTGCTGTTGCTGCATATTAAAATACTGTAAGGTATTTTCATAATGGCTAAGGATGTTGAACATCTTCTTAAGTGTTTCTGAGCCATTGGAGATGCTTCTGTTGAGGATTCTCTGTTTAGATCTGTACCCCATTTCTTAATTGGATTATTTAGCTTTTTGATATCTAGTTTCTTGAGTTTTTTTATATATATTTTGGAGAGCAACCTTCTATTGGATGTGGGGGTGGGTAAAGATCTTTTTCCATTCTGTAGGCTGCCTACTGACAGTGTCTTTGCTTTACAGAAATTTATAATTTCATGAAGTCCCATTTATTAATTGTCAATCTTAGTGCCTGTGCAATTGGTGTTCTGGTCAGGAAGTAATCTCCTGTGCCGATGTGTTCAAGGCTACTTCCCACTTTTTCTTCTTATCAGCTTTAGTATAACTGGATTTATGTTGAGGTCTTTGGTTCACTTGTGCAGGGTGATAGATATGGATCAATTTTGCATTCTTGATTCCATCTTACAGCTGTCAGAATGGCTAAGATCAAAAACAGAAGTGACAGCTCATGCTGGAGAGGATGCAGAGCAAGGGGAACAGATCTCCAGTGCTGGTGGAAGTGCAAACTTGTACAACCTCTTTGGAAATTAGTGTACAGTTTCTCAGAAAACTGGAAATCAATCTACAATAAGACCCAACTATACTTAATTATTCTTGGGTATATACCCAAAGGATGCTCAAACACACCACGAGAACCCTTGCTCAACTATGTTCCTAGCAGCTTTATTCGTATTAGCCAGAAGCTGGAAATAACCTAGATGTCCCTCAACAGAGGAATGGATAAAAGAAATGTGGTATATTTACACATTGGAGTATTACTAAGCTGTTAAAAATAAGGACATCAGGAAATTTGAAGACAAATTGATGGGACTAGAAAAAAATCATCCTGAGTCAGGTGACACAGACCTAGAAGACAAACATGGCATGCACTCACTCAAAAGTGGATATTAGCCATAAAATAAAGGATAACTATGGTACAATCTACAGACCCAGAGACTAGGCAATAAGGAGTGCTCATGAGGGGAAGCCAGGATCCCACTGAGAAGGGAAAATTTAAGAGATTTTGTAAGTGGACTCAGGAAAGGTGGGGATAGAAACATCAGCTATCAGTATGCGGGGAGGGGAGGTTAAAGAGAACAATGGAAGAAGGCGCATTCCCAGTTTAGGTAAAAATCTGATGCAAGGGGATCTCCTAAGAATCTATAAGGATGACCCCAGGTAAGACTACCAGCAACAGTAGGCATGAAGCCTGACCTGGCCATGCCCTATGACCAGATTCATGCTTAGCCCAAATGTCATTAGAGATACTTCATCTCACAACTGATGAAAACAGATGCAGACCCACAGCGAAACATTAGGCAGTGTGGGGAATCCTGCAGAAGAGGGGAAGAAAGGATTCAGGAGCCAGAGGGGTCACAGACACCACGAGAAAACCCACAGAATCAACCAATTCGGGCTCATAGGGGCGCACTGAGACTGAACCAACAACTAGGGATGATGGGGGATCCCCATCTATATGCTATGAATATGTATTATTGCCAGGGGTTAATAAAGAAGCTGCTTTCAGCCAATGGCTTAACAGAATATAGACAGGCTGGAAGATTTTATATATAAAATATTAGGCAGACTCCCTGACTCTGCCATGTAGCGCCAGATAGAACCTTGCTGGTAAACCGCGAACCTTGTGGTAATACACAGAATAATAGAAATGGGTTAATTTAAGATGTACAAGCTAGCTAAAAAAATGCTTAAGCTAATGGCCAAACAGTATTGCAAATAAGATAATCTGTATGATTATTTCAGGTCTGGGCAGCCAGGAACGAATGAGCAGCCCATGCCAACAATTTAAAATGCCAATATGGGCATCCATGTAAAACCTGAGAAAGCTTGGAAAGGAATTCTAGACACAAAAGAATAGAGTTAAACACGGCTTCTTGGCAGCACATTTTCTTTTTTTCCAGATAGGCTCTGTTTGCTAGCGGCCAGCAGTGGTGCCACAGCTCCTTTAAGAAAAGGCAAAAAAAAAAAAAAAAAAAAAAAAAAAGCTTACTGACTCAGCATAAGAAATGGCAGCTTCCTGGTTCAGGCAGCACAAACTCTGTTTTTTTTTTTTTTTTTGTCAGGAGGCAGAGCACCTGAATGGGATTTGTGGGAAGCATGTTGCAAGTTACTTGGTGGCAGCATGGGTCAGCTGCTTATGAGTTGAGGTGGTGAGGACAGCTCCCACCCAGCAGTCTCAGAGGCAGGAAACGTCTCTGCCATGTTGGACTGAGCAAAGCCAACAGGCATGACTTCAGAGTTGGTCTCCTAGCCATGCCCGCTAAGCTTTTTTTTTTTTTTTTGAAGTGCTTCTGGTCAGAAAATAAGTAACAGTAGGAACAGAGGCTGTCTCTGACCCTTTTACTGGCTTTTGGAAACCCATTCCACTTACTGGGTCTCTTTGCTCAACTTTAATACATGGGGAAGCACTTATTCTTACAATGTGATATGCCATGTTTTGTTGATACTCATGAGGACCTGAACTTTACTGAACAGAAATGAAGGGGAAATGGATGGACGAATGGGAGAGAAGTGGGAGGGGCAAGGACTGGGAAGCGAGGAGGGAGGGGAAACCATGGCCAGGATGTACAATATATGTATTTTTAAAATATATACGCATATTTTAAAATACTGTAAGGCTAAATCCTCCCCAATGGTTATCTTACTTTATTTTTTTCAAGTTTCTTTACCATTTTGCTCCTTTAGTTTTCCATTTGTATTTTAGCATTAGGACTAATATTTGTCTTTCTGATTGTATTAACTGACACAAAAACATTTTACAAATAAGAAAAAATGGAAATTAACTCAGTATTAGGTGATACATTAGATTGGGGTGAGGAGTGAAAATACACCTAAATATGGGAAGCACACTTTCATTTTCTGGGTTTCTGAACTAAATAAACTGGAAAAATTTGGTGGAACATCAGCATTCATCTTTTTCTCTTTCTTGACTGTGGATACAATGTGGCTAGCTGCCTCCTGCTGCTATGACTTCCCCATTGTAATAGGCAGTACGAAAAGAGGAACCAAAGTAAACTTTTTGCCTTAAAAAAAAAGAGGAATGACTAGAACATTAACTCTAAACTGATATTTTGTACTCAAAATTGGAGCATGAATAAAATTCTGTTAATTTTTAGGCTGGCTTTGAACTGGTTACATCGCAGAGGCTGGTCTTGAACTCCAGATTATCCCACCTTTACCTCCACATAGTGGGATTAGTTGTGTGGCACCATATATATAACTTTATTTAACATTTAAACCATAAACATTTGTTATTAACAAGTTACAAAAGAATCATAGTTAATTTGAATAAATGCTAGTAATTATGTCATGTAACATGGGAAAGTTATTATGTACAATGTGCGATATTGTAAAAACTGGTAAATATAATAAAACATACTTAGTTATACCAATTTCATAATGTAAAAATGACAAGGCACTTAATGGAGGTGGAATTTTCAGTATTTGTAGAAGAGGGTATATATGTGGAAATATAAGGACAGAAAGTGGTTCTTCAAAGGTAGTAGGTGTATTTTAAGAGGTGAATGCTCCACAGAAGGACTGCAAGAATGTGGAGATGAAATTCCAGAAAGACTTGACCAATTACAACATGCTCAGGATGAACAAGGTATTTGTGGTGAGATATGGCAGAAGAATGTGGTCAAGAAATGAATGTGGTAAGGAATTATTAGTATCCCAGCAGGGTCTTGGCTTTCAAAGTTTCACTAATCCAATCAGGAAGTCTTAATTACAGCCAGTGGACTGACTGGAAAAACATACACATGCAGGACTCATAGGACACTGGAGGGAACAAGACCCTATGCAAAATCCAGGTAGTTACTTGGAAGGTTCACACTAACAGCTTTGAGAATGTGTGCTGTCTTTTTCTGGAATGTTTAAGATTATGGTAACCTGGAGAAAGCAGGGGGATAGAACTGGAAGAGTTACTGGAAGGACAGGAAGAGTTTTAATATATAATGAACCAATAATTGACTACATTAGAGGAGAATGACATGATAGCATGTACTACGATGGGCCTTGGCAACTGTGTGTGTGTGTGTGTGTGTGTGTGTGTGTGTGTGTTAGGTAGTTGAGAATGTGTGGAAAATAATTTACCTTGAAGAGTAAGCATGAGGAAATAGAGCCCATTGGTTGTGAGTAGTGCTTAAAAACACGTGTGGTAAAATTTACACACCAATATAAATCCAACATACATACACAGATGGGTGTGTGTGTAACTGAATGCATGCACAATATGTGGAATATGCCAGTTTCAAGCTTCCAGTTCCTTGCTCCACACTAGATATTGCCATGGGGGAGAAACTGGGTCTATGGTTGTTTCTTCAGAAGTTTTGTAGCTTCCTGGAAATACAATTACTCTAAAATTGAAAGTTTTTAAAAAGTTGAATCTGTACTTACTACTATGAATCTAAATAAAATCCAGATGGGTCATAGAACTAAATATAGCAAACGTGATAGGAAAAGCATTAATTTTAGAGAAAAATTTTGTTGGTTTCATTGGTCATAGTACTTTTAACAAGTAGGAGCAAATGTGGTGTTTCACAGAAAAATATCCACCACAGTATTTTATGGAAACTGAAAACACAACAGCCATCCTGTGGCTGTAGGGAGCAGCAAGCACTATCTCTTGCTAGAACATATGCCCTCCAGGTCTTTTAGGACCTTGCAGGTCAAGCCCAGTTCCATTAACTGCCCAGCTTCCAGCAGCAGTTTGGATTTTAGCCCCATGCTAGCAATAGGATAATTGTATAATCTCATGTTACATAAATTTGAAAGTGCTTAAAAATTACAAAGGAAAATGTGAAGAATTTGATTATATAAGGACAAACAAAATAAAAAGAAATACAATAAGCTGGGAAGAGTCAACAGCTTTTAGATTTTTTTTTAATATAAAAGGAAAAATTGTAGGGTGGAAAAAGCAGCAAAGTAAAGTCTGTTATTCTGTTGTTGCTCATACACTACACTACTCTAAGAAAATAATTTATTTTAGAAGAAAATCAACAGCAGTGTAAATGTAAAACTAGTTAAACAAAAAGTTGGTATGAATAGTTCAACACAGTAGTTGGGAGTGTGAGGTTGGCAAATTTACTATTGGAAGCCGAGGCTATGGTGAACCACATTATCTCAATTATACTGCAGAATACAATTCAGCACATATTGAGTGTTCAATGCTATGAGCAAAAATCCAGGCTCCTACCAGTTAGGAGAATAGTATGGTTCCAGTCTGCATCTCCAAATCCTCTGGTGGCTCCCCATGTATTCACTGCCCTGTCCAATCCACTGTCCCGATGGCTCCCTAACAAGCCAAATCTCTCCTGCATGCTCCTTTACTTGGGAGACCTTTTAACACTGTACCTCAAATGTCACTCCCTAAGAAAGTCTTTTGTTGTTTATCCAGCTTTTCATCTGTAAGAAACTATTGTCTTGTGCTTGTTGACTTTCAGTTGAAAGAGAAGGTGTGGATGGAAGTCACTAGATGCCCCAAACCAGATACAGTCAGAGCCCCGGCATCTATAGCAGATGCTCCTGGGATCCACAGCGTGAACACTGATCGGATAAATTTCACAGCTTTATCCGACCACAGTTAGGAAGAAATGGAGATTTTATGTTCAACAGCAAGTAACATTTTGTGCTTAAATGTTTAATTCTGATTAATAACTCATAAAGTTCACAAGAAAATCCAATCATATAATTATATTAAGAAAGAATATTTGGGACACAAAGACAAGCCACAGCACAACAAGAATGAATGTCATTTTGATAAATATTAAGCAATCTAATTAGACGGCCACCATACCGACTTTTGTATAACGTTTTTGACCTGCAAATTGTGCCTCCACACCATGAAGGCAGCTCTGTAATTACACCAATCACCACAGCTAAAAAGCTTAGAAACAGAACGAGCCAGTAAATCAACATAAAAGACATAATTGCCATATTCAAAGATCATATGAGGCTGCTTGTTATCTACACTCCTATATGGTTATTAGGCAGTGTGGGGGGAGCAAGAAGAACCAAAGTCAGGATGCTCAGCTTGTTCACAGCTGATATGAGCAAGGTTTAGAACTAAGTCTAGAAAGCCTTTTTTTTTTCCTTATTTTTCCTTTGTTACACCCCTGAATTTGGAGACTTTTTAAAGCTGTCTAGATGGTCTTCGCAGATCAACTGCATAATCCAGGTGATTATATCACTGGTAATACTTAAAAACATGTCATGATGAGAAGCAACCCACTGGGTTAAACAAAGTGAAACCTTTATAGGATATTGGAATAATTTTTAACAGCATTATAAAGCCAGATCAAGCCAGATTGCATTAATGATCTTAAACTTTGACCGTCATTATTTTGTAAGGTTCGCCTTGCCTATTTTTCTTTCTTTTTGTTTTCTTTCTCTTTTCTGAGACAGGACATCATTTGTAGTTGTCGCTGGTCTTGTACTCACAGAGATCTGCCTAAGTCTACTGAGTTGGGATTAAAGGTGTATACCATTACATTCAACTTTGCAATTTTTAAAATGTCAGTATTATGGGTTGCTGTATATTAATTGTTCTTGTCCCTTGTAATAAATTCCACAGCTCTTACAGATCAGTTGCTGATGCTCATAACTGAAATCATCATTTTATTATAATATTTTTGACATAGTGGCCTGTCACTTTTGGCTTGTTTCTTCAGTAAACTGATAGCATCAGAGCAGACCATTCTGAACTTCAGACCTTTGAACAACAAAACTGGCATTACATGTTAAAGCCTTGTTTTAATGGAGTACTGTAAACAAGAGCAGCAAAGATTACGAGAGAAAATAGAATCTATTACATGTAGGAAACATATACTGAAAGTTATACTTTTGCTTTGTGTTTTTAGTAAGGATGTATGCATGTATGGAGTAGGGCACAATACATCACAAAGTACTGTATCATCTGAATGTGGATTGCTACCCCAAAGACAGACAAGTCACTGAGCATGATCTTTAGATTACTCCGGGATTTAGAATATATAATTCGTAGAGTTGTAATTCTAGATACTGATTTTTCTTTTTACATCATCACTCATTAAGAAGTATTACTGAGTTAGACAATTTTATCCAAATGAGACTATTAAGAAATTATCTCATTACTGAATATAAAATGCTCATTATTAAGAGAAACTCATAAGAAATAGATTTCTAGCAGGTTTTCTAAAAATAAAGTTAGAAATTAATTTTTAGAAAACTTTTCAAATGAAAATACCCATAGTTAGGGTATCTATTAGAAAAGAGAAACAGAAAACAGAACAAAAACTGTGCTTGAAAAATTAGTATGTAACCTTGCCATATCATCTTACATACAAAGTTTGAAGCAAAAATATCTGACTTTAGAAGACACCTCACATATTAGTCACATGACATGAAGAAATCAAATTAGCATGAAGCAGGAAACCACCTCCCTGCTGACTAGCTCTCCGAGCGCTAGAAGTTTCTAGACAGGGTGCTGGGGCAATAGTCTTACCTGGCTATGAGCCCTGTGAAGTGCAATAATGGCGAGCAGTGCAAAAT
>NW_004949104.1:5870192-5890079 GCF_000317375.1 Microtus ochrogaster
AGAGAGAGAGAGAGAGAGAGAGAGAGAGAGAGAGAGAGAGAGAGAGGAAGTAAACACAGTAAGACAGTAAGAGCCAGAGGCTAGGGAGTACTGGGGCTCTGGACACAACAAGAGCACTCATGAACACACAGAGGCTAGGGCTACCAGCCTAAGGCCAAGACAGTTGGTATTCCAGCATGGAAAGAGAAGGAATTCATGAGCTTTTACCCCTAACAGAGAAACTGTAGAAAGCTGGTGGATTCTGAAGAAGAAACCAGTTTTCTTCAAATATATGACTCTTTGGAGGTCAACCAAACTTCAGTGGATTGTCCCATACCCACAAATTGAAGTTGATGAGCTGCTGACTTAAAAAAAAAATGACAAGAAGTTACTAGAGCGGAGTAGAGAGGTGGGATGGATCTATGAGGAGTTAAGGGCAGGAGTTGGGGTGAATATGATCAAAATACACTGTACTATATTCTCAAAGAATTAATAACAATACTTACTTAAAAATGACTGAATTTAGAATTCTAGAAGATATCTGTGCAAAGGAAATATATTTAAACTTGAAGCTTTTTCTACAGATTAAATTTGAAGAAGGTTTTCTAAGATAAGAGGGTTTAATTTTATTTAAGTCTGTGCACCACGGGGCCTCAGTTTGCAGAGAAAAATGAAATCCCCAGCAACCATCACCCAAGTTTCTCTCTAGGATTACTCTGAACACGTTCAAGTACTGTTCAGTGAGGGCAAACGTCTATTCATCACAAGCATCAATAAACGAGTATCATATTATTCCTAATCAAGCCCTTCCTATCCCAGTGCTCAAGAAAGCAAGTGCCACTTGGTGTGTGGTTGAGAGAAGACATCCTGTGTCTGGCTCAGACCAGAATCTCTTTACATTAGAATACACTGCATAATTACCACAGGAGAAAAAAAAAAGCCAAAAAACCTGCAGCCACAGTGCCTCATCCTGCATTGCCCCTAGTACCCCATGCCCATCCAACCCGGTAACCTACAGACAGGAATCCAGAGTCTCATTGGCTTAGATTGTACTTCGCCATGATAGTACATGATAGTTGGCAACTCTAAACTTTCCTTGTATTAGTTTCTTATATTACTCTATAACAAGCTCAATTGTTTGCCTTCAGACTCAGTAATTAAAGTCACATACAGAGGGTAGATATCCGATTCTTAGTGCAGTTCTTTGTTCTGCATAAACTCACATTCCCATCAAAAGCTCAGAGATGAAAGTAACAGATAACAGGTGCTGTTTGGAACTCAAGTGTTATTTATGGATAACAGAGTACAGTGAAAGAAAAAATGAGCGTGAAAGCTAGACCAATTCAGACACCATCCCAAGACGAGCCACGAAAAATAAAAACTTTTTTCTCTTTTTTATATTATCTCATATCAGAAGTTCAAGTTTATGAATTATTGAATTGGTGAGTAATTTGCCCCTTTAAATTGCCTAACTTTGCCTCTGAGGAGTCATGTCACTTCCTCTTCATGTCAATGTCACGCATGGCTGAGTTGCCACAATCTGCCTCGGCCACTGGAGCTCAAGCCATTCAGAGCCATCAAATCAATTAGAACAGGCGCTGCTGTCTTACACCGCTACCGAGTGATTGATAACAAAACCTGCCTGCTTTCAGTTCTCATCTGACAGCAACATCCCACCCCTGCCTGCTCACACAGGCGTTCGTCATAAATCAATAGCAATTCTACCATGCAGAGAGATACTGGACTCCCTCACGCCAACTGGTCTCGTTCTGTTTTCAAATTTAAGATACGTATATTAGGGTTAAATGTCAAAGGTTTACTGTTTAAATTGTCTAATATAATATGTAAGTGATGTGATAATAAAAATATTTACTTCAAATAAGAATTTAGCACAAAGTTGGACCAAGGCTTAAGCTAAATTTAAATTCAACTTTAAAAGTGAATCATTAGAATTTTAAATGACTTTATATTCAGAAATTTTAGATATAACAGAAAATGACATTTTATTTCAGAGCACACATAATATTTTTGATTGACTATTTAAAATTATTCAAATAAACAAGAAAAAGTAAAATTTTTTGGTGCATTTCAGCAATGTCACTACAAAAACCAAGAACTTAAATGTAATATCAATAAGCAATAAGTGCTGAATAGTACTCATATATACAATATTATACTTTGTAGATAGAAAAATATAAAAATTTCAACACAAGTTACTTATAAACTGTAGCCAGCACACTTAAAAACATTTTTGCTCCCCCCTACCTTGCTATTTGTAAGAAAGTAACATAAGCTAATCTGAGAATCTAGAGAATACTGTGAAATTGGTAAATACGTTAGTGTCCAGTTTTCAACATCTAAAATGTTTATTAAAATATGTACATAATTGACATCATACTAGGTAGTATGCTAATTGAAATGGGGATGATTCTTGCAGTCACTTAGAACAAAAATGTGGAAGATAATGTTATCAAGTTATATATAGAAGGCACCATCAGAAGAAAAGGATGTACTATATATTACAGGGCATTCTTTTATGACAAGAGGCAGGTGTTTTATATACATGTTATCATTGGCCATTCAGATTTCTAAAGTCAGATCATGTCCAAAAGGCAAGGTACATATTAAAGAAACTGAATTTGAAATAATTTCTGTCTAGTTTTTCAACACATGTATTCTACATGTTTATGTAGAATTAATCATAACTGAGAAATTGTTGTGGGTTCCATGAATTACTATGGAAAAAATACTGAACACAGAAAAAAATACTGGTGCCAAGTTAACAGGTAAATAAAATAAGCATAAAATGAAGAAGTGATGTGGGATTCTCCTCTGCATGCTGTGAATACCACTGGTTAATAAACTGCCTTGGGCCTACGCAGGGCAGAATAGAGGTAGGCGGGGGAAACGAAACTGAAGGCCAGGGGAAAGAAGGTAGAGTCAGAGAGAAGCTATGTAACTCTGCTGGAGACAGACACCAGAACTTTACCTGGTAAGCCACAGCCTCATGGCCATACACAGATTAATGGAGATGGGTTAGTTTAGGATATAAGAATTAGCAGAAATATGCTTAAGCTATTGGCCAAACAGTATTGCAAATAATATGGTTTCTGTGTGGTTGTTTCGGGGCTGAGCAGTTGGGAAAACAAGTGGCCACCCACTATATATAAGGTTACATCAACCATCAAATAAGTGTCCCGTCTAATACCCTAAGTCAGGTGAGATATAGATCTCTCTTGTCAAACACCAGTCATGTGTGTGCTGTATAAGCATGACATATCTTCATTTAATAAACTATTCTCTGAAGTTATCCTTTTTCTCATCTACGAAAATGGATTTACCTAAAAACCAGTGCTTTTAGATTTAAAGCAATTACCCTAAATACTAGAACACTGCAGTTGATAGCTGCCCATCAAATGTTAGTTTTATTTCCTTTTTGCACATAAATCTGAGTGCTGCCATTTTCATACATAGAAAGCATAGCTAAGTTCATTTGAAATAGAATAGTATCAGATTTCGAGAATCCCTGGCCTGGGATTTATTTAGAGATTCCTGTTAGGAAAGTGGCTTTCCAGTGTGAGAGGACTGTGACAGCCATAAGATACATGCAAATGGGGCAGTGAGTGGCCAGTTGAATGCAGTAGAAAGGGCATGTGACAGGAAGTGGCAGGAGCCAGCAGAGGGGCAGTGAGGCCAATGCCTAGACAGATCTAAGCAGGAAGACTAACAGTGGATGATTACTCCCCTTGGCTGATGCTGCTATGCTAAGTAGGTCCTGGCTAAGATATGACCTACTACCAAATAGTAACACTACCAAAAATAGAATATACATGAGAAGACCTATTTCCCAATTGTTTATGATTAAAACTTACAATCTCAATAGTCCATAAAAGGCAACTTTAAATGGTATCTCTTGTATAATCTATCCATCTATAAAGCTTGCAGCACCCATAATCCTTTTTAAAGATTACATGTCTCTGCATGTGCCTGTGGAGGCTAGAATCTGTTGGATCCCCAGGAATTGCAGTTACAGGCAGTTGTGAGCTTCCCAATGTGGGTGACAGGAACCAGACCTAGGTCCTGTGTAAGAGCAGCAAGTGCTCTTAATCACTGGGCCATCTTTCCTGTCCCAATAATGGACCTCTTTAGATCAAGTCAGCACTCAAATCTGTGCTCGACACAGGTACAGAGTCAAATGAGAGTCAGCCTGACCACGACAGACATTTCCCTCGTGCCTGTTTGCACCGTTTTCCCTGCATAAAAACCAGACTGTATGTCCAACCAATGATTTTCACCCTTTCAGAAGGCTTTTCTTCTCCATTATCTTAAAGAGTGAAGCAATACAATGGCATGTATCAAGAATATCCTCGGATTGACATTTAAACTCCTTTCTTACCAGCCTCTCAGCCTCCTCTGATCATTCTCTGAAGAACTATTCCTCATGCTTAAATCCCAAGTATCAAAATTAACAACTGTTAGGAGAGGGATTAAGAAAGGGATTTGAAAGTTTGAATTTGCATAGAGTTAAGAATGTGATTCTGTAGAATAATGTGCTGTAGAAAATAAACGAAACACATTCCATCTACTGAATTGCAATGCGAGTCTTGAATGTATTTGGCATCCTAATGCTGAACTGTTGGATGCTTCATGGCATAGTAGAAAAACCACACCACAACCAAGAGTCAGGAGTTCTTTATTCCATATGTCCAATGTGAGCATGTCACTTAACTCTTCTGTGTGTTCAAGTTACCATTTGTTAGTCAGGAACATGAACAACAAAATGTGTCATCACTGTGCTGATTTTAATATCACGGATGATGACACCACAATAGGAGCATCTGAGTGTCTGTGGTGGCCTCTGCCATTCTAAGTATTACTCTGAGCAAAGCAATGATGTGGGAGTGATTTCTTATTAATAAAGAAACTGCCTAGGCCCTGCAAAAAGCTTTAAATAATAAAATAAAATTCATTTATCCCACAGAAACCTAGGAAGCCTGTTTATTTTATGGCTCTTACAAATGAGGAAGCTGAGGCATGGAAAGATCAAATATCAAAACTGAATTGAGAAATAACTGACAGTTATCATCTTAGCAAAAGGAGAGATGTGTGGCCACTAGGCTTTAACACAAAAGCCTGCACTTTCAGAGGCTTTAATAAATATTACCCCTGCCCACATGAACACCAAGAGGGGGGAAAAGATGAAGAAGGGCCACGGGGTTTCACTCTCATCCCCAATCCACTTCAATCCTTCCTCACTATTTTCAGCAATCCAGAGCTAAGTAGTGCTATCTAAAATGGTCAGGTTATAATTTAAGCACAGGGAAATGGGGATAAGAAAAGGAATGCATAAAGACAGATGAAGACATTGCTTCATGGTAGTTTATAGTTTGAATTTTATGTTTGTATATTATGCTGATATTTGAGTAATTTTGACAATTCATACTTCATACATCATGCTAAGGAAATGACAGATTTGTAGGTGGCCATTTTCAAAGAGACTATTGCATTTTCAATGATAATATGCTGGAATGAGGAAAAAAGGACTTCATATTATAGAAATTGAAGGAATTTCATATAGAGTTGAAAAGTGTAGATTCTACAAGGGACTTTGAATGGCTCCCTGATGGCCAAGCAGTACAATCTGCTGAAAGAGTGGAGACGAGCTTGGGAAGACATTTGGAGCATCATGTTTTCAAGCTACGGAAACGTATACAGCATGAGAACACCGGGATTCAGGAAGATCTTCTCACACTGTGGGTAGAATGGTGACCAAATGCATTGGAACAGAGAAAACTGGAGGGGAGAGTTACAGGAATACTTCTACAATTAAACAGTGTCAATACGAGGCGTGACTAAACAGGGCCGCAGTACTCACAGCCAGAGAGGGTCAGATGAGTGGTCCTGAGAAGATGGGATGCACTGAATAGGGAAGGATACGGTGTGTGTGGGAGCAGGAGACCTGAGTGTTTGAATACAGGGATAGTGGGGAACAGTACGTAGTGGGGCTGACATGGGCAGAGAGGGAGCTGTCCTCCAGCAAGGGATGGAAATATGAGTAAGTTGGATCATTTGCTTTGATAATTTGAAGGGAGCTGTGGGGAGACCCTTGAAGTGGACTAGAGAGGGCTAGGTTGAGGAGGCATTCACCCTCCTACAGGTGACAGACTAACTTGAGGAAAGCCACAAAAAAGTTTGGTCTACTTTCTGAACATTTGAAAGAAACTGTGCCCTATTACTATTTTTAATAATAGCCATTCAAGATCTCCTAAGAAAAAGGCTTCTAGCCATTGGGACCTAAAGCAATCACCCCATTCAGAGTTACATGGGGATACTTGGGGAATTAATTGGATATTTGTAAAGCATTTTCATTTCCTTTAAAGTTTTTATTTATCATCCATTTACATATATTTAAATGCAGTTAGAAAAGCATATTTAAATTCAATTTCCCTTGAAATTGCCAAGGGACAGCAACAGGGAAAAATTAAAAAAAAAAAGAGCACTGTAACAAAAAAAAAAGTCTTATGTGTCCTACAGGCATCACTGCTACTTCCTGTCTCAAAATACACAATACACACACACACGCGCGTGTGCACAGGTACATAAGCACACACACATATGCAAACACACACTTAACTAAAGTTGTGGTAATCTATACTGTTATGAATATAAGGTAAGACCAAAATTTTACTCCTCTGTAAAACTCTAAATTAAAATTGTATGGGTGCAAGATGTGTTCTTTTTTAAGGAAATATATTGTGCATTTTCTTATGTATCCAACTATTTATAAAAATTGTAGTAACAATCAAGGTTTTTTAGCAATGCCAGTAAGCCTTAAACTAGATGGACATCTATGGACAGATGACATCAGTTAGATATCTGAAAAAACTATGATCTAGGGACAAAAGGCTTTATGAATAGAAAGATATACTACCCACTTCAAGTTCCCTAGTGCATTCTATCTTCTGGGCACTCCATTAATCTAAGGAATCAGAGGTGAAGAATACATATCTTACTAGAAGACTTGATCACACTAAGAAGCAATCAGGCTTTGAAGAGGCACAGAGCAGCAATGTCTCTTTTTGGCCAGGAGCAAGGTAGATACAGAGCCCGGAAGGTACCATCTGAAAGGCGGCTTTGAGGCTGCGTATGTTCCTGGACAGTGGAGGAGCCACAGTCACAGAGACTGACTGAAGAAGGAAGCAAAGGGATGTTGGGAGAAATGGCTAAAGTACAGTTAACAGGCATCTGCTTCAGGATGGTTTGTCTGCATGGCTGCTTTCACAGGCATTGGCAACATTAGCTTGCTGGGAAGAAAGAATGTTAAAACTTAGGTAATTCTTTGTCTTTCTTTTTTGCTTATAGCTTTAAAGTAGAGCCTGAGGCTTGTCATCACATGCCACAAAAGCCACAAAAGTAAAAGATAAAGAAAAACAGAAGAGATATGGGGTGAAAACACAACTCAGCAGAGGACAAAAGTATTTGAACTGTGATTAATGAATTATGCAATTTAGGGTTAACTGTCTTTCAAATATAAAATTCCAAATATTAAGCAATCTCTTCTGTTATATCTGGAGATCTTTATTCACAAGGAGGGATCTGAAAAATCTCAGAAGGGATATTTCAGAGGACTGTGTCAAGGAGGCTGTGTTCTTTCATGATCTAGGTGAGGAGAGACTGTCTGGTGGCTCCAGAGATACTCATGGACAACTAAGAATTAGCTACAAGGCAATGGTGATCCAAATCCAAGTATAGGTAACAGATGAGGCAAGGCAGTGCAGCACAGAACATGTACCCAGCACTGCAGACCTTCCATATGGCCAACAGCTCCTATCAGGCTCAGGACAGGTTGGCAGAGAAGCAGTCCTCCAGCGCTGATCTTCTCAGCTCTGGAAACTCTAACAAACGGATATGAGGTTCAGGCATGTCTAAGAACTGTTTTTTAGATGAAGACATTTTCTACCTATTTTATCAAATGACATATCCTCTGGTTAAGAGTTTTCAATGTTCTAACTGTGTTCTAAGCTCTAAGCAAACAGGAAGAACGTTGACTAGAAAAGGATATTTGCACCCACCAGGTCTTAGAATAATAATTTTTTGTTTTGGTACTCTGGGCATTCTTAAAGAAAATGACCTCTAATAAATGGTAATTCTGTCCATGTTCTTGATCACTTTTCTTCCCTTTAAATTCACTTTCAGTCAAGATGTTACCAATTTACCATCATTTCATTATACGTATCTTTTACTTTCAAATATTTTCAAGTTTTCTTTTTAGAGAAAACCAAAATATCAAACAATAGCCAAACACACACACACACACACACTTTGCCTCACTCTTAAAAATCTATACAATTCTTGATTTCTATTGAAGCCTTTTTTTATGTTGAAATTTGATGTTAAAGTTAAAAAATATTATTTCAGATAATTATATCCCAAATCTTCCATTTCAAAACAAGGGAATCTTAGCTTTACAGTAAGTTCTTGAGAAATTTGTTTCAAAGTAATTGCTATCCACTACATCCAGAGGTTCTGATTCAGTAGCTCTGGCGTGAAGTACATTAAAGAAAAATTTAAAGGTAACTAATGGGTATGCTCATACAAATGCACACAACAATAACAACAGTGGAAGAACAAGAAAAAGCAGCAGCACAG
Source organism: Microtus ochrogaster (assembly GCF_000317375.1). NCBI lineage: Eukaryota > Metazoa > Chordata > Mammalia > Rodentia > Cricetidae > Microtus > Microtus ochrogaster. The sequence goes on from NW_004949104.1 coordinate 5,878,821, forward strand.
ACACTGCCCAGTCGGCCATGTAAGAGCAAGGCTCAGAACTGCCAACAGAGTATTTCTCAATTATGTAAGATACAACTTAAATAATAGTATATTTTCATATAATAACCAGCAAGAAAAAAATGATTTTTTGTTTTAGAAATAAACAATTGAACTACCATTACCCCCAAATTATAAAGTCATGCTGAGATGCCAAAAAGATGATTTAATTAGTAGTTAGGAATTATTCACTTTTGTCTACTTAATCACAAGTTGTTCAATGTTGGGCACAATCAGAAATAATTCAGATAAATTTTTAAGCTGTAAAGTTTGACATATTTGTCTGTAATTTAATGAGAAAATGACTGAAAACAGCAGTTAAAACAGCAAAACAAACCCATTCCAAACAAGGAAAGTAAACAAGTACCATCAGGTTGTCAAATAGCTAATGTAGGAGTAACTGATGTTAATTACCAATGTGCGGGGGTAACTCAACAATATAGTTCAGCACACACACACACACACACACACACACACACACACACACACGAGAATTTTCCCTAGTGATATGATGTTGATGTAAGGGAAGAAACACTAGCCTTTTAAATCCCCGCTTTTGAAAGTGATGGTGTGAAGGGCTGCCTCCCCCTACAGAGAGGAATGGTCCCTCTATGATGGCCCACCAGCCTTTCTGGGATCAGGATGAGATGATCATGATATTCCATTCTTTCAAATTTCCTTTATTTAAAAGGTTATGGACATAGATTTGCTTGTATGACAAATAAAATAGATTTTTAAAATTCATATCATCTATTACCTTATTCTTCTAGTCTAGTGTTTCTTCAGAGGGCTGCAACTTTGTCTTGTCAGGACTTGCCTGAGGAATCTTGAGTTTGAAGAGGGCCTCAGAACCTTACCAGCAAGGCTCTTGAGCTATGTTCTACCTCCACACACTGTTTCCTCAAGAGAGAGAAGTTCTTATATTCAAATGCTATCTAGGACTGTAGGCTTCTTCCTGCAGAAGCCCGTCTTGTCAGTATACAGAATGAGGGGAGGAAGAGCAATTTGACTCCTGAGTTTTCTTTCTGCCCGGGAATGCAAGTCGACTAATCGGCAAAGAGAGAGCCCAGGTTAGAGGTCTCCATTGGGTCCCTTCCCTAGGAGCTCTGGGAATCCTGCATAAGAGGGGGTAGGAGGAAGAGAAATTTTGGGAGCCAGAGGTGCAGAGGATACCTGGAGAATAAGGGACTCACTGGGGGCTCACTGAAACTGAAGCAACACTGTGGAGCTTGCAAGAGTGTGTGCTAGGTCCTCTGCATCATGTTATGGCTGTTGGCTTGGTGTTCATGGAGGACTCCTAAAAGCAGGAGTGTATGTGCGGGTATCTTTTATACTTTCCACTGCTCTTGGGACCCTTTTTCTCTCACTCTGTTGCCTTGTTCAGCCTTGAAACGAGAGCTTGTGCCTAGTCTTATTCCAGCTTGTGATGCTGTATTCTGTTGATATCCCTGAGAGACATGTTCTTTTCTGAAAGGAAATGAAGAAACAGTGGATCTTGGGGAGAGGAGAGGTTGTGGGGGTGCTGGAAAGAATGAGGGACGGGAAGCTGAGGTTGTGATGGATAGTACGAAAGGAAAAAGAAATTTGACAAAAAAAAAAGCCAGAGTCTTTCACTAGACATTATCCGGCAGAACAGAGGCACAGTATAGCCATGTTGTGTTGTTTTAGCTATTCTACCAGATAGAAACTGCATAGTTCTACAGTGTAGGCATTGGAACAGTTAGCAGTGGCCACAGTGCTATCCCCAGAATAAAGCTGGTAGGCGTTCTATGTCCCACAGAATGGCTCCCCTGTGACATTTGTGTATTACGTACTCTATAATCAAAAAAGCCACATCATATTCAAGTTTCAGGTCTTTCATCTCTCTGGATATAAGGAGAAGGACTTTACCAAAGCAAGGGTGGGCTCTCATGGCTATGCTATGCCTCTCTCCCGTCAGGAATCATCTATTCAGTTTTGTCTAACACATGTTCTCTCTGTTTAGGATGCATAGATGTTCTAGGCTTCATTTGTTCATGGAGCTGCGCATCTTATTAGGCCAACAGCTGCAGGTGGCAAGTCTGACACCATATCCATCCCATACATTGAGCAAGGAAGAAGAATCTGCCTGACATTATGGAATTACTTCCACATATCATGCTAAAATGCAGTATTTGGGAAGTGCAGACAAATATTTTAGAATAGATGATTTCATAAAAAAACTTTTATCAAAGAGATTCGGGCGTATCAGAAATATCTGCATATATATTTTACAAAGATTTTAAAATAGTGCTTGTTATGTGGTTTGTAGAGATTTTCTTTATCAAGCACTAGGAACAGAGACTATACAAGTCTTAGAAGTAGCAATGAGTCCATTTCAAGCACTTTCTCACAGAATTTATGGAATGATTTCTACTTTGCTGAATGAATGGAACAAACTGGGTTTGTATTTGAAGCACACAATTTATTATGACCACCATGATAAGAAGTTAAATTCTTTGGAGGCCAAAAATGACATTCTGATAGTCATCTCTCCACAAGAGCAGGAATGAAGACAAAATATTACAAGTGGGATTCTTTCCAGAAAAATAAAAAATTTTTTTTATTCAAAATGGGTTTCCTTTCACCGTGCTTCATTTCATGTTTAGTTATGATTGAGAAATCGTCATACTAGTTTTGTCTGAGAAGAAGCAAACATTGCATTGATAGTCGGAATCAGCTTGATATGACAGCTCTATGCTATTAGCTCAACTCAATTTTAATAGGATTTTAGGCAGGATGCACCATCAGTCTGTTCAATTAGAAGCTAAATAGGTTACATTTGTGCCTTAAAAACTACCTCAAAATTTATTGCTGTGTTTACACAGTAGCCGGTACAGTAAATTTTAAAAATCTCATGAACTAGCCATTTTTATGGGTCAGTACAACTCTAAAGGGAAGATATAATAGCATAATCATACCTCACACTTTTTCTTTAAAATTATGATGATTTTTTTTCTTACTCAAGTGCTTGTAGCAATTAGGTTTCATGATGAATTACTACTTGTCAGGTTTAAGCACATTTTCTCAAATTGAGCTAGCTTGAAAGACCAAGCAATTGGTAGACATCCCTATATCTTTTACTTTTCAAAAGGAGTGAGCTCTCATTTTTGCTGATTTTCAGTTTCAGCTCATTTCTGGCAGTTAAATCATAAGTCTCTAAATATAAGGGCTTATAAAGAGAAGGGGGAGTTACCAATACAAGTTGAATCTGTTACCTATGTGAATTAAAATTGGCTGCTTCTGACCAAAGTATTTTTACCTTAGGCCACAGTAAAGCAGTTTCAGATGGAAATAAGAATAACCATTGATCTGTTTCCTATAGCTTCTGGGCATTCTGATATTGAATGTAGGCCTGGATAAACAGTTGTTATGATTTGCCTAGTACCTACCCCTCAGGGGCTGGTGTCAAATTAATCTCCATGTCATCAGTGCCTTCGCAACAGGTCTTAAACAGTCTTCTCTCTCCCTCTAAGTCCCAGATCAACAGTTGTCAGGGTCTGAATCAAGCTGTGCTTCTGCCCACATAGTGGCACTGTCAGCACTGTCGGCTGCTCAAATGATTTTTTAAGCAGAGCAGCCGGTTGCCTTCAGCAGCGATGCTTTTGGGGGCACTTCGTGCTGTTCACCCAAGTCTCTGGCTGCTCTACAACTGTGCTAGTTAAGGGATCGACAGAAGGAACAACAAATGGCTACAATTAGCATTCGCCCTGCTCCCGCAAAAGAATTTCATTGCTATGGCAACAGGAGTTGCCCAGACAACACAGGGCTTTGGCTTAGAACAGTGTACTGCGTTGTACCATGTATGGAACAAAATAGGCATGGATCAGGCTCTTGCTTCATGGCAAAGAGATCTCTGCCATCATATTTAAGTGTAATTAACAAGAGCTGATTTCTTAATTTGCAGAGCTCACCAAGGTACTGGCTGTTAACAGCCTAAGCACAAAATCATTGATCCATTGTTTTGAAATTTCACAAAATAATTAAAGAATGATTAAATTAGATCCCGTTCATATTGTCTTCTATTTCTAAACATTGTAAGAGGCAGCCAAAACTGTTTTTGCTGCTTACAAATGTCTTTTCCCTTCTGTCAGTTCCATGATAGGAATGTATGTCTCTGACTAATGACTAATTAATATGCGTTACCTTGTATCTGGCTAGTAAACCAAGTTCCAGAAAGCTGTAGTTACAACAAGAAGGAACAATGTATCCAGGCAACTTACAGTAAGAGGTACAATTCTGAGGTCTTCCAAATCATTTATCATCAAACAGGAGAATATCCATCATACTCTTTTTGAAGTAAACTTTCAAAGCAGCAAAGTGGAAGTCCTTGAGATCTGGCTGGTGGCAATAGTGTAAGATGGGACAAGTCATATAATAGGCATAAAAATTGGCCACTATTACAGAATCCCCGTAATTTAACTACCTATCTACCTGGACCAATGCTCCTCACAGGCACGTGAACCAATGTATGGATGCCATCCAGATGCATTCTTAAGGAACCATGGGAGAGGATATGTCTAGCAAAGCAGAACAAGGCTACTTCTTGGCAAAGTTTTGGCACAGGCCAGTTGTCTTTGTGAAATCTGTAAGACTCGGGTATTTCCAGAACACAGTCTCTTTCTCAGTCACTGTACCCATCAGCAAGAGACACAACCATAGCACTCAAAGCAGCTTGCATATCCTGAGTGCACAGAGCTTTATGTGGCTTGATTTAGGTCTCACAAGTCCTATATAAGGGACATGTAATTCACGTTCACTGACAGACAAGGAAACTGAGGTACAGAGAGCCAGGACCTGATCACCAAGTAGCAAAGCTGGGATTCCAAGCCAAGTCAGCTCTCTAAGGTTTTGTTTCACTGACAGCACATTAAGCAACGCTGTAATTTTAGATCTCCAGTCTCTTTTCAGAACTTAAGTACAAACTTTATAATGGGACAAATGTTAACGGAAAAAGGCATGGTAGCCAAGAAGCATAAGGATGCCAATCTGATCCTTAAATTGCTTCATTGTTTATCTAGGGATGTGGATGAGGAGGGGCTAAAAAGAGAAAATCCAACTCTCCTGAACACATGACTTTTGATCAGGTTCATGCCTGGAAACATGCATGCAAACAGAAGCCTGCATTTATTAAGCATTTATTCAGCACTTGTTTTCAGGAATTCATGACTCCTTTAAAAAGTGTTCATTTTACAAGTGGCATGCAGCTGCAAATGAAAGCTACACAGATTTTACTGCTGGGCAGAAATGAGGCTGCATGGAAGTGCCATCTAGATAACTCAGATCACACCGGGCTACTATTCCCTGGGTTGAAGACAAAAGCCAAATTATTGTAGGGTTAAAAACCCATTTTAAAAATATAAATAGACCCACTAGAATAAGTCAGATTACTTTTATAGAGGTGAAGTGCAAATACTTGATTTCTTAGTAAGCTCAATTTGTGAAATTTCTGATCTCAAAAAGCACTGGATATTATAGACACAATTTTAATGTGCAAAAGTATTTGTAAACTGAAAACTTCAGGCAAAATGGAAAACAAAGCTTGTTATGACTCTAAAAATGTTAAACTAATACAATACCAAAAAAATACCAAGTTTTCACCATAATGTTATCTTGGGATCCAAAGTTATATTATATGGGAAAGATTATTTCCCTTTGAACACGTTTGAGCAGTGGCAGTCCTGAGAATATGAGACAAAAAAAAAAAGTGAAAATGGTAGCAAAGCAAATATCTTTCTACAACAATGCCTGAGGCCCAGTATTTTCCAAATAATATCTACATTTTTATTTTTGATCATAATGAACCCCACCACCCCACCACTCATAATGAAATAAACACAGTTAAGCAAGTGCCTGCAAACAAACTCTACATCATTTTGTTGATGTCCAATTCGTTATAGGCACACTTCTCTTGTACTTATGCACATTTCAGGATAGCAGAAGCAGAATTATGAAAGTGTCCATGAAAGCATGAGGATCCAATAAAATAATATTAAAGTGTCCTGAAGGGCATAGTGCACTATGGAAATGGATTTTTCCCAAAAAACTTGCCAGCTCTTACGGGCTTAGAGAGCTCACCCTTGGCATTTATTTGTTTTAAATAAATCAAAAGAGAAGGGAAGTACACAAATTGCACACATTTCTAACCCCTCCAATCTAGATCTACCTACAGAAGCCTTACGAGGGAATTGTCCAGTCTTTGTCTTCAGACATCTTCACAGCTGTAGCTACTTAGTTCACGTGTATACTCAGGTCATGTCTCCGAGCTCACTTTTCCCACTCCTCTTCTGCACAAGAGGAAGTCAGCACAGTGAGAGCCACCCCACTACCTCTGTGTCTTCTCCTGAGTGCATCTTTCACCTTAGCGAAAAGAACCTTGTGCTTGCACTGGCGATTTATTGAAGTGATTTATAGTACAGAACTTGTCATCACAGATCTGAGTTCAAGTCCCGCCTCTGTCATTTGTCACCTTTATGATTTTTGCACAAGTTATTTGGGATTTCTAACCCTTGGCTCAAACAATGTAAATGCAGCCCCCAGCAGTGTCTGGAGTGGTCAGGGCTCAGGTGTTATTCTTCCGGCAAGCTCATCTGAAAGGGACTCTGCTTTTTCCTGGAATGCCAGGAACAAGTTATGCCAGTTTTACCACTTATCAGTTACCAACTGCAGACACAAATTCAATGTTTAAACTGTCTCTGCCATGTAATACCTATGATAACTTGTAAAGCCCCATTTTCATAATAAATAAAACATGGAGAATGAAAATACTACACAATTTTGCATTTCGAGAAAGAAACTCTACCATAAAGTCCTGGGTTAGCCATAGCAGACAGGTCCGAGGACAATTACTCCATGCCACTTGTTGCTGTGGGACAATGGCCTTGCAACTTGTAAGGATCTGTCACTGGTTTTGATTTAATAAAACCAAACTGATTGGCCAATAGCCAGGCAGGAAGTATAGGCGAGGTGACCAGAATAGGATAATTCTGGGAAGAGGAAAGGCTGAGTCTGCAGTCATCACCCAGATGCAGAGGACACAAAATGAGGATGTCTCAGTGATAAAAGGTACCAAGCCACATGGCCAAGACAGAAAAGAATTATCAGTTAATTTAAGATGTAAGAATTAGTTAATAAGATGCCTGAGCTAATAGGCCAACCCATTTAAAATTAATGTAGGCCTCTGTGTGTTTCCTTGGAATTGAATGTCTGAGGGATGGGGCAGGACAGTAGCCTCTGTCAACAACTTGTAGTGTTACCAATATGTTAAACCAACTTCCAAATACCTTTTATTATCAATTCTTCAATACTACTCATATGAACTCTTAGTATGTGTTATGTTCTATTAAGAATGTTACATTTATTACCTGATTTTAATCTTTATTGTAGCAAAGTGGACTGTGAACCTAGGCTTAATTTTTGTATTTTAATGCATATATACTGTGTTGTGTATGCTGTGCATTCTCATTAGAATTAATTGACTTGGAGTCAGATTCAGCGCTCGTTTTCAATTATTTAGAAGTCATAGAATGTTTCAACATGACACATATTCTAAGTACTAAATGTTCACTGATAATGAAGAAAATGTTCATGGTGAGGGCACAGCCAAGACAGCATCATTCACATCGTAGAAATAATTTTCAATAAAATTATAAAATATTAAAACTTAATGAGCACAGTCTCAATTAGGAAAGTGAAAATCTGTTCATTAAACTTGCAGATGATACTTAGTTGGGTCGGGGTTAAATGTTCTAGTAGACAGATATCGAATTTAAAATGACCTTGATAGATTGGAGAAATGGTTCATCAATATCAGCATGAAGTTAGTTGAGAGGAGTGAATGGTGAAACAGAACACAGAAGAAGTACAAACACCACATGGACCATAGAGAAGAAAGCCGTGGAACATTCCTGGAGGGAGCAGAAAGAAGCCACAAACGAAATCATCTAGTGCTGACACCAGTGATTTATAAATCCACCAGCACATTAAAAAACAATGGGAGTCAAAGCCATAGTGTCCAGGCTCTATCATGATAGTTAATTCGGAATATGTGGGCACGAGGCTACCTAGTGGGATTACTAAAAAACTCTCTAGGTTAGACGCACAGCATGGCTTAGTGGGTAAGGTGCCTGTTGCCAGACTACAAAACCTGAGTTTGTTCCGTGAACTCACTGCCTCAATTCCTACAAGTCTTCTGAGATTGATGCTTAGGCCATGGTACATGTAAACACACACACACACACACACACACACACACACACACACACACACACACACACACACACACGTAAAGCAAACAAATAAAATAAAAAGACCTCTCTTAGGTTTTCTAACATGGACAGAGATCAGAGAGCATGTAGTACGAGAACACAATCAAAGCCTTTGTGTGTGTAGTATATGTATGCCTAGTTGTACGTGTGTGAGGGTGTACCTGTGTAGACATGTGTTTGGAGGCCAGAAGCTGACATCAGGATATTTAATCACTTTCCACTTTATTTTTGAGACAGGGTTTTTAGCTGAACCCAGAGCTTGAAAAGTGGATAGGCGATCTGGCCAGTGAGCTCTAGGGATCGCCTGCCTCTGCCTGGTCCATGCTGAGATTAAAGACGCATGTGTGCTTCATGCTTCCATGTCAGTGCTGAGGATCCAAGGGTAGGTGGCCTCTGCAAGACAAGGACTTTACCTACTGAGCCGTGTTCCAACCCCAAATCATTACCTTTTCATCCATATGAAGAATCGCATACACACAAAACAGAGCTGTCACTGTGTATGATCAGGCAGCTGGAATATGGTTTACAAAGATTCAAAATACTAAAAGCAGAAACAAGATGATCTAGATTGCCAGTTCTCAAAGTATCTTTCCCAGACAAGCAGCACTTGACTATATTTAACGATGGCCAATTATCACTCCCTCTACAAACCTACTGCCCCTGTAGAAATCTGTGATCTTTGTATCTTACCCCTAGGTAATTCTGCTGTATGCTAAAGATGGAGAACCGAGGTTCCCAGCCAAGCAGGCAGCCTTCTGCGTTTATACAGGGCTTATTTCTATGGTAATTACAGGATTATCAACATGCTTTATTTCGAAAGCCCTTTTGAAATCCTCCTAGAAATCAGTGGGGTACACAGGCAATTTTTAAAAATCAATATATGAAAGCCTTCCATGTTATTTATTAAATAGATTCATATGTTAATTTCACTGGAAAAATATACTAGAGCTGTTAAAATGGAAAGCAGCCTTAGTTGTGAGCTTGACTTTTTACTGTTCAACTTGCTAGGTGGCATGAAGTTAACTGGGTTTTTATGTAGATCCATGAAGCTGCTGCTTGCCCAAACCCTCTGGGGAAGTAAGTACAAGTCCACCCGAGTCCCAGCTATGCACCGTGGATATTAGGTCCATGTCCACTTTCACTCATCCACCTCTACCCCATCATTCCATGCCACCAAAAGTTGGAAGCATGCAATTTTATTATTGTTGGGTCAAAATATACGGATTAATCTTATTTTTTGGCTGGTAACATTGAAAAGCCATCACAAATAGTAATATAACAGTTTATTTGAGTGAAGTAATAAGATGGAGGGGTAATGATGTTTAAGTTTCTGACCTTTTTTTAATGGACTGCACAGTTTGTAGAGAAATATGAAGATTTCTGTCCATTTTTTTCATTTCTGTTCTTTTTTTTTTTTTTTTTTTTTTTTTTTTTTCGAGACAGGGTTTCTCTGTAGCTTTGGTGCCTGTCCCGGAACTAGCTCTTGTAGACCAGGCTGGCCTCGAACTCCCAGAGATCCGCCTGCCTCTGCCTCCCTAGTGCTGGGATTAAAGGCGTGAGCCACCACCACCCGGCTTCTGTTCTTTTTTTAACTTCACATTTTGTCAGTTAAAAATAATGATGGAGAAATATTTAATTTCTTAGCAAGTTGCAAACATTTTGTCAGATGGCTAAAAATCCTGAAAGTTATTCTCTATGGGGAGGATTTACTGAATACGTACACTATTTCAGGCTACTGGCTAGGTGCGATGTAGTGCAGTCCAACCTACTCAAGTCGACAATATCTACAAAACAAAATTCTTCCTGTCTGCTAGCCTACAGTGGTAAGAATTTTAGAGGCAATGTAGAAGCCAAACCCTACGACCGTCAAGCAAGCCCTAGGAAAGCTAGCTAAGGAACACTTAGTGGTCCTTACTTTAACCCACTGGGTATCATTCAAATACTGTTAAGAATTTAGCCTCTCTGAAAACTAGTCACAGCTAAATTATATATAGCACATCTGAACATTTTAAAATGCCAGCAATGTTTATAAATGAATTAACGGTAAACTTTACCTTCTCTTTTACGATTTTAAAATGTTCTGCTCTTCACAGATGTTTCTACAATGAAGAGACTAAATTAAACTGGTTTCTAGACAGATGCAGTCTATGCTTTACTTTCATTGGGCATTCTGATTACAAATGACACAACAGTTGGTGGCATCTATAAGTGGCACAAATAGTTTAAACACAGCCATGGAAAAAGCTCAGACACTGAAAGGAACATTTCAGGGGTTTGTCAGACCTTTGGCATTGCGATACAATGAAGGTCAAGCTTAAGGACCTTGCAAGGTTGGGGGGTGGTGGAGCATGCCTTTAATCCCAGCATTTGGGAGGCAGAGGCAGGAGGATCTCTGTGAGTTCAAGGCCAGCCTGGTCTACAAGTGCTAGTTCTAGGAAAGGCTCCAAAGCTACAGAGAAACCCTGTCTCAAAAAATAAAACAAAATGAACCATGCAGCTGAGTTACAAAAAAATAAAGAATATCATAATGCTCTAAGAAAGTTCATGATTTTGTGTTCAGCCACAGCCATATTCCACTTCATGACGACCGCCTCAGATTGGACATACCTGTCAGTTCTTGATTATAAATAAACGTTAATCAAATATGGATGCTCAATCTGCAAAAGCATAAAAATTCTAAGTGTGAAATAAAATTAAAAGTTTATATAGTCCAATACTGTATCCTGAGGAAGAAATATATTCAGGGAGGGACCTGAGGATGTGTACTCAGTGAGCCCCACCCCTTAGCAGCACTTCCATAGAATCGGCATTTAAAGATTAGTTTAGCTTCTACTTCATATAAATTCTTGTTAACTCAAGATTATCATAATTAGTACAATTCTAAAAAATAATATAAGATATATATATATGTATATATATATATATATAAGATAATATA